>NW_016690316.1:1569852-1696508 GCF_001604755.1 Lepidothrix coronata | reverse complement strand
GGGGGGGGGGTGCAACACAATCTTGAATGTGAGCTTTGGGGAGGAGAGGAGGGTGCCATGAATATACCAGCACAGACTTTCTCTTATAATAATACCATCTTCCAAGCACTCTGCAGACTAAAGTGCACCAGGCTGCCATTAATCCCACTTATCACCCTGACAGCTCAGTAATTACACTCCTGCTATAGCTAGGTACTGTAAGGTACTGTAGTCCTAATAAAACATCAAGCACTGTGCTGAATGCGTGCTGGTGTGGTGTTTTATTAAACTTGGGGGGTTGATCATCAAGTGACATTAGTGTTGACCTATTTTTCTATCTGACAATAAATTATTCTTTGACTATACCATAAAAGATATTACAGAGTGCATTTACTGTACAAAGGAGCAAAGGTATTGCATTCTGGTGAACCAGGCAAAAAGCATAAATAAAGTAGTAGAGTCACCCACCAGAAAGTTATTACATAAATTGCTGCAAGTGATTGATCCTTTCAAAAATCACAGGCAAAATACCATGCTTAAGGGAATAAACCAGCATTACCATGAGTTTCAAATCCACATGCAAATTACCACACGAAGAAATATTAAGTACCACACTTCTTTCCTTTTTCTGTAACTGTCCTCCCACCCTATGAAATCCCATCTTTCATTTTAAAAGATTATTTTATTACTATGATTTTGGTTCAAAATAATGTAAACAACGAATTAGAAACTTAGATTAAATGTCTGTATTTCACCTGTTAGCTCCTACCAAATTAAATGAAGAGCTACATGCTCACTACTAAAAAAACACCCGGATAAACAACATTCTGGACTATGGATCTGTGCTAATCTCAGAATATATATCTCAGCATTTCTTAGTAAAAATATAGGAAAAATCCTACCAACTATCTGAAAACACACTATATTATGAAATTTTCCCCTCTTTGTTCATGGAATAGCATCTCCTTTAGAAATATATAGGTTGTGTTGAATCTTACAAGACACCATATCCACTTTATATGCATATTGATTTTCATATAAAAGGGAACACCATAGTCTTTGCACTGCAAAGAGAAAAGGAAGCCACAGATGGATTAATTTTCATTTCATAGTTTTCGTTGTTTAATTGTTAAATATTACCCAGTATTTTATTTTAAAGTTAAAATATCTGACCAACAGTCTCATTTCTAGGTCTAGACCAGCTCTCAACACACTTTTGCTTCTAAACAAAGAAGGTCAATTTAGTTATATTGTTACCTAAAATTGCAGTGAACAATTGTCACTGGCAATAACATTCCCTGAAGTGCAATCACATGTACGCGGAAAGGTCGGCAGTGAAACAGATAATCCAGAGTAATATTCCACAATGAATTGTTGCTGATAACCTATCAAATTTTCATGTATGACAAAACAGGCCAAATAACCTTTATGGTTACCGTTGGCAGAGGTTTAGAAGCACATTGAATCCTAATCCACTTACGCGGGTTTCTGTAGGACATAAACAGCCATTTTGAAAAGAGGCTTCCAGCTCTACTATTTGCAGAAATTTCTAAAACTTTATCCACTACTAAGAGAAATAGCCCAGATACACACACTACAGTTTCACACAGGTCTCATAAAGATGTTCTGTATGTACGTCCAGAGGTTTTGGTCAATTAATTTTAAGAGAATGGCAGAGCAAATTCCACACAGTGAATAGGAGGCCAGTTTGAACAGAAGACACAACTTTGATGTCAAGGCTTTTCTTGGTTCCCAGTCTCTCGCACCACTCTCTAAACCCTGAGCTGGGGATGGTAAACAGTGAAATAAGAAAGCTGCGTGTCAAGAAGAAATAAATCAATAATTTCCAAATAAATCTAATTCATTTCTAAGTGGAATGCCCATTGCCTTTCGTTGCAGAAGTAAAGAGCATTATACATAAGTTTTTCTCTTCTCCTTAAATTAGAACTGACTACAAAGACATCATTTTGGACTACAGAAGAAACATATCGAATCACCAAGAAACACCTCTGAACACAAAGGGCATCAGAAACTGTACAAAACACAGAAAATACGGACAAGTAGTTATCATGGTCCTGGATATGTAATACTGGAAACAGAAATTCCCAGCCTGTTAGTAATGCACAGGAAACATAAGAAAGAAAACACGTACATTGCCAATACTTGTTCATGTCTAAAGAGAGAAAGGAAAGATTCCCACATCATCGCTATTGCATCCTCAGTCACCTGAAGTCCTGTGAGCGTTCTGCAGACCCATAAAAAATGGCAGTACTCTGTCAGCAGGTTCAGACATCCAGAGGAAGCAAATTTTAAATAGAGACACTCTACAGGATTAGAGAGAGACATGACATTGCTGCTGGCAGCTACAGTACGTGTAAGGGAGGTGCTTTTTATTGAAAGGAAGAAATGCTCAGAGTTGGAAGTTAGTCTTCAGACACAAAAACCTCCTATCCTAGTGCAGAATAATGGCACTTACAGACAAGGTTATTTTTGGACACTTAAGAGGTAGTGAATCATATGAACATAGACTCCAAATCATTCTATTCATCAATGCCTCATCTTTCTCTTTTCTTCTTTCGTTCTCTACAGCCATAATTCTTTTCTCATCTACTTCTGAATCCCCTTTGAGTGCAGGAACTCTCCTCTCCTCTTTGCTTCTGCTTGCCTGTCTTCCTCTTTCTGTAGGCTTTTTTTTCCCCCCCATCTATCTGAAACTTCTCCACTTCTTGGTCCTATTACTTTTAATCATCTTTCATCATAACTTCATTTTAATGGACAAAATTGATAACATAAAAAAGAATGACCCACTCACTGTCTGCCATCAGGTATCTATGAAAGTGGTGTAGGAGAGTGTGCACCAGTCACTTTTCAGTTCATCTTCTGAGTTTTTGCCAACCACCATTCAGCCCTTCAGAACCTCCATTTCTGCACTAAAACTGTCCTTGCCTAATGACATCTCTTCTGCATACGCCAGGCAGTGCTATCTTGGTCTGTGATCAGATATAAGCAAATGAAGGTTACTAGAAGAAAAGTAGGTTGGTGGGATTTCCTCCTACACCCTCAGGGAGCAGTGGGAGCACAGCCAGGTTAGTGCTCTGTACTCAGAGCAGAGGTACCACTCTGGGCTCTGCACCGTGGTGATCAGCCTGCTCCAAGGCAGTTCATGGGAAATTATATTCTCCTTGCTCTTAAATTCCTCTTGCCATTGTAATGAATTTACAGATTTTTTCACTTACCATTTTGCAATGTAACTTAAAAGACTGCTGCCTTTCACCCACTTCATTTTATATGGCACGTATATCGTTACTTTAATCGTATTCCTCCAATTTATGTTACAGAAAAAAGCTGTTATATAGAGCAATTAAAAGTAGAAAATAGTGTCCTTTTGACATATCAGAAATCAAAACTATTTTTAATACAGCATATGTATAAAATAATATATTTTAATATTTATATAACAAATGCTTTCCCATAAACTCTCACAGAATCTGTGAATAAGTAAATCAAATAAATGGCACCCATTTCTACTAGTAACTTTGTTACATGCAGTTCATATTAAATCAATATCATTACTAAAAATACATTTATTTTAACATCACCAGATACCTTTTGCTAGCTCTTTCACTCTCATACAGACTAGCCCTTCCATGGAGTTTTACTAGGGCAATTTATTTACAGTACCTTGAAATCTATGCTTTGTTTTTACAATCCATTTGTTATATATTGCTCTACAATATTCAGGGTTCTTTTGCTTCAAAACCAATGTTATTATAATAATAAGAAGAATAATAACATAAGAAATCCATTCTATAATCTGGATAGCTATCTATTTTTCATATTTCAAACAAACATGCACCTTCTGAGTAAGGGCTGTATCAGGTAGACTGTTTTGTCCCATTCACATCAGAATCAAAAAACTTGGTTTTTTTAATCTGAAATACAAAAACTTGAAATATTACAGATTTACAGCAATGTTAAGTCTAAGCATTGTTCCCTTTTTCTTTTTTCATATTAAGCATTATGAAATTGCTGTGTTTTCAAAACTATTAATCAACATTCAAAATTCATTAAATTGTCCCAGAAAAACTACATCTAGTTAAAAGTTTTATGTTGTCAGCAACATATTTTTATTTAAACCTTAGAGCTTTTAGAGTTAGAAAAACAAGTACTTAAAAGTCAATCAGTAACTTCTCTGTTAACACTGATTAAATTTCACATTACATATTAACATTTTCTCAACATCATAGAAACAAAATATAGTTTGTTGCTTATGATACCAAACTTGATGGTATCCCATATTATTCCACTAGTGCAAAAGACACACAAGAAACACACTTGTTGATAAAATGCTGATACTACCTATTTAGACCTCAGATTGTGCTCTTTCAAGTCCTTGAAAGCAGCACTTTACCTGCCAAACCAGCCACTTGAGGCTCAGCCACACCTATCCTTATGGAGCTTTTTAAATGGATACATTGATGTTCACCACAACAGTGATCCCTTTCACATAGGAGACAGCTGTTACACTATGTTCAATATCCTTTTAATCCTCTATAGACCTTAGACAGAAGGGTTGACAGAACTGACAGTTTTTATTATGGCTTGTCCTGTACACAATAATCTTCTTTTGCCTGGTCTATTCTCCCAGAAGTGTTACAGACTTTTTGACTTATATCAAGGATCATTTCTAGGTTTTTTAGAAGATGAGAAATTATTTTTACGTGGCATGACTCTTATCCTGTGTAAATTACTTTTCCAAAATATGAAACACCTGTTGTCTGTTTATCTTAATGTCAATGAAATTCCTTTGGGTTCACTTCAGGAAAGATACACTTTACAAGTTTAGTCAAAGACATGCACATCTTAAAAATGCCACTCTGTCAAATATATCACTAACCATAGGAGCACACATCTACCATTTATTTGCACTGAAAATATCTATTAAATTTAATAATAACAACATATATAAACAATCTATGATAATGTATAGCCTAACTAAAATGCATTAATTAAAAATTTAATTAAGTGGTCTCAGTTAAAAACAACAAACCCAGAAGAAACAGATTTCCTCCCTACAGCACCACAATCCATCCTGCAATTTAGGTATGCCAGCAATTCTACCAGAACTTAACATAAGAGTGATTTAAACAAAGAACCTCTGTGGAGTAAATTAGTCTTGGGAAAGGCAGGAACAGCAGAATAAGATAAAAGTTTCCCTTTTAGGATCTGAGCACCAAAGAATTTCCTGGTTCTCTCTTTACCATCATCCTGTCAATGATCATTAGATCTGAATCCAGTGCTGGTCTAGAACTCTGCCATTCACAAGTCAAGTTGCACTGCTCTCTGCACATAATGCATTCCCACCATTCCAAACTCATGATACTATTAGCAAGGGGTAGGAGTGTGGGAGAAAAGAAGGAATGAGGGCAAAAGACCAGGAGGTTTATGAGGCTTCACTGTTGGTGTCACCTGAGCATTTGACCCAACATTGAGTGTACTCTGAAAGCAGGCAGAAGCACAAATTACATCACTGAACTTTGGACTAAAAATAAAAGGTTCCAATTGACCTTGTTTTCAGATTTGTGGAAACAAACAAACAAAAAAACCCCAGTTTTGGCTGCTACTACAGTTTAGAACTCCAGAGTCACCTTTCCACTGTGAACCTGATAAAGATACTTCTTCCAACAGAGGAGATAAGTCATTGACCCCAGCTGACCATCTTTTTCCAAGTTTTAAAACTAATACTCCTTAGTAAAGCTCAGTCCTGCCAGACAGTGAACACTCTAGTTCATTATTAAACTGCTTAACTGTGCTTTATTTTAATATATGTAGTCCCCAATGAGACTCAGACCGTTCATTTGCTTATAATGAAAACACTTAAACAATTTGTTAAGCCAACCTTGTGCAAGTCTTCCAGAAGTGAGTTCCCAGCATGCAGAGGAGTAGGAACAGCTCCAGTGTCCTCACTCTTTTTCTCACCTTAAAATTGCTGCAGCTACATATTTGAGAAGTATGTGCCACTACCAAAGTCTGTTCCCTGAGAGGAAATAGTGGTTTGGAAACTGAGAATTCAGCAGAGAATTCTTAAGATTTAATATTTTCTCTAGAAATTGCATGTGTACAAGGACTGCCTTCCATCTTCTTTCTCCAGTAAAGAGGTTTGTCTAAGATACCTTAATAAGTGATACTGTGACTTGTTAATATGCTCAGTCATATTAAGAAGACCCAGAAAAAAAGAAATCTGCCAGCCATTTTGGTTCTAATTTTTTTAAACTGTAAACAATTTCTGTTTTTTTACTTGTAGGAAAATAATATAACCTTATTTGTAATATATAAGCAGCTTTAAAAAAAGGGTTGCATTTTCTTGTATGCTTTGATGTTTAAGAGAAATATTTGGCTTTGCTCTTTTTCCTTAAATGTATTAAAAAAGTAAAGATTCGAAACCAGTATTCCCTCAGCAAACAAAAAAAGCCTTATGACATAATAACAGAAATCACATAAATAAACTAAAGAGGTCAGCACAGAGTGAAGACAAACCCTATACAAATTACACTAAGAATCAATGTTGCATTCTTAATATCTTGAGTTTATAGAGATATAAGTAACATTTCAATAGTAGATAGTTGAAAATTCAGTCTTAATTGTTTGAAAGAGATAAATACACTAACTCATTAAGACTAAACAATGGGTCTTGTATGTGCTATATCCAGATTTTTCTATAACCACCTTCATGGAGAAGAATTTTATAACATTCACAGTATGATAATGTGAATAAGTGACATGCCTGAAAGTCACTTCACATTGCATGAAACCAACACATCATATACATACAAAAGGCTTCCCCAAATGCCTATTCCCCCCCCCCCGCCCTAAAATGTATGGAGAGAGCAGCTCCTTTCCTATCCATGTACTACATTTAACACCTAATCCCTTGGTGGCAAGGCTGGCTCACAGAAGCACCTCAGTGCATCCTTCTACCTTATCACAGTTTCATTCATCCAGTGTAGAAATCTCCTACAGGTAAATGCTTAACTGGAGATATAAAGCAGCTGTCCAACCTTTAAAGTTTCACCAAGCAGTACTACTGTAAAGCTACATGGACAGAAGGCTGGACCAGATGACCCAACACGTTTACACTATTTATGCAATTTCTCTTAGTGTGCTGAATAATGGCCTTTAAAAATGGCAAATTTACGGCTGCTTATCTATCTACAGTTGAGGTTTCCCACAGAGATAAGCAAACTTGAAAGAATTTAAGAGTTCATATATCTCTCAAGTTCTTTAGGATTAGAGGAGTGACACAAGTATTCATTTTCCTTATAAATTAAATCCTTATTTTTAGCACTTTACCAGCCACTTGAAAATTAGGATAAATAAAAGGACTGTAGTTAAAATAACACTACCCAAAGATCTAAAATATGAAATATATACATGTATTTTTCAAATACAACCACCCAAAAACCTTCTAAAAAGAGTTTAATTTCTAAACACTATAGCATGGCCTTTTAGGTGGATGGCAAAGAAAACTCCATCTACTAGCCAAACATAGAAAAGGCACAGGCCTGTCAATGTCAAGAAGGCTAAGGAGGCAATTAGACCATAATCAGTTCATTTGTGTTAACAAAAATAGGAAAAATATTTGTTGAAAAAAGAAAGGCACAAAAAACTTGCATTTTAGGTTTTATCTTTACAACCTAAGTAAAAAGAATTTTCACATCCTTTTAAGAAGATTATATAAAAGACAAAGTATTTGTCACATTTCCTCCCATACTGAAGTTAATGGCATAAGAATGAATACATTTTCTGTGATGGCTCAGCAACTAAGTGCTGTCTGAAAAATACTAAAAGAAATGTTTTCTTTTTTTCAGAAAAAAAACTCTGAGAAATTTTAGGATGAATAAAAAAAATCATTAATCTGCTGGTTCACCATAGTTTGATAGATCACTTATTCTCGAATTTGAGGCATTGTATTTCTTTGTATGCTCAAATTGTTAGAACTACACCAAATACAGCAATCTCAGGACTGTAAATGTAGTGTGGCTGAAAAAGCACACTTTTCCCATTTCCCAAAGGCACTGCATTTTCAAAAACCTGCTGGAAGGATTTAAATATTCTCTTTTGGTAGATAGTTTCTCTTGCTACAAATGAGCAGATGTCTGCCTTTTGGCAATTCTTTTTGATGCAGTTATTTGAAAACAATTACAGAAAAATGTTAAAATTTATATATGAAAAAAATACTCCACCAAGATCCCTGTACTGCATTTCTCAGACAAGTTACACAGAGACATTTCAGAAAGCCTAGGAATCAATACAAAATGCTTCTTCTTTTCCACCCTCCATTAGTAGCTCCTCTACACAAAATCACACAGAGTACACATTAGCAACTTCCCAATTGTTCCTTCATCCCAGGCTTAGATGCTGTGATTTTAGTGTTGCTCTTTCTAACCCAGAAGCATTAGAGTTTAATGAATACATCCAATACCTTCCAGCAGTTTCATACCTCAGCATTTACAGGATACTATGATATAAGCTATCATATCAGCACAATCTCAAGCAGCGTTCTCTTCCCTAGCAGTGAGGGCTCCTAATTGTTTTCTGTACTCCATGTGAATGCTAAAGTCTGCTGTCTGAAAACTCAGACAGCTCTTATTAAAGTCCTCAGCAGTAAGAATCCTGAAGCTCTCTACCCATGCCCCTTTTCATCACTGCACAACCACCACTCACCCTGTCCTGAGCACTACTTTTGCTAGCAGTCTTCAATGCTCCCCTGGATCTCAGCTCTCACCACAAATGGAGCCAACAGGAAAACCTCCTTGACAGTTACTACTGTCAGTCTGCTACATTCCTACATCCCTGGCTCTGCGAAGTCAACAGGCAAGCCTATCTATTGTTCCCCCTGTCGTTGGCCAGGACCTGATCACAGCAGAATATATTCCAATTTGTGGTTACTGCAGACTTTTAGGAGTTTTGATGCTGCTGCTTTATCAGATTCCTCTCTGTCAGGACTTGCCTGGTTAGTAGTTTTAAAAGCAATTAGCTCACTTGATCAAGGCATCTTGATAATGGCTTCCAATTTTTAAGCAGCAGAAGGAAAGATACTTGGTGTTAGAATCCCACTCCAGCCCTATTTCAGGTATATTCAAGGGCTGTATTTTCTACGAGGGGCTGGATGGTGTTAAACATTGCTCAGTCAAGAAAGGTACCAAAAGATATTAGAAACCACATAGATTTCATCTTCAGTGTATAAGTTCTGACTGAAGCTAGGCAGTTTAACAAAGAATATTAACATAAATTCAAACCAACACCTGTGTATTTGTTTTGTTGCTATATGTTCAAGTACATAACATGAAGCAGTGAAACAGAACAGCAAATGCAAGTAAAAGGTGTTTAGTCACTTTCAATTTAGTCAAAGCAATTTGGTTTTCTTTTGGAAGCCTAAAATAGCAGAAGGATAGAATTATCCGCTCTTTAATTTCCCATTTCACTAAGGGCATGAAATATACTAGTGGCTTTATGACTGGAAACACTTTCTTGGAAATAGCCTCTACTCACTGTTTCCTACATTGAAGGATTTTTTTTTTTTTTCATTATCAGAAGATGGAGTATTTGTCCAATTATAAGAGGTTTTTCTTTCTGCATAAGACAGGAATGAAGAATAGGAAAAGTTCTATCTTTTCTTCAGCCCTTCACTTCCTTGACCAGGTTCTTCAAAGACTGGGAGCTTTCCAGAGACAGGCATTTGACAGCTATCACTCAAAGAGAAAAATAAAAAAATCAATTCCTCAAATGCAAAAAACCCCCCAAAAAACCCAAACAAACAAACAAACGAAACAAAACAATCCAAATCAGAATAATTAAGAGCAGAACTCCTGACAGAGCTCTCTTCAAATCCTTCTGGGTGTTTTACACATGCTACAGTCCAGGAACCTAACTGTCCACAATTTAAAATAAAAGGAACAAAAATATGCACAATATATTATGTAAGGCAATATAACCCTCTCATTTTTCAGCAACAAGGAAGGAGTGACACTGCTGTGGCAAAATGCTCTACTGATAGCACAGCATGATCTTTGCTAAAATATACTTGAATATGTTTACTAGCACCATGCAAGATGATGTACTAGCATAACCAGTTAACACGGAACCACAAATGTCAAAACGCATTAAGTACATTATGTGATACAGTATTCTTTTTTGTGTTTGTTCACTTGCTAATTTGCACAGTTCTGTAATTCATAAATAAGTATCCCTATCTTTAATGCAAATTAGTAATTTTCTAGCACATAATTAAAACTACATATTAAATTTATACTATATGTTGTATGTTTGTTGCCTTTGTGACAATGAAAAAAAGGTTACATGGTCAAATGAAGTTCTAGGGTGATTATTTTGATCTGGAAAATACCTCTACACAACCTCCTGACATATTTCTCAGTGTATATCACTCACCAGCATTTTTCTACTTAGCATGAAAATATAAAGCTGGTTTTTTTCTGAATAGCTCCTGATAGCACTACCTATTCGTGTATTTTAAAATGAAGTCATTTCTTCACTGCCACATCAGTAACATTATATCTGTCCTAATCCTTCTCAAACACACACTCTTCCCATAGTATAAGCCTAAGTCACTGTATTGAGAAAAATCTCAGAGACAGGTTCCATTGAAAACTTTAAACATCATATTTTGGTTTTGGATTCAGCTAAATAATCATTCAACTATAGTTCACAGCAAGAGCAACAGTAATGGTTCACCATCATTTTTGGAGGAATAAGGGTTATTCTTAATGTTTCTACCTCATTACTATGCTATGTGTACTATTGTACACAATAGAAACATTACAAACAACGCTATGAATACTTTAACTAATTATCATGTTCCAAAAGAACAAACAAACCAGATTTATTTTTAGATGTTGTGATTTAGTGTTACCTTTCTATCTATTAAGACAAAAAGTTAATAAGTTCCAGCATTTTCAATATTCTTACAAGATACATAAGGTAAGGAGAATGCAAACCACGTCAACCCAGAGTTGAAATCAGTTTAGTCATCATACATGAATTATGTGTGACAAATGCCCTCAAGTATTCCATCTTTTTACAAAGTCAGTTCCTAATGGCTCATGCTAGTATCTATTAAATATTTTATGAATTTATCATGAATATAAAGTATGACATTACTACCTTATTCTTGGAGAAATAAGAGATTAAATTACTGACACATTGTATCCAGGAGTGAGGAAATATAACCGGGGAAAAATGTGGATTAAGAAAAAGGAAGAGAAAACAAAAAACCAACAGAAGCAACCATTAACTAAACACAAACACTTACCCTGCTAGGCCAAATTTCTCAAGCCAAACCTATCCCGAGTGCCCAACTGTTTCAGAATGCTATGGATGCCAGTTCTGGGACCAGCATTTACAGCTGAGAAACCCACAGTTCTGCTGTAAACACACTAATATTAATTTGCCGATTTTTCATAATACCACATTTTCCTTTTCAATGAAAACAGGTATTTCAGTCACATTCCAAAATGCAAATATTTAAATTTACATTATGTTTTATGAACATGTATGTTGTATTGTACTGAATCTTCATGTTGGTACATCTTCGGTTACTTGACAAACTTACTTCTAAATATTATTTTAACACAACTGGTCTGAATTTTTCTGCCCAGTTACAAATTGCTATTCCTTTAATAGAGACTAGCAGCATCTTTTTGTAGGCTCAGAATGTAGCCTTGTTACCATAACCTAAAAAGCTAACAAAAAGCTGCCATCTTTTTTAGTCAAATAGGAATGCAAACAGAATATTCACAGGTGTTTCCTAGAGAATAACACAAATAAAATATTTTCCAGTTGTATGGAACACTTTGAAGATATGTTTTGAATGGCAGACTCACACTTGTCTGAATTTCACATTAGGCAACTTTCTTACTTATTTCCTAACACCTATTACAACTTACTACACTGCTGTCTTTGGTAGTCATTACACACTGTAATAAAAGAAATAAGGATCCCTTGAGTTGATAAAATACAGTATGTCTAAAGAGGGCGAGCATGTGCACATGTGTTTACAATAGAATGCACAAATCAAATGTTTGTTTTTTTTTTACTGGGGCTGGCACAAATCACTTACTAACAAAAGCATCAGTGCTATCCTGAGGCTGCACTCTGTAAATAAAAAACTTTGAAAAGAAACTATCCTGAAAGAAACCTCCACTCTCATCTGTCATATAAATCATCCACCTGATGCACACCTAGTGAAATCGAAGTGTGACTATGGTATCTAATAATTCTATTGAATAAGTCCAAAGGTATTCAATAAAATGGAACTTGTTAGAAAGAAACAAAACCCTTTCACCTAATCAGAGTTTTAAATTCTCTCAAAATACTTTAGCGATCTCTAAATTAAACCATCTGTGGAACCTCAGAGCTTTTAGTTTTTAGCTAGCATGTTAATGAATAAATCTTCCTGACAGAGCCCACATTGCCAAAAAAAAACAACTAGAAAGCAGTATACTCCAGAGAAGAACCCCTTATGTCTCTAACCATCAGTCCCAAAAGCTGCATTTAGTGCTACAGACAATTTCAGAAAGTACTTCCAGTCTAGAGGAAGCCGAACTAGATGAGGGGGAGTTTTTCAAACTTACTGCACCAAGTGAGCTGTAAAGTCTGTGTTTTAGTAAAACTTTGCACTAAGAGAGGATAAACTCTCCAAGAATGTCCCTACAAGGAGTAGTGTGAGGCTTATCAGTAGAGAAGCTTCAAATTACAAGACATTATATGTAGACCAGAAGAAATGCAAGAAACTTAGATTTCTGAACTTTTTGAAATGTTCCTAACATTAGCAGCTACAACACTATAAGCTAAAAGTCAGGTCTACAACCTGGTTCACAAAAAAACCAAACCAAACCAAACCAAAACCAAACACAAAAAAACCCAAAAAAACCAAACCAACAAACAAAACAAACAAAAAACCAAACAAATCATCAAGTTCTTTTGTTCTATAATACATAACATAATTAAAGCCTGTTTCCACCTATTCTAAGTTTACCTTTTTACATTTTCTTTCACCTTTTAACATACCAATCCTCATGTAAACAATAAATTAGAATGAACACAGCAGAAAGTTCTTGCCAGTATTCCCTGCTCCAGAAAAAGTCTGGGGACATAGAGGATGCTTACAGGATTCTCTGAAGGTCACCAGATCCAAGCCATGGCAGGTCCAGGGATTACATGAGCATCTTTTCACTTCAACTAAGGTCCCTTCCCTTGACTGCCCAGCACAATGCACTAACACATTCAGAAGAGCAGCATCACCCTCAAAGCTAATTAAAAATCACTGTGTGTACATCTCCCTAAAACAGGTACATGCACATCTTAAATGCTGTCCAAAACCACACAAATACTTATTTGGAACATTTAATAAGTGGCAGTCACATCCTGCATGAGTCTCTAACAAATTTGCAGGAGACCAGTGTAGTTATTCCCCCTTCCACGAACAAGCAGGTAACACGCAGATGTCACCACTATGCATCTACTGAGAACCACTGTCAAGAACAAAAACCATGGAAATGTATAAAACAGAATATCGCCCCATACAAGTCACAGCAAGACGTATGAAATGAAAGGTGCTGCCTGTTAACAGAAGACACAGGCAGAGTAGGACTCTGTAACCCTCAGTACTGCAGGTACCTACAAAGGCCAAAAATACATCAAGTGACAACAGAAGAGTAAAATTCCTCACAAAAGTGGTTTTATTAAAACCTGTAACTAGGCTTGCCTGGAAACAAAACTACCACAAGATGGTGCCAGGAAGAATTTGTAAGATGGACACCTGTTTACCTCCAACTGTGCACACCTTTCATATCCTTACTACATCTTAAATGGGGAAGGAATTGCCAGCATACAATTCGCACACAGTCAGTTCTCACTAACCTTACCTGCACTTCCCTAGTAGGACTTCCTGCTAGCATTTCTAGGTTAGTTATCCATCAGGTTCATCCTTCTTCAGCCACTTTTACAGAAACAAGTTTTGGTGCTTCATCATCTGCTACACAAAGTAGCAAATGAAACTTTGTGCCAGAGTACAAAAAACAGACATCACTTGCAACATTGAGTAGAGAGACAAAGATGTTCTTTCTTCTAAAACAAGGACAGTGTCTACTACTCACAAAGGAGCAAAGCAGACCACATATCCACTGTACTGTCCATCCAGCAGGCAAGTTACAACCTACAGATTTGTTTACACCACATAGTATTAAAAGATATGTATCTGGATTGTAAAGTGAATGTTGTAGTCCTCAAATTTATATCTAATTCTAGGGTATAACAGTTTAATCCTAATATTTTTATTTTTCAAAGTATGAAAGTACTGAAGTATTACATTCAATAATCTGACTATATAAAAAAATCAATTAAGTCGAGGAATGACTTAGGAAATAATTAAAGAATGGTTTTTCAATGAATACTTCTAATAAATGTAGCTACATTTCACATAGAATTGTCTGTTTTCCTACCAGTAAAATAAACAGATGATTTCTTTTAAAACTCAGAGGAATAGGGAAAAAGCTATCTGTAACATGAAATGTCATTTGTACAGTGCACAAGTAGTTTGGGTTGATTACTGCTAAGGTGTTAGACTATTCAAGTTTTAATCAACAAAGCCCTATTCCAGTACAGATGTTGACATATGTAAAAGTTAGTGCCATTTTACCTCCTTCAGGCATTGTAGCACCTGGAGAAGCCACAGGGAAGGTAACATGGATTCTTCTTAAAATTACTGCAGCAGCTGTCAGCTCAGGAGGAGGTATATTCTGACTTGCACCAGACAGCAGCATTGTACAAACCCACACTCCCCTTTCTTAAATACAGCCTATAAGCAACACTATAAAATCCGTAACAAAACCACAACTTATCCTATGACAAAAAAATATCAGAATTCATTGGTGAGATGTACTTAAAGCTTTTAAAATTCTGTCACGTGGGTACAGCCCTTTACTTAGCAATTTTTTTAATATGGCAGATATACTATTAACAAAATCATAGTTCATGGTGACATTATCACTTCTATCTAATGGTGTAATATCTTTGATTCAAACACCTAAAGTTTAACAGGAATGTTGTTTAAAATCACAACCAAAAAGTTGGAGAAATATTTATTACGTGAACTTTTTCATGGCCTTATTCTCTTTCCAGTGGATCTAAAAACTCTAAGCAAAAAAGTATACACCAATGAGAAAACATTAGTACAAGAACCCAATAAATATATACTGTATACTACAGAAAACTTCACCAGTCCAATCTTGGACTGACATAACTCAGAACTTAAATTTTTTTGATACTCTTATAAGTCAATCTATTTCTACAGGAAAAAGAAACCAGATTTCAGACTACTGTTCCACAGAAATCTGTAGACATTAGGGTTTTTAAAATATTTTCTAGAGGGTGAGAGTGGTCTCTCAGATGCAGCACACACTTATGAAACTCATTCTGCAGAGAAGATCAACTTCTTATCTTTATCTAAATCTGTGAATACAACAGATAAAGCTGACAATTTTCAACTTATAGTAGTCAATCACCCATTCATCTCTCATAATATAAAAAACTCGAGAGATAACAGGTATTACAGATTAATGAATTTCTAGGCTATCATCATTATTTGTTCAGTAATGCAGTATCATACTTCTGCTCACTTGGAGGAGACAGACATACCTCTCCCTTTTTGAGCACTGCTTTACTGTACTGTTTCCCTTTCACTCGTGGCTCTGCATTGCACTAGTATTTCTGAAACTCTCTGCTACACTTCTCACTCTTCATTGCAGACTCAGAGAGTTAGCTTGTATTTTGACTGCTAGATCCTTTGTGTCATTCAGGCACATGCTACTTCCTTTCCATGAATTCAAAATGCGAGTATTAAAGTAATATTTTTGACCACTGCGTCATCTTCAATTTTTCGGCTTTGAAGCCCCAAATTTAACTAAAGCTGACTTCTTGAACTCAATTTAGATGCTCAGGCTTCCTAACACACACTAAATGAATGGAAAGAGTAGGTAGGGGTATACGTAAGAGATTCTCAAAAACCAACCAAGATGCTAGCTGCAAATAGTTTAATTGCTTAAATACCTGCCACAGCCAGAGACAAACCAGAGCCATGCTTTTCCTATTGCAAAGATAACCACTATGAACCTGCTCATGAAGGAATACATTTAAGCTTTGCTTTTCCATCTGAAGATAGGAAAAAAAAAGACAAAACAGTTACATAGCAATCATCATCAGACAACCTATGTTTGAGCCCTGAGCTGTGGAAGAACTAAATTCAAGCATTTACCCAAAAATCAGGAAGAGCAAGGATTTAAACTCACATATTTAACATGTCAAATACTTGGTAAACCTTTAAGCTATTAGCTTTCAGTATCAGATAGTTTATAGCTCCCTCTGTACATCTGGCTTGGTTGAGCTGGAGGGACTGAATCAATGTGCAACAGGAAGAACCTGTCTGGAAACCTCCTGTAGAGTTCAGTGTTGAGAACCTCTTTAATTGTAGATCAGGGTAAGTACTCCGGCAGCCTTTAGAAATTAAAGTGGCAACTCTTAAGTGGCTTCAATAATTCCCCTCCAGTGTCTCATAACTACCAGGAATTTGTCTGACCTGTGAATCTAAAAGATATTTTCTCATGTTCTCAGCCTTCTCAACAGAAAAACTGATCAAATAATCAGTCCATTTCTTTGAAAATATATACTTTTCAATAAACTTGAAAAATATATATATTCTGTTGAACAGATGTGCAGCATTTCAAAATCACATTTCCACGGAAAGAAGGTCCAAATGGATACTTCCAAGGATGCAAACTATATCCTGCATTCAACATACATATCTATTTTTGTTTAGCATGATATGCAGCACTTTAGATACTGTTTTGGTGCTATATATGGTACATTACTCATTCTGAGAAATAGTTAGCAGAGTATTTTACAAATGGAAGAAAATAGCTACTCGCACATGCATTTGTGATTTCAAAGCCTTCATTTAAGCAATGACACCCATCCATCTCAAGTATGCCACGGTACATGCTTTTTTGTAACAGTTCTTCACATACAACGAGAAAATCTAAATATACATGTTTATAGCATAGCAGGCAGTCCTTCTAGCACATCTGCCTGATGCTGATGTTGGACAACCTCCTGACAGCACATCAACCATTCCATCATTCATTAATATATCTCTGCAGCTTTCAGAAAGGGATAGATGATCTTCCCTTGGAACCCAGCACAGCTTGACTGTACTGATGGTTGCCCAATTTGACTTCTAAATCTTTAGGGTGTATGTCCCAGTAAAAAAGGATTAAGAACTCATTAAATATCTTGTTTTCATGACAGCACTATAGAAGGCATCTAAGGAATAAAAGAACCCAAGTATTGCATGTTTATATTACTCATAATGGTAAAACTGATACAAAATACTTCCACAGGTCTAAATTTTTTTAATAAGTTGCCACTATTGGCAGCAATTTATTTTTCCTCTCAGCTGCTCATTTACAGACAGGCATAATGGATGAGAAGACTTCAGAAATTTCTATAATGCTATGAGATTTGACATAACCCCACTACCACAACTACTACTACAACCTCTCAAAAATCCAGTGTCCATGATCCAAAACTAGTAACAGAGTACAAGAAAACCAAGCAGGTTTTACATACATCCATGTAACCATCTTTTCATTTTGAAGCACAGAAAAATCATGCTTAGTGTGATCTGAATTACTACAGTGTTCTTGTTAAAAAACACTATCTGTCAGAGATTATCCTATTTTACACAGAGGGAACAGGCATTAATTATTAATCCTACTCCTCGCAGAAATGTACTCACAGAAGACCAGGACTATCCATGGTGTGACAAAAGTATTAGTGTTCTTAGAAGGTAGTCTCTGGATGAAACTCAGAATTGATCCACTGAGAACTTCCAGCAAATGAGCTCCTTGAGGGCAGGTCAGTGGCCACATGGCAAGGCATCATCACACAAAGAGCAACAGCTAAATTCCCAGGACTTGAGTCTAGTTCCATGAGCCAACATAAATACAACATACAGTACAGATACTACATTTACAGACACAAGCACTGTGGCTCTACGCTGTGCATACAAACTGAAGCTCATGTTCAAGTTATGAAGCTCATGTTTTGCTTCATTTAAAATCAAATGTGAGAGTGAGAGCTTTCTGCACGTTGGCCAAAGTGCTCAGGACTTTGCTGAGAATTCCATGTCTGCTGAGGGAGGGAATTCATAGCTGTAAAACAGCACGTTGATGTGGCAGATCCAATTTATCCACAAAGAGAATCTGACAATAGGCAAAATAAGAGGATAAAGAATGCTCATCACAGATCTTAGTGAAGGACAATAGAAAGGGATCATTCTTCCCCAACGAATTCCCTAATCACACATAATTTCCTAGGGAAGCTGGTAAAGATCACATTTCTGCTCTACCACAGTTTTACCTATTTGGCTTAGTTTGAGTATACAATGCTATATATTGTCTTCAGTTAAAACTTCATTACCACTGAGCTTGTTTCCTTGGTCAGAGGCGAACTGACCAGTCAAATCATTTTACAAACTAACTTCTTACAGGTTTTGGTATTTCAGTGAGGAAAAACATTAAGAAAGACTGCTGAGCAAAGGAAATTGGGGGGGGAAGGATGAGGGGGGAAGGGGAAGAGAGAGGAGAAATGTATGTAATGCAGAAGTAGCTGATATGAGACAACTCATAGTACCAGGCTGTATTTGATGCAATGGATGTCAGAACCTCTATCTTACTACAAAGAGCAAAACTGAAACTTGATTCCCAAAAAAAGAAATAAGATGTGTCAGAACATGAAGGACTCTTCTGGATAAACACAAAATATACTAATATCCATAAATCTCAAAACTTTGATGTAGTTTCTATTTTTAAGGTAATCTCTTATGTCTCTGGGCAAGGAAGAGGTTAAAAAATCTTTCTTCCCGAAAAACAGAAAATTCTCCACTGAAAAGCTGCCTAAGCTGCCAAGCATGGAGGGATAGTGCTCCAGTTGGAACTCATTACAAACAACACAGGACAGCTGATCCAGCTTTTTATTTACTGTAGGGGCAGAAATGACATGAGCATCTTTCTGTGTAGACCTAGAAAAATATGTTGGCCCTGAAGCCAAGGATCAGAACATTATCAACCCTGCCAAAATGAAATAGGTTATTTGTTTTTTTTAATTTAGCAAGATTTGGCACTGATTTATGTATTTTTCCCTGGAGGAACTATTTATATTCTTCAGACCACAGATCATAATTGTTAATTTTCAGTGGCCCTGCATAAAGAAATAGTACGTTTATTATTTTGAAACAAGAGGACCACAGTTTTCAGTCTAGTAAGGAGACACAATTTCAGTCAAGCCATTTTTAAGTCTCTTCCAGTAGGTGGAACTTCCAAGAAAAGGTTTTTTCATGGCCATGTCTCTCAGTGTCAGCTCTTGTGACCAACAGGAAGAGGCATGCAAATTTTATGTTAAAAGTTCACCTTCCATCAAGTGAAATATAACTAAGGACTTCCCTCATTCTCAAATGGTTCCTTTTTTCCCAGGATGAAGTCACAGTATGAAGCACAAAGTGGTGTCAATTGTGAGAACATAAAAATAACACGTATCTTGTCCTCTGATATCCTTTCCAGAGACACTCCTGAAAAAGGATTTTATTCACCCTTACACACCACCATTCCAGTACCATGTCCACCCATCTGTACTTACAGAACATAATACAGCTTAGTTATATTTCCAGTTCAGATTAGGCTGCCTCTATGTGGCAGGAGTCATAAGAACCTGTCAAAGGACCTTCACAGGACTCTTCTTGAAGATCTCACTTCAGAGGTTTAAATGGACTATGCAGCAGGAAAGTGACTCAGCCAGTATGTAGGGTTTGACTCTTTGCAGACCACCAGGTCCTAAACTGCTTCCCTGGCAGTCAGAGCTGTACCTCAGCTTTCAGGCTGCTTCTGCTGAGCACTTTCACCATTCATCAGTCACCCAGAGACTGAAGGAGAAAATATACGATCAGTCTGAAAAGCTACAACCTTTCCTACAGATAACTCCATAAGTAAAGGAAGAAAGACTACATTACAGGACTTGGTTCAGTTCAGTCTCTCTTAACTAGTGAAGTGATAATAGGACACACAGGGAACTACAAAAAAGAATCCTGAAGACTGAACAAAAAGAAAAAGAGGAACAAAAAAGGGAAAAATTAGCTGTTTAACACACCAAAAAGCCCACTCTTCCCTCCTATCTCCCTGTGAGGATATTTGAAATTGGTCATTGTGGGTGAAGGGAAAGAAATCCATCAAACTAACCAGCTGAGATCATTCCCTTACTTGAAAACATAGGAAGAAATCTAAACTTCCTTGTTGTTTTAAAACAACAGACATTTCACATGCAGCACAGAATTACTATTATTTGTCCAGTAAAGCTATGACCATAAAATACACTCAAAGCAATAAAATAATTGATGCTACTTATTTTATAAGAAAATTATTCTTAATTTTTGCTCTGTGGTTTGCCAGGCATTTTTATGCAATCAGTTTTGGAGATACATTGTAGTTACATTTTAACAAAAGAGTCCACCATATAGTTCAAAATAAGATTCTTGGGGGGGGGGGAAACAACAACCCAAAAAATTTATTGTATGTAGTTATATTGAAAAACCTGTCAATACATAACACTTATCCTGAAAATAACTGCTTGTTTGGGTCATCAGGTATATGAAATACAATATTTAACTTTTATGATCAACTTGTGCTTCTGGCTCACTACTGGCAACAGTAGAAGTTCCCCACAGTCTCACAACTACCATCCTGACCCCCCCAGTCCTTCCAAAACTGGGACAAGGAGCACCTCTGGTGGCTCTAAACCTTAATGACTTGCTTCCACAAGCCTGACTCCTAACAACAGCATGCAAAGATTGCAGCAGATATTCCAGAAACTCTTACTAGGCCCGGGCTGTTTCTTTCAAATGAAAGAAATGAAATTTATATGGGTTTAATGCTACTGCACCTGGGCAATAATGTGGCATTAAATACTGACTTAGCTCTTCAATATATAGAACTGAGAAAAGTGGAGGGGGACAGAGAGAAAATTTTTAAGCAATCAGATTTTTAAGGGTATCCTCACAAAGCCTTACTAATATCCACATTAATTAGTGACCTCCTCATACAGCAATAAATATACTTGTCAGCAAACTTCTAAAAAGAGCAACAACCATATGATAAACAGGAGTCATTCCATGAAGTCAGTCCATTAATTATCACATACTTTTCCACCATTATCCATCACATGGATAATAAATGAGCCAAAACGTAAGGTTTATTTATCTTGTTATTACTTCCCCTAGATCATCAGTTGCAGAGGTTTTATGGTACTGGTATATTCCATCAGTGCAAAACCTGAGCAGATTGTGTTGACCCAATTAAAAAAAAATTCAAAACAAGACAGAATCAGAACACTGCATTTCCAGAGACAGTCTTATGACTATCAAACTACTGGAAAAAAACCCCAACTATTGTTTAAAATGCTTCTCCTTCAAGTACACCAATTCACAAATACAGATAAGGCCAAGCTTCATGAAAGTGACTTCTTCTTATCAATCTATGTATTTCCAACTAAAGAAAGAATACTTTGATGCAGGACAGCATACTGCTTTGTAATTTTTATTAATATATAGATGTTTTTCATTAATTTTAAAGAAATGGCTTCAGAAAATTGTTATTTTGAAAAACATAGAAAATAATATATTGGAACACTGACACAGCATGGCTTGTCTTTACATTTCATCATCATTTGGATTTATTCCTACTCTTTCAATAGCTTTGCTACAATTATCTTTGTAGCCTCAAAAAACCCAATGTTCACATAAGGTGAAATTTGTATTTTCAAACAAATTTACAGCATAACACTGTAGCTCAAATCTTGCAGATGCAGTAGAGACATTTTAGCAATGTACATGGACACAGACAGCTCCTTCAGAATGTTGTTCATATTTATGCCTTCAAAAGTCAATACTCACAGAAACAGGCTCACCAAGCTGTTTTGTATTTCTGTTGCTACAGTATAACCAGAACTAGGGAAACAGATTCTGTTTGCAAGCTATCCTGCAATTTAAAACAATACTTAAAATTTAATTTAAAAACATTCTTTTGCAAAAGAATATGTGAAAAGTCATTATAACTAAAATAAAAAAAAAACTTTCTTCAATTTCATTTTTATATACTACAAAATATAATTTAAGAATTTAAATTAGGAAATGAAAAATCAGATGGTATCATTCCATTAGGATTATATGTCAATGAAGTTTTACTAAATTCTAAAATAGAAAGAAAACTTGACCAGCATCAGAATTTTGTCCCTCTGGGAAATTTATCTTGCACTCACAATTTTTATAATAGTGAGTTATCATACACATACAGACTTTCACTTGGTTACAGACTTATTTAATCAAGTTTTAATTGCTCATTCTTTTGGTGCAATAGTAGCTATGATGTTTTTCTAAATGGTACATCTCAAAAGTATTCTTTTTTTTTTTAGTATTTAAAATGTTTGAATTCTAAGCAATTTTGAAAATCTGAGCAATAGCCACTTATCTAGAATGGAAATTTTAAAATGTTCTTAAGGTGATCCATCCATACACAACTGTAAGTTTCGCATCCAAGCTCTCTGTAGGAACCTCTGAAAATCTCAGCCCACTGACAGAAAACAAACAACCAAACCAACCAACCAACCAACCAAAAAAACCTCATGGATCTTACCTTTCTGAAAATGTTAAAGCTGACCTGCAGACCCCAAAGCTTACTTATTTCTGGTTATAATGAAGCATTACAAGGAGCACCTGTGCCTACTTCTCCACATTATGTGACCTTTCCTTCTGCCATCATTGAGCCACAGCAGCTGTTTGGTTTCTACCAGCATTCATTTTTCAGGGCTACAGATACATTCCATCTTATATACTGGAAACACTATCTTAACCTTGCTCCAGAATTTTTTTCCTACCTGTCAATAAGAATATACAATGTAATCAAACATCTCTTTACCTGTCCCTTTCACCAGACAGCCTCCATAAAACGGCACCAAAGAAACCCAAAAATGTCCCTTAACAAAAGTAACTAAATTAAAGCTCCCTTTTAGAAGGAAGATTCCCACTTTCATGCTGGAAGTAATGGAAAAATAACAGTTTGACTATTCTTTTGTTAAATTATCACATATTTGCAGACCTGATTCCAGGTGATAATGGACAGACTGCAAGGGATTTTGGTTTTTAGTCTCTTAAGTCTCTTCAGTCTCTTGCTTTTTTCTTTTTCCCTTTTTTTTTTTTTTTGTGAAGATATAACCATATTTCGATTTTAATTCAAAGCACAGCTCTAGTTTATAGCACATAAAGATGTCTCTGAAGCACAAAGTACTGAATCAGAGAAAGGAAAGCACAACCCATCCTACAGTGGTGACATGAGTTATTTGCATAGTTGCCACAAAAGTAATAATTACACTGTAACTCAATAGGAACAATGGTAATTTCACAGTAGCTCATGTTGTTGTTATCACCCTATATCCTGATAACTGTGAAATTAATTTGTGGCACCACTGTATGTGTCAGTTTTAAGCTGTTCCCTAGGTAACATTACGCTACCATAGAGAAGGAATGCTTGGCAGTAAAATGGGTAGCAGCAGATTGATTATACCAAAAGAATCTTCCCTCTACATACAAATACCTTGGCAATCAGAGAATATGATGAGAAAAAATCCTCCCCACTGCTTTTTTTACTTTTTTTAATAGAAAAAGAAAATTTATAGAGTTAAAGGTATTAACTGACCATTATCCATCCACTGGAAGAATGCAAAGGTAAAATAAAATGAGCAAACCTCCAGGTAATATTTAGTGCCACTGACCCATTGTTCTAACTGCAACCAAGATGCAGCACAAAAAAAGCTGAAAGTTTCCTTTTCCTTCTCATAGTAATTTCCTATGTTAATCATCAAATGGTATTTTTAAATATAAAAGAAAATATACAGCACTAAGACGTATTTAGGACAACAACAATAGTGTGGGTTATACTTTCACAAATAGTTCTTATTTCATCTGAGAGATACAGTCCTTTCACCTCCCGAACCCTCAACATTATTTTGCAATACTACTACTGTCAAAAAGAAGTTCCACACTAAATATAAAAGATAACACACTGCCATATAGTGCAGGGAGATACTTACAAATTTACTGGGGAAAATTCAGTGCCACAATAATTGAAGGTCTGGAAAACACTAAATCATGACATTTAATGAGGGAACTTATGACTGATTGGTAAGAATAAACAAAAGACCAAATTTAAACTTTCCAGTCAGTACAGTTGTACAGCAGTAGGTATGAGACTTTGGATTAAAGAAAGATGCTATTTATTTTCATAGAATTTGGATATTCCTTTTACTTCTACTTCAGGCCTGTTTGCACAGTGTTAGAAAGACATACTGTAATGTTCTCTTGCTGTATGTTTGTCTGTAAGGAAATAGGTGAAAACAAAATCACAGCATGTTACATGTATTGAGTCAGTGGTTCAGCTGGAGTTTTGTTAATGAAAAAGCAGCACCATTTCAGTGTCAGCACTAGTCATCAAAGCAAACCAAGGTGTTGAGCAGCTACTCTGATCCAGGATATCCAGGGACAAGCATATTTTGTCACTGTGGTTTTGATCTTTATCTCTGACTGATCCTCTTTCTGTGATTGCTGTCCCCAAAACCCCTGATAGGTGATGTTCAAATGTGGTAGTTTGGTTTTTTGGGGTTTTTTTTTGGTTTGTTTTTTTACAATCCAATAATAGAGCCTTCAGAGCTCCAAAAGCAGCTGTAAGAGCTCAAAGACAGTTTGGACAGTCCCAAATGTGTATTCTTCATTAAATATTGGCACATACTATGCCAAATTATGTCACCGCTGAGAGGAAAATTTTGACCATCCCGTACTCAATTATTCATCAGCAAGGCACTCTGATCATTATCACCATTGACCCAGGAATTCATCCTATACCCTTTGCCAAATCAGCATGTACCCTCGTCCACTCAACCAGACACTCTTCTTTCACTTCTCACTGTGTGAGCCAATTCTCATGCACAAGGACCCTTAAATGCTGACAACATACACAACACATATTTGCAGTTAGGAAGCTCACTGCATGGAGAATTAACTGCATGGAGAATTTGTTGGTGCTCTTGATGCTAGCAGGAATTACTATGGGATATTGGTAATGATTTTTCAGTCCCATTAATAATTGTCTGCAGTTTTCTTTGCTTTGCTGGACCTGTGCAGAGTCTTGATGCTCAGCTAAGTCAGAGGTTGTTTTTTTTTCCCACACACACCTGACATTACTTCTGCAAGAAAAGGAGCGTGGGTCAAGCCTGATGTTTGACTTTTTAAGCCCTGTGCATCTCCTCTGTTCTTTATTTTCTTTTATACACTCTTCAGGTTTCATGGCTGAAACAACTCCAGCCAGTTGGAACAAACACACCTACTGGAACAACAAATGCCAGTGACAACCAACTTTCCATTTGCTGGATCAGTGCTGTCAAAGGCATTCAGAAATGCCTCAAGAGAGGTGTATGTACATATGTAACTAAAGATCTTTGGAAAGCTTTAAACACTAGTATAAATTATTACTTTTACTGTAAGCCCAAACTTATTACCACAGAGGAAATGTCTGAGACCAAGAGGTGTCAGATACTCTTTTTAGATTTCTGATTGAAAAATGAGAAGTGGGGATTAAAAAAAAAAAACAAACCACAGCCTGATATGGGGGAAATTTACCTTTATAATCATAAAATCAAAACAAATGCAATACAGCTGGTATTTTTACCTATGATAGTATTCAATAACCTGCTTGAAAGTAACTGATGTACTCTGAGCTCTCTGAAGTTCACAAAATGAAAACCCAATATTGTTTTTAGCATGCACCGATAACCTCTGTACAGAGACTGTTAATGAGGCTAAAGATTAACTCCTTAATTGTGAACTATTTGCTAATACTCCATAAGCAACGGCTGTTCCTCACCACATTTGAAACATTCAGAGATATACCATGGAACAGTTTATAAAGCCACTTCCATGCTATTTTAAATGGATATATTTTGCTGAGGACTATTTAAAGTTGCAAAGAATATCAACATATGTTTAAGACAGTTGTGGTGGGTTAACTGCCACAGTACAAAAGTGATGCCTGTTTACTTGAGGAATGGTTTTAAAGCCATGTAAAAACTAGTCAAAAATGAGACCAACTGCAAAAATTCTAGCTGATTTCTACCCAAACCCCAGGTCTCTAAAGCAAAATGGCTAGCAAAAAAGATGCCTTGACATTTCTGGTTTCTGCCAGCTGCCAAATGGCTGATAGATTATTACTCTCTAGGCTTCAAAAAGAAAGGAAATATTCCATGTTATTATACATATATTTTCAGTTAAGATTTTATTTTAGATATATTTTTCCTCAAAAAAATAGAACATGTTTGGAAGAAAATGTACAAAATTTGATCAAATTAATGTAGCAGTTCTTTCTGATTTCACAAGATACAGCAGGATTTTTGAAAAAGAGTGTACATGATCTCTAACCGTACAGAAATTGTATTTGATTACTAAAACTGCAATGCTGTAAATGTAGCACCTACAGAGAAACTTTTTCAAATATCTCTAGAATACCATAATGCCTCAAAATTAAAATATAAAATCCTTGTAATGAAACTACAACAAATACATTTCATAAGAGAACTGTCGCATACATTCAGTCAGAGTTATTAGATAGCATGCAAAGTCTTAGAATAATTTCCATTGCACTTCCATCCAACTGTAAGCTTGACGCATTACCTTGGCAGAATGCCACATTTCCTGCTGTGCTAAACTTACTGAAACAAATAGGAAAGCAGCATCGCTGTGTTACATTCCTGCTTTACTATTGTGTAATTGGACCACACTACAGGAACAGCACTTTATATTACAAGCATTGAGCTACCATTATCAACTTGTGGCTTCACACTCCCAGCACAAAAGCAATGAATTCTTCTTTTACATCAAGAATTAAATGAGTATGAGAGAAGAGAAAATATTAAGAGAAGTTGCATTTCAAAGCCCTGTTTGCAGTTACAGTTTTAAGACAAAATAAATTTTACATGTTCTGACATTGTTACACTAGCAGGAGAAAGAATGTTTAGCAATGCCAATAACAAAAAGATTACTCAAGCCCTTCCAAATTAGAGGTAAAGTCTTCATTCACCCCGTGCACCCAAGTAGAATAAGAGAATAAAAACTGATTAAAGAAGCAGGGAGTACAGGGTGTCAGTTTTACACTTACTGAAACATATCTAATTCAACGAGGAATGAGGGCAAAAACAATTTTGCTGTATAGTTCCTGCTGGTTAAACAAATTCTCGTATTAGAAAATGAAAATCAGGGATTTCATCTGCAACCAGTTGAAGAGTGGTTCTCTCTCCTCTGAGGTGTTAACCAGCCTTTCCCCATGATTTTGGCCACAGAAGAATTTGTCCTTAGAACAGCTACATCTCTTCTGCTATTGCAGAAGATACTCTAAAATGACTGTGTCTATACGAGCAGTGTGGCTCAGCAGCAGGGGGCCTCTACAACAACACAGTTGGCATTAAGACCAGACATAACCCTTCCTGGAAAATGCTTATTTTAGCCTACTTCTCACCTAGTCCTGTAGGTTTGAGCAACCAACATGGACATCCATGTTCCCACAGCTTCTGTGTCACAGCTCCTGTGCCAGCCATCCTAGGGACAGCACGGAAGGGCTCACCTGCCACGAGCAGGACTCGCAGCAGCAGCGCATCCCCCTGCCTGGGCACACGCTTCCCTGCACCTTAAGCCACTCATTCATAGCTTCCTGGTGGAATAAGGGAGAGAATGGGAAGGGTAAAAGTGAGAAATCTCACAGGTTGAGATGAAGACAGTTTAGTATGTAAAGCAAAAGCTGCTCATGCAAGCAAAGCAAAACAAGGAATTCAATCACTATATCCCATTGGCAGGCTGGTGGCTTGGGAAGACAAAACACGGTAACTGAATGTCACCCCCACCTTTCTTCTTCCCTCAGCTTTATATGCTAAGTATGATGCCATATGGTGCGGGATATCCCTTAGGTCAGTTGGGGTCAGCTGTCCTGGTTGTGTCCCCTCCCAACTGCTTGTGCCTCCTCACTGGTGGGGTAGGGTGAGCTGAGGAACAGAAAAGGCCTTGACTTTGTATAAGCACTGTTCAGTAATAGCTAAAACATCCTTGTGTTATCAACACTGTTTTTGGCACAAATCCAAAACACAGTCCCATAGCAGCTACTGTGAAGAAAACTAACTCTAGCCTGCCCAAAATCAGCACAACACACCATAATCAAAAAATATAATAATTACCTGGCCACAATGAATATATAATGCAAAGACACTAACTAATAATGCAGTTTTGAATGAAGACTGTATTTTTTCCTCAAACTCTTAGCTTTACTTTGTATCCTGAACTCCAAAGAGAATGTACACAAAGATGCCCCGGGCAACAGAAAGTCAAAGGACACCACAAAGGAGGAAAAACAGACTACGTTTTTTCAGGCTTTTGAGAACTACAGTAAATGTCTGAAAAGAAAGAAGTGCAGATACCTTTAAGACAGCATTTGTAAAGACAGACTGGTTTCTGACTGTACACAAAACTGTTATACACTAGAATTAGATATAAATTTGAGGACCACAACATTCACTTTACAATCCAGATACATATCATTTAATACTATGTGGTGTAAACAAGTCTGTACGTTGTAACTTGCCTGCTGGATGGACAGTACAGTGGATATGTCTGTTCTGCTCCTCTGTGAGTAGTAGATACCGTGCTTGTTTTAGACAAAAGAACATTTCTGTCTCTCTACGAAGTGTTGTAAGTGATGTGTGTTTTCTGTACTCTGGTACAAAGTTTCATTTGCTTCTTTGTGTAGCAGATGATGAAGCACCAAAACTTGTTTCTGTAAAAGTGGTTGAAGAAGGATGAACCTGATGGATAACTAACCTAGAAATGCTAGCAGGAAGTCCTACTAGGGAAGTGCAGGTAAGGTTAGTGAGAACTGGCTGTGTGCGAATTGTATGCTGGCAATTCCAAGAATTCGGCAATCCTACTTACCGTAAAAATCTCTTTCAGAGAAGAGAGATGGTATTTTAAGTAAGGCTTTTAATTTGGCAATGTATCAACTAGGATAAGAGATCTATCTCCTCAACTTCAGTGATGCAGGCTGCCTTAGGATAGGTCTTACACTGTTGTCAGTGCTAAAGATTTTATTTCTCAACTATCTCAAAATGTGTGCAGAGACATTATCGATAATATAATAAGTTTGAAAGTCTTATGTGAAGTATTTCAGGATAGAGTTAAAGTAGCAGGATATGGCTTAGTGTGATCCCACTCTTGTTTGGGTGGATGGAAGATTTAAGGTTGGTTGCACAGAAGTGTAGGAAACGGGGTTTGTTAAATACATGTGGTATGTGGTACTCTCAATAGGCTGGCTAAGGATTAAATTAATGACTTAAAACAGCATGAGCTTCAACAGCTTCAATTAAAGCATCTGACTCCTTTGCAAAAGCTGCAACACACCCAGCTTCTGTGTACACTTTTGTTATGGTTTAAAATCACATAATACACCTTCTAACCTAAACCATCCAAAGCCCTGAAACATAAAATTAAATATCAATAAACTATAGAAAACCATAACTCATGGCAAAACCACCAGCAAGTTTCCTTCACTCATATCTGAACTTTTTTTTTATATATATAATTAATCAAAACCTTTTTCAGAGTGTACAGGCTGATAAACCTAAGGTATTCATAAGCCTGGTAGTCCATGTTGTATACACTGTCTCTCTGGTGATTCAGACCATTTTTTCCTGATTGTTAATGGTAGCAAAGAACAAATTTCAGAAATATTTTAAAACCTAGTATTTTAAAAAGTAATGAAGTGGGAACCCATGGAGTGAACTCAAGATTCTGTAGTGCAATTTTCTACTCTAACAGTTCGCAGACGAGTGGCTGTTAGTCACTGAAAAGTATGATGCTGCACACCCCCTGCATGCCACCTTTGGAGTCTTTGTGGTAAGCCATCTGCCACAGTGGTTTTCAAAATCTCTTTCACCACCAACATCAGATAACATCTCCTGCAGTTTGCTAAAAAGCAAAATTTTGACTGTTATCCAAAGCTTTTCTTTAAATCATAGAACTAAATAGTTCAAAACCAAAAACAGGCTCTCCTCACTTGAGGTGACAGAAAAGTGGGGGGTTTCTTTCTCTTCTCCCCTCTGAAATATTTCTTGGGAATGCTACACACAAATACAGGAACAATGTGTTTGCCAAACTCAGACCAGACCTGAAGATCATTCAGCGACAGTAATACATACAAGAAAGCTTATAAAAAACATACAAGATTTTATCAAAAATGTTCATGTAAGATTTTGCCTAAAGCACATTTCAGCATATCAACAAAAATAGTAATTGTAATGCAGCTTCCCAACACATGACTATTATTTATTTTGCTATTTTACTATATTGCTTTCTATTCTGCTAACAATGCTTTTGTTCTATATCCATGGATTGGTTATATACACTACAAGGCATAATTCTATCTTCTGATGTAAATTAACTGCAAATCTATATTACCTATTGGAATAGCAAAAAAATCCAACATCCTTTCACATTTGCCAGTCGGGAACATCATCAATGCACTATTTTAGGTCAGTTAAAGTTGTATTTAGTTTATAAAATTAGTTTATTTATGGTTATATGAAGTTTATCCTAGCTAAGTGACTAAAGGAACATTCAAAGGAAAACAATCTGACTTATCTTGATCACCTATCACTGGACCAAGAAAATTTAAAATTCCTAAATTAAAAATGAGAAATCATATACAGTATTTTAAACAGTGTATGTGCAACAATCAGCTGACAAACTTGGAAATGTATTCCAGTTTTAAAATCTCTGGTCAAGGTATGATGAAGCTGATATTCAACAGAACAGTCCACCTCACCATCAAGCTCAAAATGAGTCACTTTATAGTCTTCTTGATTTATACTTAAAAAAATATACAAGGCAATGCATTTACATTCTATAGTGCAGAAGATAAGCATTATCAGTAGTTCCACAAAATTTTCAGTGTCAGTTATACCTGAGACTTGAAACAATGGACCTGTCATGTATCAGAACTTTTTTTTTAATTGCAAAATAAAATATGAAATTCTTTAGTTCTCCACAGAAATTACACAGAAAGACAGTGCAAGTTCTAATAATTATCACAAATATAATTACATTAATGTCACAGGTTCCTATACATGCTTGGTGTTACAGCTCTGCAGAGTGTCTGTCTGCAGACAGAAAATATTCCACTGTGGCCAGATCCCAGGCACTGTTGGGCCCCCAGAGAGTGGCTAGTGGGTGACCAGTTAGCCAACAAAGAGCATGATAAAACTGCATGAAAACAGTTTAACAGTGCCTTGTTAATACCATTAAACAGCTTCCAGCACCTGAGCAGTTTGTTCAGTCACAGCTATCCTTTTACAGGGCAGTCTTGCTCTGTAAAGGTATATGGCTCACGTTTGGCCAATGCAAGTGATGCTGGCAATCTGTTTGACCAGTAATGTACACTAAAGATGATAGTGAAGTTCTGCTTTCAAAATGGCCCTCAAAATTAAACTCATTTATATTAGCCACTTAGGTCTTTACCACAGAAGTACTACTTAAAGTTCTCAAGTTTTTCTAATATTCTTCCTGCATACCTATGCAACACCAAATGCAACTGGCAACACTAGCATTCTGCAGCATTGCCTGATCTCATATATATTAATAGTATGGTAAATTTATAAAATTGTCAAGATACATATCTAGAAACTAAATTCTAAGGGGAGCATGGTTTATTCTCTAAATTCCACAGTTTTGCGGGGGTTTTCATTTCCAGTCTGAGAAATCTCTGCAGGTTTTGTTTTTGGGTTTTTTAAGGAATATCTCTAAGCCAAAAGCAGTCTAAATAAAGGTCTAAATCAATAAGCCTCCATATCAAAGTGATATAGCTAATTAGTATGTCCTCTGTGGCAGGGGGTGTTTGTTCGTTGGTGGTGAGATAGATACATCAGAGGAACACAAGCTGGTCACCCAAGAAGCAAAGTGTTGTTGCACTTTGGAAGAAGCACAACATTTTTGTTAAAAATATATGAAGCAATCATATTTAATTTCCCCAAAAAACATGCCCCAAGGAGCATTCAAATGATTGCACGAGAGATAAATGTAAATATAGAAGAAGGTAGAAAAGAAATTTTAACTTAGTCCCTCAGTCCCAAATAAGCATGACAATCACAAGGCTAGTGGCTACTTTCATAGTACAGCCTCCTTTTCTCTAGACTTAACCCCAGCTCCCTCAACTGCTCCTCATAGTCTCAAGACCCTTCAACCAGCTCTGTTACCCTTCTCTGGATATGCTCCAGCACCTCAAGGTCTTTCTTGAACAGAGGGGTCCAGAACTGGACACAGGACTCAAGGTGTGGCCTCACCAGTGCCAAGTACAGGGGAAAAATTACTGCTCTGGTCCTGCTGGTCACACTATTCCTGATATAAGCCAGGATGCCACTGGCCTTCTCAGCCACCTGGGCACACTGCTGGCTCACATTCAGCCAGTGTCGACCAGCACCCCCAGGTCCTTTTCCACTAGGCAGCTTCTCAGTCCCCATTCCCCAAGCCTGTAGCGCTGCCTGGGGTGGTTGTGACAGAAGTGCAGGATCTGGCACTTCACCTTATTGACCCTCATACCACTGTTTTCGGCCCATCAATCCAGCCTGTTCATATCCCTCTGCAGAGCCTTCCTGCCCTCCAGATCAACACTCTCATCCAACTTGGCATCTTCTGCAAACTTACTGGGTGTGCACTCGATGCCCTTGAACAAATCATTGATAATAAAGACATTAAACAGGACTGGCCCCAACACTGAGCCCTGGGGGACAGAACTAGCGACCATCCACCAACTGGATGTCACATCATTCACCACCACTCTGTAGGCCCAGCCATCCAGCCAGCTTTTAACTCAGTGAAGACAGCACCTGCCCAAGCCATGGGCTGCCAGATTCTCCAGGAAAATGCTGTTGGAGACAGTATCGAAAGCTTTAGTGAAGTCCAGAACTTTGGAATACAGAATTCACTCTGAAGACTTACAACTCCATCAAACGTAAAAAAATTTTTTGAATAGATGATCTTTGAGACCCTGACCAGAAACCCAGTAGCCTTTACTTCTCTCATTTACCTTCCCTTTCACCTTATCTGACGTTGGATCCTTCTCTCAGACAGTTTCAGAACAATATAGGAAAGCAGGAATACATTTAACATGACTTTCCATTGTGCTTATTTCCTTATACTTCACGTCTGTGTTTCTTTGACTCTACATCTCTGTGATACTTTTTAAAATGGGAAAACCAAGTTGCCTGGCTCAGCACCAGAATATGAAGCTGAAGTTGCCACATCTCAGGCCAAAGCCCTAAGTCAGTTACTAGATGTTTTGTAGTTTGTGCTGCAGACTTCTTTTATTCACATTGTTAAATTCCTAGCTTTTACTCTGCAAACTAATGAACATTTGTGAAATCACAGAACTTCTTACAGTGCAATTTTCTTGGGTTTTGCCCAGTCATAGAAACTATTTGTCGACTACATCTGAGAGTCTAGACCATATTAAAAGAAGCCTGATTATTACTAACCCCAGCTTACACAGTTGTCAAGACAACAGTGAATATCATCATTAACAGGAACTGTTTCTATCAGACTGGAAATCACAGTTGAAGCCTCACTCCCTTGTTCATATTATCCAAAACTATATGCAAATATAAGAATGCAAAAGAAAATTCTAAAGGAACTTTGGTATCTTTTATACTGATTCAAACAGATAAGCAAACTTTCTCTTTCCTTTCCCATTTCAAAGTACGAATAAATATGTTTATATTTTCCTTTAATAAGACTATACAAAAATATTCAGCTTTAATTTTCACTTCCAAAGCTTTCACACCTACTAACTCAGTCAATGTTCACAAGTAGACTGTATACATATCCACCTACAAGTAGGACCCATTTACATATTAATATCTCACCAGTCTCGTTGGGGCCTCTGGTGGTCTAGTGGCTAGGGTGCAGGACTCTCACCGCTGCGACCCGGGTTCGATTCCCAGCCCCCCGGGCAGATGGAGCTCGTCAGCCTTGTAAGGCAATTCATCTAAGAGAAGGTCACTCTAAACAAACCTACGTCCTGGGGACCTCACTGCCACTGTCCAAGTTTGCTTGGCCCCGGCAGATGAACCTCAGGATTAAAGGGTGGGCTCAGTTCAGCGCAAGCTGTGTCTCACCTAAAAAATCCACTGCGCAGGCTCGAAGGGTTGATGACCTTTCCCAAATCTTCGCTCGCGAAGACTGGCCATTATTATATTATATTTATTATCTCACCAGTCTCACTGCTCACTGTCATGAGCCACCTTGGTGCCTTACCAACTCAGCTGATAAGTTAACAACTGCAACACTAGATTCATAAGATGTTTCTGTTTGAAACACTATGGCTTCATTTGTCACCAGGTTCATAAAATGTACACTGGACACAGATCTAAAACATATTACTACTATAGTGTTCAAAAGCAATCTATCATTTACTGGAGTGGTGACGCTCTGAAGGGTTGTGCTGCTGTTCAGAGGGACCTTGACAGGTTGGAGGAATGGGTCTACAGACACCACACGGGAAGAAAAAAAAAAAAACAACAAAAAAAAGACAAGTGAAATCCTGCCCCTGCAGAGGAACAACCAGGCACCAGTACAGGCTGCAGCCAAACAGCTGGAAAGCAGCTTCAAAGAAAATGCCCTGGGGTCCTGGAAGACAAACTGAACAGGAAAGGCCAGCAGCACCCTGGGCCATGTCAGGTAGAGCATTACCTGTAGGTTAAGGGGGGGAGATCCTTCTCTGCTGCCCAGTACTGGTGAGACAGACCTGGAGTGCTGTGTCCTGTGCTGGATTCCCCAGGACTAGGGAAACATGGGAGCACAGGAGCGAGTTCAGCAAATGGTCACTGAGATGATTATAGGATTGGAGTTCTGTCACACAAGGAGAGGCTGAGAGAGCTGGGGACATTTAGCCTCGAGCAGAGAAGAGTCAGGGGGGAATCCTATCAAAATGTGTAAGTACCTGATGGGAGGGAAAAAAGAAAACAGAGTTAAACTCTTCTTAGTGGTGCCCAGTGAAAGGGCAGGAAACAACAGGCACAATCTAAAACATAAGGAATTACAGTTTAAAAAAAAAAAAAAAGAGGGAGGGTGTTGTTGCTGTTGGGGTTTTTTGTTTGAGTTTTTCTGTTGTTTACTGTGAAGATGTTTGGCTAGAGAGACTGTGAAGTGCCCATTCTTGGAGATATAAAAACCTGTTTGGATGCAGCCCTGAACAACCTGCTCTACTTGACCCTGCTCTGAGCAGGAAAGATGGTCCAAATAAATGATCTCCAAAGCAGAGCGTGCACAAGGCAATCCTGTCAATGTGGTAAGAAAATATTTTCTGTACAATTAACAAATATTTAAAAAAAGAATTTAGATAGTCTTTATTTCATTTTTATCTCATCTTTTGCTTTTGAATTTCTCTTCTTGAGTGTGTTTCATAATGCACATAAAATATTAGTACAGTGGTACATGTACAACATACACATATTGGGGATGTATGCTCAAAAATATTTTGCTGCTACACAATCAAAAAAATGTGGAGACCACTGGTCTAGATCAACTCCAACAGTCCCTTCCCAATTTCATCAAGTCTGATTCTTTCTCTTGCTAACAACAATGGATGCCTGTACACAGAGTAAAGAGATTCAGTAGAAAATAAAAATTCCTGCCTGTCTGTTGCTTTCTAAAATTTTTCCTTCACCTTTTTCAACTCATTAACTTGTTAAACCTTACCTTCATCTAATTTGATATTAACAACTGGGTTTGGATTTCTGCCACACTTCTACTAGAAGTTACTTTATAATATGGGGTGTGGTGGTAATTTTTTTTTTTGTTGTTTCTTTGATTTTAAGGCTCCTCGAGGCTACTTTACCCTGCTTATCCAGAGGAATAGTTACTGCAGCAGTCCATGTTCTGGTTTTGCCACCTATGAAAAGACTACCAGTGTCAACATACAGTTAGCTACACCACTTCCTCCTCCTCAAACACTTATCTCCTCATAGCAGACAAACCAGTCTAAAAGCTCTTTTAAATTTCTAGATGAAGCTTTACTGAGGATTGGGATCCAGATTTTTCACAGTGATTATATATTAAAAACAAATTGAGCCTTGTTTAACAACAGCTCAATGCTCTTACTTACGCAACTTAACACTATAGGTATATTGCTATGCTATTTTTCTGCCAAGTTACTAGAAAAAATACCCAAATAATTTATCATATACACATTCAAGGTATGTAAAGCAATAGTCTGTCCATTTATAAACCCCAATTCAAAAAATCAATGTATCTTACTGTTTACTTCAGCTTTGCAGTTACATTAAAATATAGTAATAAATAAAACATTTAGAGTACATTAACAAAATAAGCAAAACATGAACTGAATTGAATGCATTTATGATTTTATGTGCAATCACAAATAAATCAAATTCTTACAATATCACTCTATAAATTGAATAATGGCAAACTACTATCAGTTCATTACCTCATTCAATATCTAAAATAACATGTAAAGTAGAACTAGAGAAAGTTCATAGGCTTTATATGATCATTTGAAAACCCTTTAGAAAGTTTATTTTGCATACATCTATATACATAAACAAGAAAGATAATTTTCATGTAATCCTTAATTCGAATACTGAAGAGCTGGAAAGAGAACAAGACCTTTCTTGGATATTAGTATTTGTTTATGCTGAGCACAGTGATACTCTTAGCCTAGAAGTGTACTGAAATCCATATTAAATTGACCATTTTTCTCAAAGATGAAGTTAAAATGGAAGGTCTCGTTCCAAACAGGAGCACTGGGGAAAAATGTTCATTGTATTTCTCATCTGGCAGACCAGTAGTACCACTCTGGGAAATCAGAGAGAATTTGGGCAGACTGCCCACTGAACTTAAGGCTCATCTGAGATCCACATATATCCACTTAGCTATCCAACCAGGATTTTTCGTTGTGGTTGTTTTCATGCCCACATGATTTTAGTGTTTTTGTGCAACGTACAACCCTCTCCACGTGTCCCTTACCAAAAGGAGGCAGGTACCTCATAGTGAGGTCAGCAGATCTATGTCCTCCCACGCCTGGGCCAATGTCCGCTGTCATTATGGGAAAGCAAAGTGAACTTTAATCTATAAAAATGTACCATTTGAACAACATATGCTACAGATAATCTTGGGATCCAAGCAGAAAAATGCAGCTACACAGTAAATGTAGCAGTTGAAAGAACTGTACAGCCTGAAGCAAAAATTGTCTTTTACACACATTTAGAAAAATATGCACACCTACATGCATAGAACTCTCTAAATTAACCTTTTTACCACCTTTCATGTGGTGCTATAACACATTATAAAGCCATACTTTATAACAGTATTAATTTAGTAAGTCAGGTATTTTCTCTATCAAAAAAAAAAAAAAACTAAGAAAACAACCAATCATATAATATTGACTGCAATTAAGAGAATTCCAGCACTGCACAGTATCTCTCACACTTCACAATCAATAACTGTTTCTCTGAATGGCTTGCACACCACCAGAAATAGCCAGGATACAAATTTATTAGACAGTAAAGTGCTTTTTATTGTATGAGCAGCAAAGAATCACAGGAATTTTCTACACAGTCTTTGTAACAGAAACATGACCTTTGAAATACCAAAGCTTCCTCTGCTATTCAGTGTTGATCACCAAAGAGTTGTCAGTTCCTAAGTTTTTAAAATATTATCTCTGCTGCGTCATGTATTGCAAAACGCCACAAACCTGAATGCTGTTCCACGACAGTAGCAACCTTTGCTGGAATCTGATTTGTTGGAAATACTAAAAGTAGCTTCACATGCCAAAAGTTCCGCAAATCTTTATTTTAAATCACTTTCCATTTACTGACACTACACAAAAGATTTATATACACAGGTGACTGACCACAAAGGGAGAAAACTCTAAACATATGAAACAAAGCAAGCATAAAGCAAAAATCACAATTAGAAAGGTGAATACCACTAGTGAATATCACTATTTTTACAGTTATTTGCAACACTGGTAGTTGAAATGTTCATTTGTAAGTAATGAGAGCAGCTTCAAAAGAGGTAGGTTGCATTTCAAGTCAGAATACCTTCACAAACCACTCAAGTACGAGACAAGAGCCTCATGAACATAAATCAGTCATGAAAATCACATCATTCACACATGTCTATAAATTTAAAGGGATTATGAAACACAGTCAAAGCATATAGGTGTATTTAGTTTTCCAAGAAGATTCTCACGGGGTTTTGCTGTTGTTTTTACTTTTTACTGCACTAGTGCAAGTGTAAGAATTTACTCTGATATCAGGCAAGTGAAATGAAGCACTATGTTTGCATCATTACATTTTATTATCCAATTTCAAAACCTTTAAAAGTACAGGTTACTATAATTTTCTAATTCACAGATAATACTATAAATAACATCTTCCTGATTATTCAGTGAGGTACTTTAGAAAATCTGTATTCAACTCCACCACCTTTCTAGACACTATAGCTGGCAAGTTTCTTTGGAGTCCTGTACCCAGATATTCCACAGTGCAGGTAAGGATGGCAGAAGATTCATGTACTAACTAATTTTAACCTCCTCTAATAAGTATTAAGTGTAACTATATGAGGATATTAAGAAAAAAATACATCTCTACAATATATAAAGGACTAGACAGATTTTACCATTCTATTATCAAAACAAAAATCATGTAAATCTGATGATAAAATCAGAGTACACAGGAACTACATACATAAAAATCAAATCCAATTTAAAGCAAACACAGGTTTGTTCAAACACCATTGTACAACTGCTTTAGCACTTACAGAATTTAGATGAACAATATTTTCATTCACTCACAATTTAGTATAAATATAAAGCAAGGCACCCCTTAAGCATTTTAAATAACAAATTAAACATTTACATTTTTTACTGTGCAGTCAGGCTTAACATTTATGCAGCTTCAAAACCAAAGTACAGCCTCAAGGGAAGCCTCTCCACTGACAAATTAATACCTTAGAGAATAGAGCTGAATGGTGGCAATGAACTCATTTGTTCCCCCAATAATGAAGAATGACTCTTTCTTTACCACATCTGTGACTGTTGCTATGGTGACCCAGACTTACCTCATTGCTTCTCGAAGTGCTCCTCGCTCACTAAGAGTCGTGTGCTTGATGTCATCAAAATTATTTTCCAGTTTCTCACAGTTCTGCAACAAATGGACATATCCATGTAAGGCTCTTAAACAGTTCATTGTACATTTATTAACAGTATTCAACATCACGCAAACAAAACTGATTTATATTATGTTATGTCAAATTATGCATTCTGTTTTAATTACATGGGAGTCATTAAGAAGACATTGAGAACTCAGAAATAAACTAAACATGAATATTATATATGGTTGTCATGGAAATCATCTTATAAATGTTCTATAATAAAATTTACAGAATTTTTACTTTTTTCTTCTCTGAAAAAAAAATTTTTCCTTTATCTGTGTGCAAGGCTACAACAATACTGTACACATAGAGATGAGAACAGAAACCTAAACGAGCATTTTAGAATTATAATGGAAGTTATAAACGTTGTCCCAATAAAACAGGCAATGTTGTTGGAACAAACCAGTCATATTTAATTCCTATTTAATTAAATTTTTAAAACATAATAGAAACTGAAAAGATTGATGGTTTATAGACAACTCAACCTTTATGTTTTTCCATATTAGAGCTCTCTATTTCTAAAAATAATACGAAGCCAACAACTTTGTGACAATAAATGAAGCAAAACTTTCCTATATTCTGTAAATTACTACTAAATGTGTGACTGGTTCCATTACTGCATAGCCCTGATCCTTTTCTTCTGCTGTCAGAAAGATAGTAAAATTGATTAACAAGATGCCGGGGAGTACAGAAATTTTTATCTGTGCAAAGCGAGTGTGAAATACCAGCAAACAAGAATTCTCTGATTATCTGCATCTTCCGTAAGATTTTTATTTTCTCTTGAGGATCCATCAATACAGGAGGCTTTTAGATTACCCCGTTCTCCACAGCAACTTTCTCCAATACCAAAAGTTACCTCTGGGAGGCATAATTTTGCCATATGGGTGTAATAGACACACAAGTTGCAAGCAGAACAGTTACTATTGCTAACAATCTTGAAGACAGTATTGTCATGTTATATATGCAGCAGCTTTAAAGAAATTATGTGCACTATTATTTGGTCATATTGCTTTCACTATTTTTAATATCTGAATTAATTTTGAAGACCACATCTTAAAAATAGTTATAGTAAATACAATAAAAGTTACCTATTGTTATTTCTTTTGTGTATTGATTCTTCATTTTTATAATTACATTCAATTTGAGGCTACAAAAGCGTTACTGAGAAAGAAATTATTAGATACTTGCAATTGACCTAGCAAGATATTTTAGCTTGTCCAATTAACATTTAAATCATCATTATTTTTAAATAAGATTACAGACTTTTTAATACAAAGTTTTAATACTTTAAAAATACATTTCTGAGCAGAAAAAAATCAACAAAGCTACACATATTTTCATCTTTTGACATCTTTTTCTTTTTTCTCCTTTTTAAAAGCTATGCATGTAGCAGTAAATCTTATCCCACAGTTAATGTGATATTTTTTTTGTTTATATTACAAACAGTTGTCCTTTGTATTGTAAAATCCTACTCCAAAACTCAAAGGGATTGCACAAGAAAGACAGGGAAGCTCTACAATGAAGTATTCCATTATTTAGATCAGCATATATTGACCTTCAGCTCCAAGCACATATAGGCAGGTCAGTCATTTAAAATACATAAAAGAAATCCAAATCAACAATACTAATTAATGAAAAATTCTTGATTCACCAGTACTAAGCTGAAAATATCTGTGTAAGCAAAATTAGATCTCCCATCCTCCAGGAAAACAGGCCAGAGGAAACATAATATTGTTGGAAACTTGGAATATTGCTCCAAGTGCCAAAAGAGAAAAGCCCATGTTTTAACAATCCTGTGTCACCAGCACCTCAGGACAGGTTCAGAAAATCTGAGAATCACACAATTCCTTTCTCTTGACCTTGTGATATAAGGCATGTAGAAATGACAGATGACCCCAGATCACAAAGCACACGGATTTTTATCAAACACCACTAAATCTTCTCTATATTGTACAAGCTAAAATAAGTGATCCTGTACATGTGGAAAATGCTGAAATGAGTAAGTTCAGTTTGTATTTCTTCTATGTCTGTACAGATCATACTGTGTTAATCAGCTGAAGAGCAACAAAAGCATATCTAAAGAAAATGCTGTGATCATGTAGCCTTACACACACAAATACTCCACCTCAACTATACACCCAATGCAAAACTGGATAGCCCAGAACAAAACAAAACAAAAAAAACCAAAACAAAACAAAAAACCCAAACAAACAAACAAAAAACCAAAACAAAAAACACAAACAACAACAACAAAAAAAAAAGACTTGCATAATAGATGTTGTACCAATTCATTTGCCAAGATGACTTCTACCATTTCTGAGAACTGTTTCTGGACATTATCTTTCTCAGATACTTTCAGCCTAATAACTCTCATGCAAGGTACAACAGCTGGACAGCAAATCATAGAATTATTAAGAAAAACTGAACTAAAAACTGACCCAGAAACAAACTCACGAAGGAAGACGACCTCATAGGGCTATGTCATCAGTTAGTGCATACACACTGAACAGGCAAGTAAGCAAGTGTTGATCATACCCACTGCTTTTCCAGTCATCCAAGTATGCTTGATCCTCTCAGAGGAAAGAGAAAAGGGTGTCTGAAATACCAAATATAAGCATAGCTACAGGTGTATAGATGGCACTTCATGTGTCTGAGTACCAGCTCGCATGCTTTGCTTGCAGATCATCTGAAAGCATCTCATTTTATAAGAACATGAATGAACTTGTAAGCATGAGAATACTCCAAAGAATGTCTGGGAAATGATGAAACTTTGGTTGACCATGACCAAGGTGAGCTTTACATTCTTAAGTACTAAATCAGTAGCAAAAATGGAGATCATTCTATTATCCGTGCTACCAAATAATTCATATTTATAAACATCTTGCACAGAGCAGTATGATTTGGTCCATAGTACTTCACACATTTAAGTATAATGAACAATTAAACTCCAAGCTGTTTCATTTTGGGCAGCAGCTAAAGCAAAAAAGTCAAAACACAAGCAATGAAAAAATTACTTTCGGTGGCTCACTGCCAAGTGATTTTTTGTGGGTATAAAGTCTATAAGTTTTAACTCCATGATTCAATAATTACATAGCACTCTACATGTTATCACTATTGGCAGATCTATAGTACTTATGATATTACACTAAATATCACCTTTGAGAAGTCCAGGAGGAAAAATCAGCATAGAGTTACAATCAGGGACATCGTCATCATAAGTCAAACTACCATTACATTTAAAAAAGTCACAAAAGTCTAAATACTGCTTCTTAAAGGAATATACCATAAAGACTTTGACTTTTTTAAATGTAACAAAAAGCAAGAGCGGGGGAGATATTTTATATATAAATAAATAAATATAATAAATGGCTTATTTATAATGTGAGATTTTGTATGACAAGTAGTTAAAACTGGAGATGTAGACTGGGTATTCACAACTATCTGTGAAGAAATGAGACAAAGATAATGAGTGTATGAAGATGAGGAAGAAGGAAGATTAATGAACAAACTGAAAAGCTTTTCCTCCCATGTCCACAAAAATATGACTTTTTTTCCTGCTACAATTTATTCTTGTTAATAAAATAAACTACAAGCTTTGGGAGCAAAAACTGTGCTCACAAATCTGTATTTTCAGTTATTGTAAGTAATAATATTATTAACATTATGACAAACTTTATAGTAATATTTTAACAGTCTACGCAAAGTTAACTACCAAGTCCAAGTACTCTGACATTGGCTGAAGTAACAATCTAGCTCATGTAACTGGAAAATATAAATAAAGAATCCCTCTCGTTTTAAATAAAAACCTAGGATTCTGGCAAAAGTAAAGTTGTATTTTTAAAACCTCTCTCTACACATTCATCAGCTTAGCTTTCTTGTATATTATTTAGTCTTTGCTGGAAAAGCCCTCTTTGTTGACTCAGTTATTTGAAAAGCAGTTCTTTATTTGGCCTCTCAGATCAAACGTAGAACTTTGCAGAAACAGCTCAGAAACCAACGACATTCTATTGCCTGGTGTGACCACCGAGGATCTCCCTAAATCACAAAAGCATTGCTGCCTCTGCTCTGCCATGACAGGCATAAGAGTCAGAGTTCTGAGAAGACCATAACTCAAACTTGCCAATTCTGTGATACAGTAGGGCTAAATATGACCCCACTTCCATTGAAATCAACCTTAAATCTTCCATCCACCCAAACAAGAGTGGGATCACACTAAGCTATATGCTGCTACTTTAACTCTATCCTGAAATACTTCACATAAGACTTTCAAACTTATTATATTATCGATAATGTCTCTGCACACATTTTGAGATAGTTGAGAAATAAAATCTTTAGCACTGACAACAGTGTAAGACCTGTCCTAAGGCAGCCTGCATCACTGAAGTTGAGGAGATAGATCTCTTATCCTAGTTGATACATTGCCAAATTAAAAGCCTTACTTAAAATACCATCTCTCTACTGTGAAAGAGGTTTTTAAGGTAAGTAGGATTGCCGAATTCTTGGAATTCATCACTTCCACATGGGTTTAGGAAATTTTCTTAGAAAGCTTGAGTAAATCTCACATTTCTAGTGTCAGAACAGCAGAACAGCTCTCACCTAATCAGTTCGTATTTACTATTACTGTTAATGCCAAAAAAATTAATTTTTCTTTGGTTTTCTCCTTTATAATTCATTAAAATGTTCCTACAGAGTACGCTGTGTCCTTATTTTCTACAGTTTATGCAGCTAAATTTAATTTATTAAATCTATTTGTACCTAGATTTCTGAGTCCTAAAAATGAGGCAATCTGGTCCAAATTCTGAAGTATTTACTAGCTTACTGTAATATTTCAATTAGTTATGTTTAAGGAGGAAGGTTCCAACAACAGATTACCAAAACTGTTGAGGACCTACAGAATCTACTGTAAATACCTACATCCTGTACAGATTCAATAAGAAGATTCTCAAATTTTGGTCCAAAAATGCCTTAAAACTTCAAGTGCCACACGTGCCACAAGGCTGACCACATTAGCTAGCTCTTTTGAAAATGTTGGCCATACTGTAGAAGTGATCTCCTTTAACAAAGTTGTAACAAAAAAGCTGACTACTTCAGGGGACTGTTTAAAAAATTGTAGAAAGCTGATTTCCAAACTGATCTCATTGATATATATAAAATGGTAATATAAATAATCACTTATTCTAGAAATGTGAATTATTTCATCAGCAGAAAACTTCAGAAATAACTAACTTGTGTTTTATAAACCTAAAGCAACATTATAATAGTAATATACACTGTAATATATTGCTGCAAGGATAATTATTAAGGGAAAACACAGCTGACATTTTCTGATTTATGCACACAATCAGAGATGGAGTCCAAGGACTGTGACATAATTATCTTCATGCTAACAATTTTTGTAAATCTCTTGACAGAATTTTAGCTAATTTTAAAATGCCTTCTGAAGATTAGCGCTTAAAACTGTTGGGGAAAATAGCACAATTTATTAGCAAGGGTATAATTGTAAACCTTCCAAATACTCATTGTGAATATCATTTAGACAGTAACTCCTGCTTTAGCAGCTGGTATATAAGACTCCAGTTTACAGAATCTTGAAACAACAAAGCAAGTAGAATCTAATTAAACAGGATTACATGCCAAAGAAAAATATTAAAAACAGACTAATAGTCAAGTGTTATGAATTTCGAATAGCACGTCTACTTCTCCTGTTGTGAACTTATATAATACTGTGCTTTATTCCAATGAAACCTAAATATTCTTAGCAGACTCCTCTCTTGATTTGGAACAGACTGCCTTTCTACACTGAAACAACACAAAAAGCTAAATGGTTCCATTGATCTTCTCTCACAGACTTAAACACCCATCTGCTATAGGGCAAAACGACTTACATATATTGCATTTATTCTAATGCGATTCAGTAGCCAATAGCTGTATTGAAGACAGGAAGCCCCTTTAAACTGTCTTCCTATTGAGAAAGTAAAAAAACCTGATGCCATATGCCAAAGGGTTTTATCTAAGAGCATTCTTAAAAGCTAAACAAGTAAAAAGATTGTTTGATCATATCTGTAACCTGTTACGATCTTCACAATATCTGCTTACTAAATTCTGTCTTCCCATTTGCTATGACTCATTCTCAAGGGGTTCTTATTCCAAACAAGGGGGAAGAGCAGCTTAAAACTGCTAACCGACCAGCTGTTCACAAAGGAAAAATAGGTATTTTTTTAAAATACATACATATTCCTAACATCTGCAGAAAGTATATTGAGTCCTCAGGTATTTACATAACATTTGACAGCATGTCATTCATAATACATGAACATTTGTCATAAAATTCTTTTCATTATGTGATACAGCCATATTGGCCAGACAAGCTTTTAGAAAAATATAGATATTAGCACATTAAAAATAGCAGAATTCCAAGAGAAAACCAGCCTAAGTGTCGGTAATCAAATAAAAAACAATATAAAAAGCATTAAATAGAATTGTGGCAGGCTGTAATCAATGCCTAATTAGCATAACCATGTTAATCTTCTCAGGGTTTTTTTAGAGGTACATCATTATAAGGCACTAAAATTAGTGCATGTATAAACTCAAAAGCAAGTATCACATTTTCTCTAAAAACAGGAATATATTGCTAATGCAGGATTGATACCAGGAAACTGATGCACGTGCTATTTTCTGAAACTGCAAGCGTGGTGTTTTGTTATTAATTACCAGAAATACTGTCAATGTAACTGGAAATTCTGAAGTGAAAGCAGACAATTTTTTATTTTTTAAACTTTTTCCAATATGGTGCATTTAATCCTTAAAGATAGGTAATCATGTAGAAGTTAATTACTTATTAAACACACTTAACACTTTAGTTTGCAATTTTACTGGAGTTGCGAAAGATGTTCCAGTCTGAGATGGCATTCTGATAACTTCCTTTTCATGCTGTTTCACGCACAAATTTCAAGTGGCAAATTTATCACAGCCTTCATGTTCACATAAGGGTATGGTATCTTGCTTGCATTCAACCTGCTGTTGTCAGAGCAGATGCAGACACCACGTGTTTTGGCAATGGATAACACATCAGATAGTAGTGATACAGGGAAGATAAGAAAAGACATTCTGAAAGGCCCAAGCATGCAACACAAAGAATAGTAGACCAAAGAACTCAAAAGAATAAAAAGCTACAAGAGATATGCAAGAAACGAGAGGCACAGCTGGAAATAATAAAGGCACAGAGAATACAGGTGATACTACCAGGCAGGACTATTTATAATGCTCCTTCTCTTGTGACTCAGCTTTAAAAGACAGAAAAAACTTTGGAGGGGGGGAAGGAAAACCTTTGCCTCTCTCACATTTTTCTTTTTCTTCCTACAACAAATGTTAAACTTGATGAGCAGATGAATAGGAGGACTTGGCAACAAGCTACCGGTCCCTCTGCATCTGAAGGGACACTTGTAAGACTGCTTCCCTGTACAGGATAGGGGTCTGTAGCAGGGAACAATACACATCTCTTAGAATATGACAAACTTAATCTAAATACTGTTTCTTTTTTAATGTGGCTGTAGTCCTGTCTTTCTCCTATTGGAGAGCCTAAGCACAACATGAGAGCCTTTAAAGAAGTTTAAAATCCTGTCTGGGACCCATTCTTCGTGGTTGAATACTCCAGTTCTCCAGTATTCTTAATATAATGTAATTTACAATGTAATTCTTTTATAAATATGCCATTTCCACTTGATAGTGAAAACACAATCAATGACTACTAAGAAAAAAAAAAACATCCCAAATGCTATACTCCCTACCCCTCCCATTACTTTCACATACCTCAACATTGCTTGCTTTTCCCTTGGGATTCTTTACTCTGCTTAAGCAAATATTCCCTTGACTCATTGAGATTAAATAAAATGAGACTATGCAGGTAAAGACCAGATTCATATTGAGAATTAACATTTACAGAGCTCATAACCTGGGAAAAAAAAGGAAGAATCTTTAAAATGTAGGTAGAACTGTACTCTTAAGAAACAGATTATGTTCTTGACCTTCAACAAAGAGCATAAGGAAAAACACATACCCAAAAGCCCCTGCTCTTTCAGAAACCAAATGACCAAGACATTAAAGAATTAACTCCACATATTTTAGAGTACTAACTTACAGGATGCCTCTTATTTTTCATGCATAGCTAAAGAATTATTAAATATAAAAGTTTTTCAAAAATTAAAGTTAAAATAAAATGCTTAAACACCACCCTGAAACAGTATGGTCCAGCCCTATGTGGTGGAATAAAAGCAAATTACCTGTAGGAGACTTGCTTCCTCAGCCCAAGATGCCACCTCTCATCTCTTACATGTCACATTTTATTCTCCAACAACAGTATTTCAGACAGGCCACAACAAAACATTTTCTTTCATTGTCCTGTGTTCATCATGCACTACAGCTCCCTGTGGTTGCCTCAATATTAAAAAAAAAAAAAATCAAAAAAAACAGGATACAATTTTCCCAACCAATTCTGCAGAAGCTAATCTACTTTAGCTTTTTCTCATGGTTTTGAATATGGTTCTTTCACAAAACACTGTTTTTTGGTGGGGTAGAGTTAATTTTCTTCATAGCATGGGGCTGTGTTTTGGATTTGTGCTGAAAACATTGCTGGTAACACGAGAATGTTTTAGCTATTGCTGAGCAGTGCTTATGCAGAGTCAGGATTCCAAGTGAGAAGGCTGGGGGTACACAAGGAGCTGGGAGGGTACAGAGCTGGGACAGCTGGCCCCAACTGACCCAAGGGATATCCCACACCATATGGAGTCATGCTCAGCACATAAAGCTGGGGAAAGAAGGAGGAGGGAGCTTTGGAGTGATTACACTTTGCTATATATGGTTTAGTGAGCATGGTGGTATTTAGTCAAAGGTTGGACCTGATGATCTTGGAGGTCTTTTCCAACTTTAATGATTCTGTGATGGTGTTCATCCTCCCAGGTCACTGTTACGCATGTTGGAGCGAGCCCTGCTTTCCTGCACATGGCAGAATGCTTGCCTGCCCATGAGAAGCATTGAATGAATTTCTCACTTTGCTTGCATAGGCAGATTTTGCTTTACCTACTAAACACTGTAGGTAAAAAAATTGTGAAAAGACTACTATATTTATATGCATTCTTTACTGTGCTTAACACTGACTGGTATCTCATACCGTATTGCAACAGCTACACAGTAAGACAGGGACCTCAGATTCTGTAATATATACAGAGTCAGAGGAAATAAATGGAAGCGCAAAAAAAAAAAACTATATGGGAAAGCATGAATAAGAATGCAGAAAGAACCACAACACTGTTTAAGAGTCAACATCACCACATATTTGGAAATATCACGCATCAAGCCAAGTTAGTCAAATGAAAGCTTATTGCTAAGAAGGTGGAAAGTCAAGCCTTGGTGGGGAGGGTGTAGGTGTGGAACAACAAAGTAGGACAGTACAAATACTTAAAATACCTCTTCTCTCAAAAAAAATATTCATAAAATCAGAGGTATGGGGCTATTACAATGGTTGCAGATCCTATGAAGTTATCACCATCTGTTGTGTCATCTATTTACAGACACACGGGGATAACTAAAAACTAGGGAAAACTGCTCAAATAAGTGTAATCTTCTTTGAATAAAATATCATGCATGTTAAACAAGCTTTAGTATCTTCCAACAAAAATTTAGGAAATTAATGGTATTGATTTATTTTTTCTAAGAATTTTTGTGAAAAAGAACTTTCCTACACACAGAAATGAACAAGGCTTACGTACAGCTACATTTTTTTAGCAGGGCATGCAAAAGAGCATTAGGAGAATGCTGCTGCAATGCTTGTTTATTCACATGTAGCTTGAAAACAACATCAGGATAAATATATCGCCTCAGGTCTCGGTTCCATTTACCATGTTAGAGAGAAGAGCATCTAACTACCCAATACCCCAGTGCGGCACTATGCACTCTTCTAGCTCTGTGTCCCATTTATTGTCTTCTTTGTAAGGTTTTTACTCCTTCGGGAGCTTTCATGTGTCAATCTGAATAGCTTTCTTCTCCCAAAACCTTCTGGCCTGTCCTCAGAGAGCTCATACTACTGTATTCCCCTTCTTGTCAGTCTCTTGAAAATTGCTGTATTCAAGGTGAGGTGAACAATACAAGCATGCCCCAAAGCACTAGGCAAGCACCTTCCCAGCAATTCCCAAGCAACCAGGGACATATGGAGGACCCAAGATTCACCAGGAGAGGAGTGTGATGCAAGGTTCATTGTTCTGAGTTTGGCTTAGCACTCTTCATGTCCCACAAACAGTGCTCAAGACATTAGGACTAGGTACCACAGTTGCTGAGCTAATAACATGGGTCTGTCAGCTGGGCTGGCTCTGTCACAGCATTTTCCTCACATGGCTATGCTACTAAAGCCTATAAATGGTTCCAACTATCTCGAGTGAAGGGCTTTTAGTTCCCAGAACACTGCACAAGACAGACCTGCCCCCGCTTAACGTGGAGAGTATGAACACTCCACTCACTCCATGCAATCAGAGCTTAACCTAGTACCTTTAGGAAAATCACCCCCATGATTTTCAATAAAACGCAATAACCTAATTTTGAAAAGGCTATTTTCAAACAGGCACACTGAATAATTTCTAAACTGAACCATTTCTGAATCATTTCTAAACAACACTGAAACTCCTACTTTAAATTATTTTTCCTCTCTGGAAAACATATTGCATTTAGTAATCAGTCCCAAGCTCCGAGCGTCACTACTACTATTGTATATGTGCAAATAGAGCAATAAGAAAGAATAGGATGATGCAAATCAAAAAGAAACAAAAGTCATTATTCTTTTAACACAATTACCGAATTTCTCCCTTTTCCTCTTGAAGCAATTTTTATCTCTGATTTTTAATTCTTATTCTTATGCAGCAGTTTCCCCGTTTCCCTTGTGTATACACTGTTTGAGTTTTCAATTTTTAATTTTTCTTCAATAGTGCCCTATCTTTTTTTTTTTTCCATAATTTGGGGTTTTTTTCCTCTCCTGTTCTGTTTCCTCGTGCTTGTTTACTTTCTTTCCCCTAGTCCTTACTAATTATTTTATGTCTCTTGGTCTGCTCCATTATGTGTCATGGCTTTTCCTTCCTTATATTTTTATATTGCATTCCTTTATTCCACTCCTGCAAGCTCTCTGATTTCTATGTGCTTGCTTAACTATTACCCAAATGGCTCCAAGCAGGACACACTCAAACTGAAGAATAAATAACTTAAAAGAAGAATACTATCTGTGGCCATGCAGTGTTGCCTAGCAACACCCTGTACCTCTCCACAGCTTTTCTAGAGCCCTGGTGGCAACAGAGCTTTTCAGACTTACTGCTACAAATATATGCAAGATCTCGCACTGCTTGTCCATTCACTGAAAAATAAATGCAGAGGAAAACATAAATGAGAAAGAAGAACTCCAGAGAAAGCATCAGCAACAGGACTACTCTTCCAGCACAAGAAATGGCCACATACTCTGACGCACACTGCCCTCTTGTCTCTCACGTACTCTATAAAACACACATAACTTACATGTTATTGCTGTTCATTAATACTACTACTGTTACAATCTTTGAGAAACAGAACGGAAATACGATTTCTTATGCAATTAAAATTTGTGTTAAATTCAACCAACTCTTAAATAGTTACTTGTATGCATTACTGGCTGAGATTCATTTGCTTTCATCTTTACACTTTAGCTTTACACTAAAGAAAAGACAGTAGGTAGCCTCCAGACTGCATAGGGTAGGAAAAATGGTCCAAGCATTGTCAAAAATGCAGTGGAATTATAAAACAATCACAGAATATGCTGAGTTGGAAGGGACCCACAGGAATCATCGAGTCTAACCCTTAGCCCTGCACAGGACCATCCTCAAGAGTCACATCAGGTGCCTGAGAGAATCATCCAAACACTTCTCGAACTCTGTCAGGCTTGGTGCTGTGACCACTTCCCTGGGGGGCCTGTTCAGTGCCCAACCACCCTCTGGGTGGAGAACCTTTTCCTAATATCCAACCTAAACCTCCTCTGACACAATATCAGGCCATTCCCTCAAGTCCTGTCACTGGTCACCACAGAGAAGAGATCAGTGCCTGCCCCTCCTCTTCCCTTCACAAGGAAGTTGTAACTGCGATGAGGTCTCCCCTCAGTCTCCTCTTCTCCAGGCTGAACAGACCCAGTGACCTTGGCCGCTACCTACATGGCTTCCCCTCAAGGCCCTTCACCATCTTGTGAAGTTTGTCCCCAAAACTTATAGATCCAATCTTAAAAGACTGTCAATATCTATTATTTCTAATTATTTCAGATGCGACAGAAGTGAAAGTGAATCAAAGCTTCCCCCCCTCACACTTTTTCTTAAAACAAGTTTGCTGGGTTCATTCTACAAAAGTTAGAAACAAATGTGCATTAAGTCCATACTTTACAAAGTATTGATGATTCAGCATTAGCCAGGCTGAGTTTCAAATTAGATACTAAAGCAGTTTCCCTAACAGTCCTTTTTTTGTTCCACAGCAGTGAAAGACTACTTTCAACAACCAATGGCAGCTTCAGAGAAAGAAAACTCTCAAATGGATGGAAATGATGGTTATGCAAGAGACTAAAACTTTAAGGATATTAGGAGTCCTGGAAGAGGAGTCAAGAACTAGAAATGCTAAAACAAAAGATAATTACATAATTTAGGTAAGGACTAACCTGTGATGCAGCCCTACAAAATGGAGAAAATGCTCCATTAACATCTTTATTTCTGAAGGGCATCAAAAATCAGTGTTATTGCTTGGAAATTTTTTATATAGATAAATCAGCCTCAAAGCAATTTGCTGTCTGCATAGCAGAATAACAGTAGTAAGTGAAAAGAAAGCACATTAGAGCACATATCTTAAAAAGATATTTAACAGCCTCCGTCTACATCTATCAGCTACAACTTATTACTTAGTAAAGTCAGGCTGCAAATGATCCACACAGATAAACACAGGACAGAAACTAATATTCAGGTACACAATTAATTGACTTCATTCCCATAGTAATGTTTGTAAAAATTAAAGGCTGAAGTAAGGTACGTAAAGTTGGTTGGGGAACAGAACCCATAGATCGTAACGGACCGCCATAAAAAAAACCACAGACATTGCACAGTTAAGCACAAACTCCTCAAAAATGCCTAAAAAAGGTTTGCTGTTTCAACACTTGATTTGGCTCCTTCACACATATGCAGCTAAACCAGTTTTAATTATATGATCAGAGGCTATTTTACACTAATGTGCTTCACGGCTTAGAATACAGAACAGAGAGGGCTCACCTAATCATTAGTTCTTCAACATTTGTGCTTAGTGTGTAGCCTTATTTACTAGTCACTATTGAAAACCTTACTCGAAAGCAGAACTATTTTTCCCAATGAACATTTCAATGACATTCATCACTATGCATCTGAAGTGATTTTAAAGCAATTTACTCTACATACTATGAATATTCCCTTTTTAACAGGTAGCAATCGGCACAAAGAGTCAAATACCTGAACATGCCAAGTCAGATCCCCACGGTCCAAACCACTAAAGCGTATAGGAGACTCAAAGTGACAACTTGTATGATCAGAGTTAATCTCTTGCTTTCACATTCAGTTTGCATTCAGATTTTCTCATCCATTTGATGGAACCATCATCCTCTGATCAGCTGGTATTTCTAAATCATCTTCTTGCTTAATTCTAACCATTAGGCTCCTAGTCATTCTCATCTTCAGCCCTTGGCTGTACAGCCTCCTAATTGCACTATTAAATTTATTCTTATCTTTTTTATTCTAAACTTCAGTGTCACACAGTTCTTTATGATGTTCTAGTTCCTTCTGTATTGACAGTGCCTGTCGACTTTCTTGTAACATGCTCCTAATATTTATGTCAAGCTCATTAATGAAAATATTAAATGCTATGAATCTGAAGACTGATCCTTCAACAAGCTCTGCTAAAAGCCCAGCAGCTCTTTTTTAACCACTACTCACCCTCGTTTCCTCTCTAGTCAGTCCCTTGTCCATGTTACTATTCTAATCTAAGCAGATGACACTTCATTATTAATTGGCAACAATAAAAACCCTTGTCAGTGTGTCATGATTTATCCCTAACAATAAAGCCCAATATGTCTTATTCTATCTTAGATTTACCTTAATGCAGTTAATAAATCTCTGCTTCAAAATCTGTTGTTTAAGTTTTGCACACAGCTGATACGGGACTGACAGAGTGATAGTTGCCTATCAACTCTCCATCTTTAAACATCCAGAAACTGCATCGGCTATTCTTTAATCAAGTACTATAACACACAGCTCGCTCTACTCCAAAGCTTGTAATTTCACGTCACTTTTTCTGTGATACTTTTATGGACATTGCTCTGTCCCTTTAAATTCAAAGATGAAACACTCTAGGTTTTCTTTATGGCCTGTCTGGGGTAATTTCCATTTCTGCACTTGTCTGCGCATTAGCCCCCTCTTGTATTATTTCCATTTTACTGAAACTAGGACAGCAATTTACAAAGACTTCAGATAACACCTAGGATGTTTCCTTGTCCTTTTATTTCTTTTAGTTTAGATAGCTTAAGAATCTTCTATTTGTTTTATATAGCTGAATAACCTTTTACTATTTGTTTTAATTTCTTTCACCCAGAGTGACTCAACTTGACTTTTGAAAGTTCTCATTTTTTCGTCTATTTCTTCCTTTGCCCATCAATCTCATTTTTTTCAACTCCTTATGGGTAATCCTCAGTATTAATATTCTTTTTGAAGTTGTTTTCCAGTTCAGCCTGAAACTCTTCTTTACAAATTGCGATGCAAATTCCAAATAACTTTTGTGCATTTCAATTAATAAGAATCTGTCAAAATTAGTGTCCTTGACCTATTTAGTTCAGTTCAGAGATCTAAATAGTTTTCTTAACTTCTGACCTTGTCTTAGAAAATCAAAAAATAAATTTTGGCAATTCTTCTAGAGAATTTATACTGAACTAACTGAAAAGAAAAAAAAAGATTGATGAACATTGTAGTTTGTGTTTATTATATGACTTCACCATTTGCTAAATTTAAGACTAAAGTCCATTCAGATTGATACCAGAATCAGTAAGAGATGATACTGTTTAAAATTCTAACCTAGTGTTTCAGATTAAATGACTGCTACTAACAAAGTTTGTCAGTTATCACATCAAACAATACCTGCATCTTATCATTATTAGGATCTGTGGTTTTCCAGGCTGCATATAAAAAGTCAAAGTGTCTTACTATCAATGATTTACCTGTGTAATAGATTACAATCAATTCCAGGTACAGAAAGTGGTGAGGGTAACAGAATGAGGATGGTGAACTTCAGAAAACACAACTTCAATAGTCAGGGATCATTCTGGTATGTCTCCTGAGAGTTATACTGATCACAAAGGAAAGCAGGAGAGAGGGTAAACCTGACAGAAATTCACAAAGGCAAACTTCCTGAGCAAAGCAAATAAAAATAAAACAAACAAAACCCAAAAAAACACATACCACCACCCCCACCTCCAAAACAACGCTCTTAACAGACCTTTATGATCATACCATGTCTCTCCCCACGGCCTGGAAATCAAAATCATAAAAGCAGGGAAACTATGACACACACCTAAGAAGATAAATTTTTAAGTATAAATGGACCACACAAACACTGCAGAATAAAATCAGAAAGCTATGTAAATTTCAATTAGCAAGGAAGAGGAAAAAATTATAAAAAATAGCAAAAAAATAGTACTATATACATGAGAAGTAAGAAGAAAATAAAGAAGTACAGGTTATGTACAGCAGAGCAAATAGCAAGTGATGCAGAGTCAACAGCTCTCCCTGCTCTTTTTGTGAAGATAGCATGGTATAGCCATAACAACAACTAAAAAAAATTATTTTTAGCAAGAATATGGGATTGCAGGCTTGAGCATGGAAAAAAGAGGTTTGGAAATTTATTTTTTTAATCAGACGAATGCAGCTCATATATCACTAAGTCATCAAGGAACTAACTGAAGCAATGCACACACCATTATCAATTGCACCCAAAGAGTCTGAAGGCTTGTGGTTCCCAAAGGTCAGAAGAGTTAGACTTAATGCTTCCTTTTATGGAAAAAAAAACAAAAACAAAGGAGCAAAAATATCAGTCACATCCCTTGGCAGAGAAAATTGAGCATATGTATTAAAAATCATATGATATAAAAAGCGCCAAAATGGGCATGTAAAAACAATGTTAAATCAATCTTATTTTCTATCTCTAAGAGGATGGGTGAACTCATCAATAACTGTCATGGAACACATGACAAATCTAGAATAAAATTTTTTTCTAAGTATTCCACAGCACATTTTCATTAGCCAATTAAAAATGTAGACTAGATAAGACAAATACCCAGTGAGGGCACAACTAATTTAAAACAACCCCTGGTTTGTTTTCCATCAGCAAAAAATCACCTGAATCAAGATGCTTCATGACTCACCCAAGACCCCAGTGATTTGGATAACTGGAAAAGAAGAATGTACTAACGGTTTCAACTGCTTGGTGGAATAAAGGAAACAGGAAAGGAGGAGATATCAAACATTTTAAAAGGCAAGGAAAGAATTTTAAAACCAAGCCAAACTGAAGGGTCAGGATTTAGGTCATAAATTGAATACAAGATAATCCAATACTCTCAGAGGGAACAGCACATGTCCAATAGTTCAGTGGTAAGGCAAAGAAATTATTTCATCCCAATTGGTGCTAACTAGGTCCTATCTGAAATTTTTCATTATCATAATTAGAGAAAGATGGAGAAAATTAAAACCCAAAGAAAACAAACAAACAAACAAACAAAAAACCAGTTTCAGAAAAGATAACCAGCAAAGAAGAGTTGAAGAAAAACAGAGAACTGAAAGGATATCTAACAGCAATCTTCTAATATAAAAGAATGGTTTGGAAGGGACCCTAAAGATCATCTAGTCCCAAAAAACCTCCAACCTGTCCTTGAATACATCCAGAGATGGGGCACCCACAGATAGACAGATCGATAGAGAGATATATTAAAGATTTTCTAACAGATTTTATACAAAAAAGAGAACAATATTCATCAATTGTTCTTCAAGTAGTAAGAGGAGATGATAATTTGATTTTCAGCAAATAAAATACAGTATATTTTAGGAAAAATTTTTTGTTGCATTAACAGTAAAAAGAATACAAAGTCTCCCACATCATATGTCATTAGAAGTGTATTACACAAATATCTGCCAAGAAATGTCTAGCTGGATTTCACTCTGTCCCAATCCAGAAATTCTCTCACTATCCCTCCTAAACCTATATTTTTATGATTTTATTAGATTGATTTCTATTTACAACTGTACCCAAATTTAAACCTGTTGAGTGGAAACTCTACAGCATATTCTTAGCACACAAGAAACAACTTTATTACTGTTCCCTTAAGTGATTTTGATACATAAAGTTTCAGTTTTACACTTGCTATCTTTTTACCATCTGTACACTTCACCTGAATAGTGCATATCCTTTAAAGCAACTGTACAGGTAGTCATTTGGATGCTTCTTAATTTGTTTACTTAATTTAGCAATGTTAATAACATTCCTTTCACATGGTACATGAACAAGAAAACTCCAACTTATTTTTTTTTTAGGAAAAAACAAAGACATGAATTACAACTTGATAACTTTTAAATGGAATGCAAGTGGTAGGATCTTTAGCTTTACAGTAGAAAACATCTTCCCCTTCAGCTAGCAGTTAAGCAAGAGTAGGTTTAGTCCTATTCTCAGTAAGAGAACAGAAAGTTCTGCTGAGTGAATGATTGTTCCAGATAATTGTTGATGAATCCATCAGGGGATGGAAGAAGTGACTGCAGAAAATACATACATGTAGATGTCTGAAGACAGCTGGAACTGCTGGAACAGGGAAACAGCCAGAAAGACTTGAGGGAATATGCCTTGACAAGAAGTCCCTAGCATCTCTGCATATGGAAGAATCTCTAAAAAATTATTTCTGATCATCAGTTCCCAACAGGGCATATCTATTTTCAACACTATATTCAAAGAATGTATCAGTTTATAAAACAACAAAGAAATCACTATGAAGGTCTAAAATCATTCCTGAGATTCATCACCAAAAATTTCAGAGTTCCTGAAACCAGGACACTACCATAAGTAAAGAATACTGAATATTGTAAGCAAAGGAGCAGTGAGTGATGAGGCAGTTATCTGCTCTGCACCTGAGGACTGTACATTGTGATGAAAATGCAACAGAAGCTGGCCCAGATAAGGTTTATAAAACTTCTGGACAGTTCTGTTGCACCAATATACTTTTTCAAAACCCAGTCTGTTAGATCTCCTTGCTTCAAAGCAGAAGGATGTCAGTGGGTTTTTTTAAATATAATGCTATCATGATTGTTTAAAAGACCAAGCTTTTTCTACCAGATCTGTTCATTCATACTTAAATCAAGCCTTTCTTTATATGCATACATGACTGCATTTTTAATATGCATAAAGGAACTGATGGACTGGTACTCAAAAATTTTCTGTCCAAATATATGGCAAAGTTGCAGACAGACTACAAGCAGGGTCTTGCAATGAACACTTCAGTGCAACTTAATACTGGACAGTGCTACAAGCCCTGCTCAAAATACAGCATTCAGCAAGCTCTACTAGCTCTACTAGTAAAATTGGTCTCCCAGCTCCTTTTACTTCTACTGAGTAGATGTCTTCCACAACTTAGACACTAAAAATAGATCTGAAGTAATTACTAACATGCTAACAATGGCACAGGTTTCTCCAAGAAATTTATCAACCTAAAGCTCATGACCATTTTTAATTTCATATTTTTATATGAATAAACAGAATGGAGAGAGGCCTTCACTATACAAGAAGAAAATCTAGGAGAAGAAAGAGTAGTATAGGTTTCATTATGAGCAATGGTTTACAAAAGCAAAAAAAAAAAAAGTGGGAGTAGAGGGGCTGAAAAAAGAGAAGCTAGTCTTCTTGCTATTTATCCCAATACACCAGCATAATACCTTTATCTCCGTCCAATAACCACAGGAAAATATACAGAAATCCACATCTAAAAGAATATAATGCTAAGCAAAAGTTCAAAGTGAACAGAAGATGGTTTCTGGTCCTATCTCTATTCTCTGATTTGCTCAGCTGTAACGAAGGGGAATTTGTTGATCAGACTTACCTGGAATTCAGCACTTGCAGCAGACAAGCATTTTTCATTTTGTCATATTTACGTGCAAAACTAAACAATTTGCAACTCTGCAACACTTCAGTTTTGAAATGGTTAAGATCAGAAATAGACCTGGAACTAAAAATCATTGGTGAGTGCTGCTATATAGAAGAGGAATCATCCAACATCAAATTTGAAGAACACTGAACCTGAAGAACTGAACAGAGGAAGTTAAGAGGTCAGAGGTGGTTTTGCAAGCACTCCAGGGTTAAGAAGGAACCTTTTGCACAGTACTAAGAAAGCATTTGGCATAACTTGCCACCAACTAGTATTTATAATCTGATACACAGAAAATGTGCATAGAAGCACTAATTTGTAGCAGTCAGGCAAGTTAGGAGCTATTGAGATATTCTAATGAAAATACTCTAAGACACTGAAACAAATATAAAACAGAAAATTCAAGGACTATAATACGCATTTCTTTGAGCAAGTGATATCATATATAAACATGTAAACTATTTTATTCCAGTAAAATGGTTATAAATGCCAGCATATGCTATCAATACAAGAAAATGCAGAGTAATTAGTTAATCTAAAAAATGCATGAGTAGGAATTTGACTGCTAAATGATTAAACTGGTACATTTAAAATTTGTATTAATATTTAATTATTGACACTATGAGAAAAGAGAAAATCTCTTGATGTTACTTCTCAGCTCTTTCTGATACTCAGTAACACATGTATTATTCATAAGAATAGTTTGTGCATATACAGTCAATCACTAGTTAAATAAAAGAACCATTCTCAAATTCCCTAATCACCTCAATAGATCCTAATGCAATATTTTCCACATTTGGGAATCAGAGCGTTTTATTTAAGAAATCAGTCTGGCCATGATGAATACCGCGCAGCCCGAGCAGACATCAGTTCAAAGAATCAGATGTCAAAGTGCTCCCTCTAATGTCCCTTAATCATCACACCAATTAGTGGTTGAATAGTGATGTGATTAAAAAGACTGCTGCTATCCTATACCTATTCAGACTAGTAGAATTCTACATATGTTCTACCAATTAATGTTTGAATAGAGCAGCGATTAGAGAGACATCTGCCATTGTATATCCATTCAGAAAAGAGCTAAACTTGCATATTCATATGCAATGAAGACAAAAATAAATATTTGCAAAGGTAAACTATACGTTTAGATTATAAATATAATTGAGTTGATTTCCTTTAATGAGTGTTCTCTATTTTTCAATATTTGAGATTATTTTTTATTTATAAATATAGAATCTTTCATCAATACATGGCTAGAAATGGACAAATTACTCACTGAAAAAGCATTTATATAAGGTTCCTGATTTCAGGCCTTGGGTGAACTGGGTTTCATATCTACTTGTTTGCAATTTGCACTATTTCTGCTTCAACCCATCAGTTATTTGTGAAATGCTAACTTGATTATTCTGTAAGCATGATACATGATTAGGCACAAAAATCACATGGCATTTTTCCACCTCATCGGAAGGCAATACTTCGAGTAACAAACTGATTATAGCTGAGAAAGGACCATCTTTTTTACAAGTTTTTCTATGCAAGCTTGGACATTTGTACATCAAGAGGTATTTACAAATCTTTTTTCAAATAATTCAGATGCTTATATATAGCAGTGACAGCCACAGAAATACTATCAAAATGAAAAGTAGTTTGAAGTTTTAGCAAGCAAGCACTTATTATTACTGTTTCAAGGGAGTACCCTTGTCCCCTGAATTTTAAGAGCAACATGAGCTGTTACATCTTGCAATAAACTGCAGATCTCATTCTCCATCATTAGCACAAAGCAATCAGGTAGTTGCACCTTAAGGCTGCACAGAAAAAAACAAGGTGAAGAATTGGGTTCTTTTTAATGGCTGGAAAGAACTATAGTACAGTTAAAGACTCCTGCCCAAAGTGATGCCCCTGCAAAAAAAAAAAAAAACAAACAAAAAAACAAACAAACAAAAAAACAAAAACACACAAAAAACCCCCACAAAAAACCACAACACCTGGGCTTTAAAATTATTTTGTTCATGGAAGAGGAGAAGCTCTTATTGCACAATGCTGATCAGGCTTAGCACATGTAAGGACAAAGAATAATGCTAGTGCTGCCAGAAAATCAATACTGTTACAGGCTAAGACAATTAGCTACAAACCAATTTAAACCCCATTTCCTTTTCACCCTCCTTGTCTTGTTGAAATATTTCCAACACTTCCATATGGAGCAAATATTACTATTACTTCTAAGTCCAGAAGAAAGTCTGAAAGTCTAAATGCTGAAGAAACTGAAGAAAGTCTGTATACACAGGTGGATCTATATCAACTTCTCACCTATCCCTAGTAGGTAACTCCAAGGTTTCATTACCAAAAAAGAATACTGGACTAAAACGTCCCACTGAATTCTCCAGTGACAAGTGAATTTATAAAACTTGCAGAGGTGAATTTCATTTAAATGACAACCATGCACATGTTCAAGGTAAAAGCAGAACTTGTTCCATAATGCTTAGAAACCCCATTCATACAGTGTGTGGAGTGCAGTTCAAATGTACACAATGTGTGCCCATCTAGTTTGTCATCTAAATGTCGGCAAGTATAAAATACACACAGAAATGGAATTATAGAGAGTTGGAAACCATAAATAAAAACATTAATCAGAAGTCTTAGCAATCCTGAACTACACAGGAAAGCCCTGAAATAAAAGCAAATCCTCAGTTTCCACATTTCATTTCTTTGCTTTTGTTTTATCTGTAAACTGATGACCTAATGTGATCTAAATTTCGTAACCTTCTTCAAGATTTAGTATTAGTACAGCCATTTCAAAACTCTTCTACTTTTAATTTCTTCTGAACAACAGAAGTCTTTGTTCCCCCAGATAGACTAGAAGCATCTGTTTACACCACTTTTCAACATGACTCAGGAAAAAACAAGAGGTCTAACACTGTTACTGAGGGTGACACTGCAATAAAGAGTTTTCCTACTCTGATATATATCTCTGAGTTAAAAATTTTGAAGGAAAGCTGACTTACCTTGCACCTACATCTATAACTTATTTTTACAGCAAAACTTGGTTGCTAACATAGTAAATAAACAATAGCACTCATCAAAAGCATAATCGAACCTTCCTTTAGGAGAATACTTTTCCAGTGCTGAGGAAAGACTGACATACAGTTTCCACTTCAGAACTCATTAAATGGGCAATCCAAAGTGTCTCAGAGCAGGCTAGGAGTTAAAATTTCACTTGTGTAATTATTCTGAGGAAATATGTAAGTCTGCCATCTGGAAGTGCATTAGACATTACAAAGTCACTGTGTGCATGCCTCAGCAGATGCAGCTTTTGTTCAGAGTTTTGAGGGCTGTTAATTTAATTAGTCTTGTATTTTCATACACCCACCTTCCTGCAAAGGCAGCATCGGTTCAGCTTTAAAAGAATCCAAAGCTAAAAGCTAAATTCAGATTTTAAGGAAATAGAAACATATAAAGTTCATATGGACTTCAAACAGAGCTTGATCTGTTCATTAGCAGGACTAAACATTACTGCCAATGGCTTTTTAGACCAAAACAGAAAACTGTGCTCAACGCATCCTTCCTACATTACCTTTCTTAATTTAAGGAGTTTAGGAAAGGATTCTACCATTTGTTGTTTTTGGTTTTCATGTTTTTGGTTTTTTTTTTATTAAAACCACTCAACAACAATGATCTGGAGAATGTAAAAAGCCTCTCATTTTTTCCTAATGTCTTTTATGTAATGGGAGACCAGACAAATATTTAAGTTTGATTCTTTCAGGGTTTTTTCTGTCAGAATATATCTCTGAGTGAAGAAATGTTTGTCTGTTCTAAAAACTAGGACCATCACTCACCTAAAAATAAGCACTAGCTCTTTACAGCGTCTTCTAGCACTTTACATTTCTCATAATAGCTTGTAAACTAAATTATGTAACATTTCTACAAAATAATTCGTAATATGCAGTATAAGAACTATCTGTGATGAAGGTAATTATATCTGTCCATGTACACATTTGTTTCTTTCTAACCCTTAATCCTGTAAGATGCAACACATGAGCAGATCTCTGTCAGTGCGGGGTCCTAATAACTGCACAGATCTCCATGCAGTATTGCAGAACTATAGAACCAAGTTGTTTCTTAGATTGTAAACCTATGCCAAAGAAAATCATCCTGAAATATTTGACAAGGATCAGAATTTCTGTCAAGTGAAAATCCAGACAAGGCACACAAGCCAGCAATGACACCAAATCAGTGGTGTTTGCACAGCCCAAGAAGCTCAGGCCTTGGGGATCCAAGAATATTTGAGACACTACGAGGTAAACACATACAGTTAACAGCAGAAAGACAGGAAGAGAGACAATTTCTAGAAAACTATGCACTTTCACAAATAACAGCAAAACCTTCAAATATCAAACACTTTTTAATTAAACTGAATACAAAAATCAAACAAGGCTGACATGGAGAAAAGCTCAGAGATTACTAAGAGCGATTTAAAAGCCTAGACAATTTGGAAAATGTCCATCAACACACCCATTAGTTAAGTGTGTACACTGTAGTTTAACTAACTAGGATAATTTACACTGGAACAGCTAATGAGGTTACTACACAGATACCCAGCTGCCCTGCTGCATGGATAGCTGAGCTTCCTAACAAACAGTTTCTGAAAACAGAGTTTGCAGCACGGTATTGATTTCAGGTCACCTGAAAACATGACGATGTAAACTGCAGCTGTCCAGAAGCCACTTGCTAAGCAGCTCAACTGTCTGGGCAGCAGGAACAGACAGTTGTGGGCAATACCTCCATCAGACATCCCAAAATAATCGTCCCTCTTTGCAACAGAGAAGTTTTTCCTGTACATTAGTTTCCAGTTATTATAATACTGGCCAATATATAATACTAAGCCAATAAATAAAAGAAAATAGGAATACTAGCTATAATAAGAAAGAGATTCTTATAATCAGTGCCATAGAACAGGAAGCTATACTAAGACTATTGCTGAAATGTTAAGGCATTGCTCCTCCCAGCAAATATTTGTTAGTCATACTGGATTTCATGATTTTAAGAAACTGAGGAACTTTGTGTCATTTCTGGTTTGGTTTGTGTTTTGTTGGGTATTGGGTGGGATACTTTTAATTACAAACAAATATCGATTTCCTACCTGAATTTGCCTGCTTAACAGGAAAAGGTGTTTTGACAACACTATGAAAAGATAACCAGTATCATTATAATGTTAAAGGAAATAGTTTGCAGATGTAGTACTCCACTTTTAAAAATTCCTGAATTTAGAGGATTATCTAACACAATGTGTAGGGAGACACTACAGACCTTCTAATCAGATGAGAGATCAAAGAGACAAAAGTCTAAGAGGATTTTACAAATATCACACTGAGACTAGGAATTCAAATACCTAGAGAGAAAATTATGATATCTAATGGTAGAAATAATTTATAACGAAAAAACATTTATTCTAAAATCAACTATTTCCTGAAAAATACAATGCACAAAATTTAAAGTCCAGAGCCATGTTTTAATCTAAGCTTTATGTATTTATTTATATATCAAATAGATACATGTGACAGGTTCCCCTATTTCTGTAGCAAAATAAAATCACCTTTAAAAGTCTCAGAAAGGATACTGAAGTGCTGCTCTGTCCAGTGTTACTCTTGGAAAACAGAAGAAAAAGGAGGAAGTGGCAGAAGATGCAGCTGATGCTGGCTACTCAGGGAAGTTAAGGGGCTCCATGTGACTCGGGAGCTGACACTTGAGACGGATCAGACTCCATAAAAAAAGGTGAAAAAGTTGCATCGAAGACTTACTAAATCAGCAGAAAGGAAAAAAGGATGACAAGCAATAGGGTCTGAAAAGTAGTTAGCTCATCACAAAGTAACTGTATCTACAGGAGCAAAATAGAAGCCAAATTTGGCTACCGAATAACACAAGAAACTCCAATTTATCTCTCACACAACTGTGATTTCAGCCTTAATGATTTATTGCATGTTCCAGATGCAATAATGAACATGCTCTTACCGAACAGCTTTTGTCAAAATTCCTTTTCCATTGCTTCTTTACTTGCTTCTTTGCTGCAGTTGAATGAAGAGTTGCATGTGTCTGTTTTCGGGGATTTAAAGCCAGAATGTTCTGTAGAAAGAGAATAGAAAACATTAAAATATAGATAAAATTTCCATGGAAGTTCAAAGCCTCTTAAATCACACCTTACACACTTATTTACAGTGCTATGCAAAACCAAACCACAATTATTTAACATTATAGCCCAACTCCATACTAATTAGTTTAGATTCACATTGTCCACACAACTTAGATTATGAATATTTAAAGACATTTCTAGGATTACTAGAAAACAAAATTATATTTAATGGCCTTAATAATGGTTTCCATTCCCATGGATATTTTTTATGTACAGCATATAGAAACACATAATTCTGCTTCATTATATCACTCCAAGTAACACTTGTAAAGCAAGGTAAGCAAAAACATTAAAAAGGATCTGTTTTATTTCTGAATGTTTCATCATTTCAATATAAACTCCAACTTCCCCCGCACAGTAATTTGCTTCTACACCTAGTGAGCTGATGAGCTAACTCATTTGTCATAAAATGCTTTTATTTGCAAGGATACAAACAAATCCAGGAAATATAGCCACACTTTTAAGTCATGGTGATGATCTGACAACAGGCAGAAAGAAGTTTTTAGTGTCTTTCCCTGTATTAGAGTAACTCAACAAATTAAATTCGCTTTTTGGAACCCAAGCTCTTTTTCCAATCAGGCAAGTGACAGGTTTCCATAGCAAAACTGACCTCATTTAATTCAAGGGATGAGTGTGAAAGGCACGCAAGAGACACATCCAGACTCAGGTCTGTGAGGGAGAACCAAACCAGGCACGTTGTTGGTTGTAACTCCTGGAATTAGTTTTGTAAGTTTGCCTTCAAAAAACATGGACTTCAGCACTATATGTCTCCACTGTGGTGAATTGGGTGTGCTTATTCTGCTACTATATGTCAAAGATGTGCAAGACTGACCTAGAGAAATGGAGGCTGAACATGATGAGTACAATAGGGTTATGAATATTATATCAGGATGTTTCCTAATTTTAAAAGTCTGCTTGAGTGGGTGATAATGATGAAACAGTAATCTGTTGTATTAAGATTTTATTGTACTGACAATTATTGGGACTTTTTATTTTAAATGTGAAGGAGTCACTTTCTGCCGAACTATTTAATGCTTTAAATCTGAACTGATTGGTAATCCATTTTTCCTACAAACCAGAAATCTCACCTACTTGAAAATTCTACCTGCAAACAACAACACAGCCCAATGCAGTAACTCCCAGCTTGCCTGAAGCACAAAGATAAAAGTGGGGTACAACATTCAAAAAGGTATAGACTATTTAGCAGTCTACATGCTGTTGACTTTCAGAAAGAGTTAAAGGGTGTTACTGGATGTGCTTCCGCAATTCCAGCAGTAAAGACTGCTCCATTTCTAGGTGTTCCCCAGCTGAGTACCTCAGGCAAGATGTGGGCAACCAAATGCAGTCAGTAGTGGTTTATGCCAATTTATTTCACTCTTAATTAAAACAGAGCAGGGGCATCCACATAAGGGATGTCATTTACAGCATCTCAGTTGATACTTTAATTTCTCAGGATAATCAAACTCAATTGTTGGAGCACATCTGACTGTTGAGTGGCCAAATTACAGAAACCGGGTAGTAGGTTCTGAATCACACACAAACTTCAGCAAAATTTTGTCTTCTCTCTTTTGTAATTGCTTAATGCTTGGCCATGAATATTATAATTATTTTAGCAAACTGAAATGAATTGCAAATTTCTAGCAATAAACTGTAACAGATGTACTCCACTGGGTACAGCACCAGTTGGTTTAAAACATGGAACAAATGGCGGGGCAAGCCAAGGACGGAAGAATCCCCATATGTTTGCTCCTGTTGGAATTCTGCACCAGGAGCATGGCTCCAAGCGCAACAGTTGCAGAAATCCAAAAGGACTACGTAGCACAGCATGTCCCAGAATTAAATCTGAATTAAAACTGGCACAGAAAATACTCAATCACATATACAATGTAAAAATTGTTTATATTCCCACTACCTAAATAATATACTACCTGCCTAAATCTTGGATTGCCGACCAGAGTGGCTGCTCTAGCTAGAGATCTCTGGTGTTTTAAGAACAACTCAGATGTTAACTGCCTGGATGGCAAAGTAATGTAAATGTTTCTGGGTCTGTTGAACTGTCAGAAACGAAAATCCATGAGGGTGTTTTCTTCCTATTCATTTCAGTTCCCTGGTTGGTTTTTCACAGCTTATGGCTAGTCAGACATTTAGTAAATTTAACAAATAAATGCAGATAAGTCAGCAACTAAGAAGAAAAATTACTGAGAAGAAAGTTCTACAGTCTGTATTGCAAATAACAACGTATGCACAAAAATAAACCACTCTGGACACGCAAGAAAGGAATCCTGAGATCTCCAGTCTCTCTAACACACTGGTCATTTGAGCAGGATGAGAGCTGCTGGTGAGAAGAATTATTTGGGGTTCTGCAATCTTGCTTGTCTGAATTCCATGCTTATTCTGCTCCATAAATTCTCTTTCTTGACAGATGAGCTGTTGATCTCTCCAGATGCTAAAAGGGCAAGACTCAAGTTCCTCAACAGAGAATGCAAGTACATAATACACTCCTTTTCAAAGTACTCTGAACTTTGGATTTCACATGAAGATGCTATTTGTATAGTAATGCAGAACCTGTGAATAATATCTTTACAGTTTTACATAAATGGCCACATTTATTTCATTAAAAATAAAGTAGGTATAAATCCATTATCATTAATGGCTGCAAATCAGAATATAACACTTCTGTATTTGTGTAGAAATCTGTTTAGGTTGATGGAGAAAGAAATGGGGCTATGAGTAGGTACACAGATGCACATGTTGAGTTTGTGACTCGTGGCACAGCTGCACAACATGCACAGTAGAGCTAAACCTGCAGCTTTGCACAGTGCTGATGATTATGCACACCACCAAAGAATTATACTTTCTTTCACTATCTCCATAGATTATTTTGAAGACTTCACTTTGGGAAGAAAGCTGAGTGGCCTGTCTACAGAATGTAAACCAGTATATTTTGCAGATGAGTTCCTCAAATACAACTACCTTAAGGAATTCTTTTAATAATAACCCACGACGATGACTTCTTTAAGTCTTTTGAAATACAACAATTATAAGCTACAAAATATAGAAGAATGGTTCGATTTCTGAATACATCCTCTTCTGGAAGGGAACATATTATATTGTTATTATGTGACTAATAGCTATTAAGGTTGCAAGTATCCTAAAATGCATTAAGCTACTCATATGTAATGTACATGGAGAACAACTAGCATGTATAAGTCATAGCTACAGTTTTTAAATTTTGAGAATTTAGTGACAAATGGTTATGTTGATCTGTGCCAACACTAACACAGCTTCTGAGAATAAACTTACCATAAGCTATTCATTAGATGCTTATTGCTTAGCTTCTACTTTAAACTGTATGACTAACAAGGCTACACAAAAAATACTAGCTCTAATTTTCACTATCATCTATTAATCAAAAGACTGTAAAAGTTTTAAAACAGCATATTATATCACAGTAAGTAATTTATAAAAAATTTGAATTAATATTACTCCAAATAAGTGATTTCAAAGCAGTCACTCAGGATAGAATACACCTTCCAGTTGGGAGTCCTGTTTCTGACACAGCACTTTTGGTTAAATCAGGGCAGGTCTGGCACTTGCTCCCCAGTGATGCAACAAATTTCTGGTAAGGACATTTCATTTCACTTTTAATTTCATTAAAAGTGTCACACAACATTTTATTCCCATCTCATAAAGCCACCCTTTTCCTGAAATCAGAAGAAGCTATTGCAATTAAATCTGATTCTTAATTAAATGCATATTCAGCAAAATAAAATATAAATTTATGGAAGCACTACACTTATTGGGAATGCTCCAAAGCCAAGAGGGATAGGGGAGGCAGGCAGAGAGGGCACATTGTTAGGAAAAAGAGTACAATTTAAATCACAGGTGGGACTTCAATAACTTCAAGGCAGTCCTCAAAAAGTCCTGCTAGTCTAGCATTGTCTTTGTAAAATATATGGCACAAATTCAGATTTTGAAAGCTTTTTTTTAAAGCACTACGTTGTGAAATCTTTGGATTTTTTTTCTTTTTTTCCTTTCTCTGCTCCAAAGTAAAAATCTTAGCCAGGTGTCTTGCTTACGTGGACATTGTCCCTCACTCAAAACAGTAAGTTTGGAAAAAATTCAATAGTTCAGATTCCTCTGCTTCTGGAAAGCCTCCTACTGAAACCAATGAGTTGCACCAGGAGTATTTAGTCCTCAGTAATCCTCGTCTTTGTTATTGGTAATTCAAAGTCAGAATAAGGATCAGAAAAATCTACCTGCAGGCTCTGTCACAGGTTGCAGCATTAGAACTGTGTAAGCTTCTTAACAAGACAAAGTAAAAATTTGCTGGTTTCATGGATTCTGCCCACTTCCCCTAGCTTGTTGGGAAAGTTTCTTATTAACAGCCCCAAAACACCTGCTTAAGTTCACCACAGATCAATACATATACAGTCACAATGGACCTGCTGAAAATGCAACTGTGTGCATGCAGACTATGATTGTGGGCATAAAATACAGTCCCATGTGTTATTCTCTTTGTTTTAGCATATAGCACATTTACCTAGCCCAAACCCTGCAATACACAGGTTATATCCTGATTTACTCCAGTTGCTTCATAGAGCCTCCTCAGCTAAGCTCTTTTATATACATCAATTAAAATTCAGGAGTAGCCTAGGCATGCTAGGGAATGCATGTGGTGAACAATTTAACCCACCCCATTCCATTAATCTACCCAATTTCCTTAAAAAAGAGTTGTAATCTCCCTCACAGCAAGTAACATTAAATGTAGTGTAAGATACATATGTTCACCAAGTGAACATAATGAGAACATATTTATTTTTTCTAGGAGTAATGAGCACACTAAACAATTAATTTCAAAGCTATGCAAGTGTTAATTCACTGACAGAAACAAGTACCTGGGGCTTTTCCGATGATATTTTCTAGTATGTCTGAACATGAAATTAATTTTATAACTGTTATTTAGTCAAAAGCCAAAGAACTCAAGATAGAAGTATTTGTTTTTAAAAGATTAGATGACCCAGAATAATGAACAGTGTTTAAAAACCATGTCAGTGAAGAAAAAGACGACCAAGGCATGAACTCCTTCTATTAATATCTAATTTGAACTGCCTAGTTCATATTTTACATCTACTGTGCCTCTCAGAAGCCTGTATGAAGCACAGTTAGATGCAGCCTGTAAAGTCCCTAACTATCACTGGTGAATGAAACTGGTGAAAGTTTCATTACCAAATCACCAAAAGCAAGTTCTAGTCATAGAAGAGTTTGTAAGATTAGAAGATAAACAAGACCTTAAAAATTAAATACCTATGGTGTCAAATCTTCCAGAAGCTAGCTCTATGTAACATTTCATTATTGAAAGAATATGGGACAATGTTGTGAATTTCTCCCTCATGTTTATGTATGACAGAATATCCCATAAATTGACACTTGTGTCAAATGTGCATTTCCTTACTCAAGATCTGAAGAGAATCTTACAAACAATTTATATAATCTGGCTGATAATGTATCTTAGGAGTTCATCCAAAAACTTCAAAAAGGTGAAAAGACTGTGGTTTCACAGCAGTTCAGGCCTGGTTTAATTGTGAGGCAACAAAGGCCAGAGAAAGCTCAGTGAAATGTGAAATGAGCGCAGATGTCAGGGGAACAGTGTGGTCAGCCTTTGGAGAATCCAAGGGAAACCCCCAGAGAATTATTTTAGTATATTATCAGATATATTTTCTGCTACTGAGACAAATGGCTGCATGTGTGAGCAAAGTCACAAGCTTACTGCAAACCCATTTTATTGCAGTATATCAATGTGATGAGGTGCAACCCTCTTCTCTTTCAATAAGGATAAATTCTCTAGGTGGCCTTTTCTGTCCATGTCTGAGAAACAGCACTTTACACTACAATGATAGCTACAAACCAGAGTCCTCAAGGTCCAGAAAGCTGGAAGATAGGGTTCCACTTCTTTGGATACACAACCAACCTATGAACCAGTGCTAAAAGAGCAGTAGCACTGCAGCCTCCTGTGAGATAGGGACTGAGAAGCCAACAGGCTCAAGGGACTGAGGTCTGACCCTGAATATCGGTGTGCATTTGGGCAGGGAGAGTTCAAACACACCTGGAAAAATACTCAACTTTTAATCAGAAGACTAATTTCTTCTTTGAGCCACATAATCTCAAAAAAGTGCAAAAACTAAGGCCAGTGGATGATCTTGTGATAAGCTGTGCACTGACAGGTCACTGCCTTTAGCATAGCATTTAAGTACTATATCTTCCTCTTTACATTTCCACATAGATTTACATTTCCCCATAAAACAGACTGCTACTATATCAGAACAAACACCTTTTTGGTTTCTTGCACTCCTTACATAGCCTCAAATATTTAGGGAGAGTAAGACTATTTACCTTACTCATCATAGCATGCCAGTATCCTAGGAGTGTAGTCCTAGATCCATTACTAGATACATAAAAAATGGCATTTTCAAAACGGTTTTACCACTACAGATTTTCATGATCCTCAGATTTCCCTGCAGTATGTAAACACTTAAGTCTTAACCAAAAGAGCAGTTTTCTAAATCACTCCCACAAAAGCCGGGAAAGTCTTAGATATGAGTTAACAAAAGCGCACTTTCTGTTACAAAAGCAAAGTTAATGCATTACAGATTAACAAAGTAGCAAAATTACACAATCCTAAACATGGTTTACCTAATCATGTTGATACCTTAACTTTCAGATTAAGAGCTTGATTTCTCTAACTCAGCAATGCATTTGTGCTAGGTATTACTGTAAATTCTAAAAGGTTTATTAAGATAAAAAACAAGAAGAGTTGTTTCCCTTAGATACCAACCACTCTCCTCTATGGGAAGAGCTCTGGGTGGTAAATTACGCTGCTGGAAACTCTGCATGCTACCTCCTTGACACAACTAATCTCTGCTCAAGTGCCTTGACCCTCACAGGGAAAACTAAAGCGAATACCCACCCTCCCTGCTTTACTTTAAGTACCCAAGTAGTACTAGTATTGAGTGAATTATTCATGTGTTTAACACAAGCACATATACATCAAAACCATACAGCGTAAAGCAGGCTCAAATTTCACCATAACAAAAGATCAGTTCTGAGGCTTCTCCCTACTCTGTGATAAGATCATGTTTTCACACTATAAACAATACACCACATCCAAAAATATTAGCCTCCATATAGCAAATTCAGAGAAGGCATGGCTGAGCACAGCTCTTGTAGATTTACTCAAAGTTGATTCCACTATTATGTATTCATTTTGTTGTCTAAAATATTACTTAATTTACCGTAGAAGGTTTTAATTTGGTGCAGCTATCCTTCTCCACATACAGTTAACATTTTAATATTTTTTTCTCTCTAACTGGACAGTTTTTAACCATGCAACCAATTGGCTAAGTACAAAAAGAAACCCAGAGCAACTCCTGTCACAGTCTTGATTCTTAGCTTTATGAATGCTGTTACATTAGAAGCAAGCACATGCATGGTCTCCACAGTCTGTGAAACCCACTATGCCCAAAGTTACCTTTTTTCATCTTCCTAACAAAAATATATTCCTTCTTTATAAATCAAAACTTAAAGCTTCAGAAAATATTAGGTTTGTATCACAGGCGTAACAGTAGTTTCTGGTTTCCTCACTATAAAACTTATCCATGTCTGGACTGCTTGCACATCAAATTGCTCTGTTTACATGAGGAATACATATGCCATTTGGTAACTGCTCATTCACACAGAGAGTCATTTAACAAAAGGATTACAGCACAAAGGATCGTTATCATATACATACATTTACACCTCACTTCTATTTTTCTACAAGAAGACAAAAAGACTGAAAAAGAAAGCAAGCTCAGTTGCCCTTTGAAAATAAACTTAATGCCAAAACCAAAAATAGGCCACTGTATCCCCATAACTGAACCTCCCAACTGGACCCTCAATTGTGGGTGTTTGCTTAAGGAAAACCCAAACTTGCATTAGAGACATGTCAGCTCATGACAGGTGAACACTCTACTAAATTTTGATCACAAAAGAGAAATTAGCAAAGTTACTACTGCCTAAGTTTAATCATTGGCAAAATCAGCAGAACTAATTTTAGCTAACCAAAGCAATGTTCTGAGAACTTCGTTAAAAGGTGATTTGCAAAGTCCAATAAATGAACTTGAAATTCAAGGATGAGTGACAATATACATCCAAAAGATCTAGTACGTTCAGTGCTTGAAATACATGTGAACCTCTGTATTTGTTCCAAGAACATGCCAACTATCTATCAGTACCGACATTCTAAATCTGTTGCAATATGAAGAAGTAAGAAGTAAATTTACCTTTGTGCAACTAGTGTCTAAACTTCTACAAAAATGTCAGTAGCAACTGTTAAATACTTTGGTAAAATACAAAACTGGAAATGGAACTACTGATTTTCTAGTAATTTTGTGTATACATCAGATCATTCTAATCAAAAGGGAAAAAATAACCAGTAGAAATGTGAAGGACTTGTTAATTGTACACTATAAACAATAATGGTTTGATATGTGAAGTCACATTTTAAAATATAATTAAATGCCTGATAATTGGGGGGAAAAAAAAAAGAAAAAAACCTCAGCCAATTTTCAAGCAATAAAATTTGACAACCCATGCAAGTAAGGCAAGAGGAAACTGTTGCCAGTTTCCCCTTTTCCTTTTAAAACATCTTTGTCTTTTTTTTGCAGAAGCACACAGTGATGTTAATACCTTTAAGCAAAGAAACGTGATATTCTGTAAATACATGGGGAATCACATGCATTATAGATGACAATGGAACATAAATTGACAACAGGAAATACAAAGGGATTCCTTGGAGTTCTTCACTCTTACAATTTTGATTTTTAAATCTTATTGACATTAAATACTGATGAAAGTGTGGGATGGAGGCAGAGGTGATAATCAGATTAGGCTTCCCAGTCTAAAAACATGCCAGTAAACATTTGGATTCTGATCTATCATACTTTGTCCCATGCTTATACCAGAAAACTTATTTTTAAAATACTTTATAAAGGGTGTTGTATGTAGTAGCATTATTTTCCAACTCTTTTACTTATTAAGCAAAATTGCATCTCTGCTGTGAGTCCTCTAAACAGGGAAGAACTAGTATTTTTATAATTTTTAAAGTTTTCTAAAATTATAGTGAAGTATTTCTCCTATAAAAATACTGTAATGATTCTGAAGCTGTGGATTTCAAGCATGAAAATTAAAGTACTGGACTTCTAAAAAAATAAAATTTCCATCTTGATGACAGGTCAAAGCTGTCTTTCCTAGACTACAAGACCACAAAGCTGTCATTCAATTAGGATTGAAATATTAACAAACACTTGTCTCAGATCGGCATCCCTTTGTTTGTGGTTTGGTATGAGCAGGAGCACATACTGCAGAGTAACAGAAGTAATGTTATTCAGAAATGATGCAAAGGAAGAGTATCCAGGTAACTGTTCTATAAGTGCTTTAATTATTTTCCTGCTCTTCAGAGCAGGATGGCTTCAGAAATGTGGATTTAGTCTCTACCTCATAGAATCATAGAATGGTCTGGGTTGGAAGGGACATTAAAGACCATCTTGTTCCAACCCCCTGCCATGGGCAGGCACACCTTCCACTAGACCAGTTGCTCAGAGCCCCATCCAACCTGGTCTTGAACACTTCCAGGGATGGGGCATCCACAATTTCTCTGGGAAACCTGTTCCAGTGCCTCACCACCTTCACAGTACAGAATTTCTTCCTAATATCTGATCTAAACCTACCCTCTTTCACTTTAAAGTAAAACCCCCTTGTCCTACCCCTACATGCCCTTGTAAAATAAGCCCCTCTCCAGCTTTCTTGTAGGCCCCCTTTAAGCACCAGAAAGCTGCTTTAAGGTCTCTCCTGAGCATTCTGTTCTGAACAACCCCAACTCCCTCAGCCTGTCTTCATAGGAAAGGTCCTCCAGCCCTCTTATAATTTTTCTGGCTCTCCCCTGGACTCACTACAACAGGAACACATCCTTTTTATGTTGGGGACCCCAGAGCTGGATGCAGTACTCCAGTGGGGTCTCACAAGGGCAGAGTAGAGCAGGAGAATCCCCTCCTTTGACCTGCTGGCCACGCCTCTTTGGACGCAGCCCAGGATATGGTTGGCTTTCTGGGCTGCAGGCACACATTGCCAAGTCATGTTGAGCCTCCCACTTGACTTTAGGTCAGCTCTTCTTTTAGCTGTTATTTGCTCCCTTTTCCTGAGCAAAGGCCTACCTTCACAGACAGATGTGTTTTGTAAGCAAGGAGGGTGATTAACACCAGAAGTAAAAGTTATATGCCCAATTAAGCTGCTTCTCACAGCACCCGAGGAAGGGATTCACAGCTGCCAGTATGCCAAGCAGGGCACACTAGCTGAGTGTGACAAAACACCGACCAGACAAGAGGAACACAACCACAACAGTTGTTCTATCTCACCCTCCTGGACTTACACATCAACTGGCAGCCTCTCACAGGATTGCCTCCAGGATGATGGTTCTCAGCCTGAAACTCCCTAAGTTTAAACACTTATCTCCATTCAAATGCATGAGTTCCCTAGCTTCCATTTGAAACAGGGAGAAAGAGGGGGAAGCCATCACAAGTAATTACAAGAATAAACATTTTGTATAACAGTCTAATTGTTACTGGAGTCACCCTGGAACAAGAATACATTCATCCCCATGCTCCTGCCTTGCACTGCACAGAATGGATGGCAAACCTGGATGAAACTCTACTGATTAGCTCTTCAGCTAAGATGATAAAAGTGAATCAGAGAACAGACATGATAAAAACACTGCTCCAGCACTAAAAGAGTTTTGACCCAACTCTCAAGCCTGCTTCTGTACTTTTGACGAAGGGCTCATTAATAAGGTGCACAGAGAACATTATGCTGGGAGTTAAAAACTATCTAATTTTGCTTTTGAGCTAAATACTTCTTAGTGTTCCTAAATCAATTCATCTTATCTCCTCACCTGGTGCCAAGATTTAGCAGCATACAAGCTACTCTGCTTTACTTAAGAAGCAGTTCTTGTTCTATGGTCTTCAGGAAACTATTTCTTATCATATCCTATCCTAACTAAAGAGAACTGGCCCTTCAGCAGTCAATAGTATTGGTTACTGCTGACATTTTAGTCCGACTGTAGATATTTTGAGAAGAGACAATATTTTTATTTTTTTCTGTTCTGTATTCATTTCATTTCTCCATTTTATCACCAGCATCCTAGAACAGCTTCTGTTGTGGTTATCTTGTTTGCTTTTTTTTTCGTCACAATTCTTTTGTCACTTTCTCACTTCCATCTGTTTTAAAAAGCTATGTTTGAGTTAACTAAAATCTTCTAAATTTTGCATTTCCAATTGGAGCTGAAAAAAGGGCAATATCAAACACAGCTTTAAAATGGAAGCAGAATAATTCTGGGAACCACCTCTCTTCTCCCATCTTGTGTTCCTGTTATCAGCACACACACACATCCACACATTCAAGTGTGTGTGTGAATTTGCACAAGCCTGCTTTGTTCCTCTGATTCTGAAGACCGTCAAGATTAGTAGGGCAGTGTACCTCTAGGACTGATGAACAGATTTGTTAAGGCTAAAATCAGCTCTCGTATTTACCTGTAATTATATTCCAAAATATTACACTACACGTGGTATTTTGAGCACACATCCTCACACCAATTATGGATTACAGTCCTAAGAGTTAGTATATAGACCTAACTAGACACACTAAGAAGGACAGCAGGCTTTAATTTCATCAATACTAAACCAAAGGCAAATCTGGTACTCATTCCGAATTTTGCACTGAGCAGTAAATCACTGACTACTTCTTCAATACTGATTTAATTTAGAATTAAGAGTTTTCCTTAATGTGAAGGCTACACCCTATCTCACAAACTTCATTTTTAACGTTAACATGTGACACAATATGAAAACTGCTGACACAAATAATTGACTGCTTTATTATAAATAGAATATTTAAAGTTATTTTTTAAATGCCTCATAAATCCACATTAAGTCTACTTTATTGATTTCAGAAAAGTTCATTTTATTTCCATAGCGATATTGCATTATCTGACCACTTAAAAAAAAAAACAAAACACTTTTCTTGGTTTTTAACTGTCATTGAAATATCCTTCATTTCAAAGATATCAAGAAATTATCACTATTCACTTTCAATACAAAGCCTCTTACATTTCAGCTGTCATTTTCAAAAAATCATACTGAAAATAGTGTTTCTAAGCAGAGTTCAGTTGCAGTGTAATAAGTAATAATTTCATCAATTAGCAGTATTCAGCATCCACTGAGAGTTCTCTCACTATTATTTTATTCATAGAGTTCTTTGTGGAAGTAGCATACTAAAAAGATCCATTTATCCTTCAAGGTTTTTCATAAATGTGTCATACATCTTAGAAAACAATTGGTTATTATTCTCGCTCAATCTAAATAACTATAATAACTTCCAGGTGTAAAACCTCTCTTTATACTTTCAATCTTCTTTACTCACATTATGGGTCTACGTTCTTAATAACCTATTCTAACACTTCTACCTACATTCACAAATGAATTCTGGAGTTTTGCATGCATGCTAGACATGCCTGGATGGAAGACTAGTCAGCTTATTGTTAAGAGCAGAATAGAGTTGGGTTTCACAGAATGCCCTTCACAATCAAGGCAAAACCAAGCATTTTATAATGAGCAAGATGCTAGTATAGATGTTAACAGTGCAATGGCTGTACAGGAAAATGCTGTGATTATTAAACTCTGCAATAGCTTGCTTTGCATATTTTATTCCTCCTTCCCTCTAGATCCCTGCACATATTTATCAGCACTTTTCTCCTCACCTAGAAGCACACGTCCTGCCTTCTGTCCTTTCATCTCAAGACTGCAAAGGGCTCCCTTCAGAGCGCAACATTATCACTCCTTAATCAACTGACAGGTATGCAATTGGGCAGTAAAAGGTCCTCTCTCAAGACTGGGTAGGCAGCTCCATGCAGACTGTACAGCACAATAAAACAACCCCATCTCAGGGAACAGTAGCCCAGTTTTCAGTGATGCATCTCCTACACAGCAGTCTGCTCCATTCTCTCCACATTGGTCAAATGTTTCATTGACTGAAGAAATTCTGGCCAGGACAGCTCATTTCAACAGAAGTTTCAGTTTAAATAAGGCCTCTCAGAGCACAGTTAACAAAATCACAACAAAGAACCAAGGCAATTGTGCAGCAATATATTAATAAATAAACTAAGTACCACAACGACCTATCTGAAAATGGCACAGAGTCTAATCTCCATAATGAGCATAAACCTAATGATATTGCATGTATGACTAATATTTGAAAGAAGAGCATCCTTAGGAAGAACATATTAACTAACATCAAACTTTCAAAGCAGCTTTCAATTTTTCCACCTCATTTCTACAGTCTCAAAGTGGTGTGTACAGGTATATCTATTAAAAAAACCACACACACCAACAGTTTGGCTGCCTGGACACTTCTCTCCTTAATTACATATATAATTGTTTTTGAACCCGAAATTAAAATGTCAGAATGCACCATGATTGCCCCTAACTGATGACTAACATCCCATCTAAATGGAAATATTTAGATTCATCGCCTAGATACCTTTTTAATTTGCTTCCAAATAGAGTCACAGGCAAGCATGTCTGCCTTCTCCCATTTGCACTGTTGGTGTCAAGTTGAACTGGAAAGGCCAACCATTTCAATGAACTAAAATAAACGTATTTTTAAGGTCAAGTCACTTGTAACACTTCAGGCAGTAAATGTCATACTCAAAGTAAAACTGAACCTCAGCTTAAGCAGAGACGAAAGGTTTGGCATTTCAAGGACTTCATTGTGTTTATCACTTTAAATTTGCAAATAAAATATGGACATCACATATATTAATATTTATCATACTAATAATGTTTTCTGAAACAATACATATAAATAGTAGAAGAATTATTAAAACCAAAATACTTTTATAGGTGGGCTTACTCTAATTTCAAATGGTGAAGTCCCTGCAAGACCTAAAAACACTAAAAATTCCTCATTGGCTTAGGGAGGCATCTATGACCACGGTAAAAACCCAGATGTTTCATAGGAAGATATCAGCATTTCCACAGAGGAATGAAGTGAAATTGCCAAATTCAGTCAGCAGCATAGGAAAACAAAGCTGTTATTTCATTTGTAATTTACGATTTGGATAATATTAAGAAAAAACTCCTTTACATATCTTGATCTAAATAGTCCCCAAATGTACTTGCTTTGGTATTTCCTCCTCACTGTGTCTTCTAATTTTCATTGTTACTCTTGTTTTTTTTCTAATCGTATTTTAAAAAGTTTGCCCACTTGAATCCCATGTTCTTTGTCATATGCAACAACAAAAAAAATTGGGTATTTTGTCATGGTTGTAAGAGTTTATGAGCAGAAAAAAGTCAAAGTTAAACCAAAACCCTGTCTGAATCACCTATTATTTCATAAAAGAATACACCTGGCCAATTTAAAGGTAAAATGGTCTTATTTTTAAGAAACACTATTATGAGAAGAAAACCAGATAATTTAGTTAAATTCTTCCACTTACTTCTTTAGCTGCTTTCTTCCCCAATCACAATTTGACCTGGATATATCTGACTTTTTTCAAAATTTACGTTTTGAATTATGGCCTTGCATTTGAACTGCATATAGATCAAGAGGACAAAATGCCCCCCAAGATCTGTGTAGCCAATCTCTGTTAGCACATTTCACAAACTGATGCTCTGTACATGTAAAGTTGCCAGAGATTTATGCTGTGCTGATCTGCAAGAATTCTGCCCTTTGTAAAAAATGACAGCAAATGAAAATGAAAAGACTTTGAAAAACATGCCCACACAAACACCACCCTCTGAGCTTCTGATAAGGCATTTATGGCCAAGGGTTTCCTAATCCCAAATGTTTGATTTCTTTGCCAAATCACATACTTGCCGAAGTCTTATATAAAGGCACAAATCCTGCTCTTCTCAAAGGCAACAGCACAGGGCAGGGAGCAGAGTGTGTAACACTGTACTGATGAAATAAAAAAGGAATAGAAATCATATGCTAATAAGAGGAGGGAGGTTGCCAGGCAACGAGGGAGGGAGAGAAAGCAGTTTTTGATTTGAACTCTGTGCTGTCAAAGGGTTAGCATAGCCAGAACAAACAGGACATATTCAATCCAGCTTGTCTGCAGCCACCAGGAATTTCAGCTTTTCTCAATATTTTAAATAGAAATGTGTTCCCAACTCAGTGCCAGTTACATTTGTGTTCCCTGGGTCATTTTACTGACACTGGCAAAATGGTATAGGATAGGATGAAAAGTGCAATTTTTAAAAGTGTTAATTTTAAAAGCAGCAGCTTGTGTCTTTGGGTAGCACAAACTGCACCATGCATGCACGCTGGCTGGTAGATTGGAGAGAGCTAAGCAATCTTGTGTCCAAGTAAACTGCAGTCCATCAGATACAGCCACACCTCTCTGGGATGCACTGAAAATTGTGCAAATTCTGCCCTGTTGCTAAAACTGCCCCCCTTCAAATGCATCTCAAATGACTGCCCTGCACTGTTGCACTTGTCATAGCTGAAGGGCAAAATCCTGTCTTATGGATCTCAGCTTCCTATATAGACATGTAGTGTTACTTTCTTAGATGTAACACTAAGCAGAGGAAAGAATAAAATTCAAGATTGGTCTACAACATAAAATCATCAAGAAATCCATTTCTGTGAAAGGAAAATGAATTTCAGTTCCTTCTCGTTTTCAGAGTTGCTCACTGCAGCGACTAGTCATAAGTCCCAGCCATGAGAAGAGGTGGGAATAGCAGTTCTTATTTGAAAGATCTTCTTAGAAAAAAAGTAGAATGCTAAGAATGTGGAAAAAGTTGGAAGTTGAACTCATAAGTAACATTGAAACTCAAAGGTTGAAGGAAAATGAAAAGCACGAGTCAATTTTTTTTTCCAACACAATTATTTTGGAGGACTTGACTGAATTTCAGCACTACAACCTTGCAAACTATCAGCAGTGGAGGCAAGACCATACATAACTCCTTGAGCATCAACAGGATTTGCACATAAAACATAAAAAGATAAAATGTTTCATACAGAAGACTTTCCTTCCTACTTGCCAGATCAAATTTTAACCTGATGAGTAAATCATATTGTTCAATCCTCTAAGACAGACATGGTAATTGTGGTCCATAATCTTCCATGAGGTCTTAGCAATCATGCTGTAATTGCTGTTCCACTCAGCTAAGGGTTTACTATAATAAAACCTCTAAAACAATGAAAAGGCTTGAGAAATTCATTAAACAAAAACAGCTAAACAGGAAGCTTTGTTTCCTCACTGATTGTTTGTTAAATGACCCTAGGAAGACACAGCCATCAATCTGGAACAGCCATCTGATCATCACAACAAGCTATAAAGCAACAGCATAAAAACATTCTACATACTAAAGCTTCATTATGGAACTTCAAACAACTAACAGGTATCTACAACAGAGAGAAACATTGTAATAATTGGAGCTTTTAAAAATAAAAGTTTAGCCTAGATCAAATGAAGCTGCTTCAGTTATTTATTCACATAACTTTTGCCTGACAGTTTTGTGAGCCATGCTGACTAGTAGAATTACCTGCTATCTTGCTGAAGGTTTCCTGTGTTTTAACAGTACTTCTTATTTTTCAATCCCTGCCCTGCCTCCCCCTTTGAGCAAAACAAGCTTAGCTCTCCAACACACCTCTCTACCTGCAGTCTTTCACTGTTCTCATCCATTTGATGAGAATATGAAGAATTAACGTTGCCAAATCAAGTACTTGGAAATTAATGAATGGAAAAACTGTGAAGCGTTGAGTAGAATCCTGAATGACATTATTGAGTATTGGTCTCTGTGTGCTGTGTTTTCCTGACTGCATTCTAGTTTTCTCTGCAGTCTCTCTAGTCATCTCATTCGGTGATGTTTGGGTGGCGAACACTTTATAACTCTTTGCCATCCAGACTACAGCTAGTGAGAGTAGGTCTCCCAGCCTTCATTGGTAAGGGCTTCTTCCCAGCAGAGCAGAGATGCTTTGCCACACTGTCACAAACCTGAAACGTTGACAGTAAATTAAAACCCATCCCCCCAACATAACTTAGTGCGAAAAACAGTGTTACCATTCTTACAGGAGGTGGAGAGTATGTTGGCACTTCACAGATCTCACCTTCCTTCTGAATCATCTGTTGCATACGTTTAAAAGGGAGTTGGGTGTTGATGGGTAATTCCCTGTTGGACCAGCAGCTGGGTACCTAGAACGTTGTCACAGCTGTTTCCACCCCAGCACTGATGTCAGAAGTGAGAATAAAGTGAAAGGTGTGAAGGGCTAGAGCCATGTTCTGAAATTGCAATCTGGGAATTGCCTGAGAATTATCAGGGTAAATTTGTGTCACTTTCACTTATAATACAATGAACACTGTCACTATAAACTGTGTCAACCTTTCTTTTCATTTAGCTTCAGACAGTATAGATGGCTCTTAAGTCACATATTTTTATTGTAGAAGTTATAAAATTCATCCCAAGCATCTTTGTTTGGTGTTACTTTAGAAATCTAACATTTGCTGTGCTTTTTGTTCACTGTGCTCTTATTTCTGTGGTGGTGTAATCCATAGGTATAAATAAATTGCTATTGCCTATTGTGAACAAAAGCTTTACAAACAACATTAACTTCAGGGTGCAAAGGAATGTTTCTTAAGGACCAGACTGCGCCCACTGAGCCCTTAGTGAGGACACAGGTGGCTCCAGGAGTTCCTCAGTGCCTAGTGGAATGCGGAATGAGGTTATAGGCTATTTGAGCAGCTCACTAAGGCTACAGACAGCATGCCTGAACTCAAAGGACTCACCTGGTTTCAGGATCAGTTAGGGAAACAGAACTTCTTATGTTTCCTGCTGCATGTAAAGGCCACTAGGGAAGTGCTCATAAGCTTCAAGGAAGCCTTATTGTACAACCTGCAGTTTCTATACTGTTTGAAGTAGCAGGTTTGATAGAAGTGATGGTTCTTCATTCCCTGGAATATATACTTAGCAGGTGCTATGCATCATGGACTATGACAGCAAGGTAAGCAAGTTTCACTTGTCAAGTTTATTCTTCTCCCAATTCTTCCCAATTCTTCCCAATTGAAGATTGCAATAGATATAATTACATATGGCTTATACACAATGATAGGAAGGAATCAGGTAAAAACAAAAGGAAAGGTGAAAAAAAAAAAGAATTTCTTTCCCAAAGTATCACTGGGAAGTTTACATGAAGTCTGTAAACATTCTCTGGATCTTGCATGTACATTGCACATAGTTTCACATTACAAGTTAGAAAGGGACTGCTTTCCTCAAAATGTAGATTTCAAAAATTCTTACAAAGATTTAGAGAGGTAATAAATAAAAATCCAAGGCAAGTCCTTGTACCATAAATACAAGGTAGGTACTTTCACATGTAGCCATTTTTGAACAGGCTTTCTTTCCTTTTGCTTAGAGTATCTGCATCCAAGGAATATTAACAGCACATTTTGACAGTTGACTGTATTCGAAAAAAGGCAGTGTTTGGAGTTTGTGGGGTTGGCAGTAGTTGAGGGGAGGTGGAGTTGGTGTTTTGTTTTGGTATTTTGGGAGCTATTTTTGTGGCAGTTATAGTGTTTAAAAAAATAAATAAATGGAGACCACCATATACTTAAATCACAACCCACCTAGTCTCCCACAATATGGAAAGCAGACTTTCAGAACACGATTATCTATATAATTCCTTTATCTTCTTTAGTTAGGCTGAAGCTTCTGGCAAAGCTGAACAAGGGGGACAAGATTCCTTGGAGATAGCTTCCTGGAATTTTTCTTTTGTAAAATAACTTGGAGAACTGGCTGTGATTTTAGCTACTTCTAGCACAGATTCTCAGCTCCTCTTTAATGAATGACATGTTTTTTTATTCAGCCTTAACTATTTATATAAATTATCAAGTAATACCTGGACTTCGAAGATCATATTTAATATTTTAATTATATGAACTTGAATTTGAGACACTAACCACTGAGATAAGTTTCATTAAATCACTTGTTCAGTTTTTATATTGTAGCCAAGAAATTGACCAAAACATTCAAGTTGTGCTGCCAGTGCTCATGTTGATAGATTGCTCCCCTCAACAAACAAATTACTGAGAATATTTACCTACAATGATAAACTTAGTTAACACACACTGTCCCTACTTCAAAGATAAAAATAAAATACATTTTATTGAAAATACCTCCCCCTCTCCAAAAAAAAAAAAAAGTTCTATGCAGGGGAAAAAGAAAAAACCAAACACCACCACGGAGGGCTACAATTAGATTATCCGCAATTACTGATATATTCATCTGAGAGACAAATCATACAATGACTAAATTTATTCGAACAGATGGGGAAAGGACAATACATTTGGTAAGAAGTAGACTGCCTTGATTTCCTTGCTAGTTCAAATGACTGATGAAAACAAAAACACAGCAAGATGCTGACCAAAGTTTCTATTTGCAACTTCAGAGTAAAGGAAACGCTAGCCTTTTCAAAATCCATCAGTCTTCTAAATCATGTAGTACTGCATACTATTACCAATACACAGTCCTATCATAATATTGTTCTTTGAATCTGAGTCATATATCTAGAAATGCAAAACAATGTAACACTAGAAATATTTTGCATTAAAAATTTGAGGAAAATACTCAAAACCTGTACAACTAAAAATCAATCCTTTGTCATAAAAAAATTATCTTCAACCCTTGAAAAAATCCCAGATTGGCTGCTCTGAAAACACTGAGCTGGTGAAAGACAGTACTGATTTCATACCACAGTGCCTCCCTAACTACCAAGAAGACTTCTATTATAGTTCATTCTTCCTGCTCATTCCACTTCTGGACATGAGTCATGGTTTGAGCAGCCGATCAGTTAGGAAATGGACTAGGCACAAAAACTCAATATGAGAACTGATGATAAAATTCAGTCACAACTGACCTAGAGATGTGTTCAAGCTGCTGCTGTGCACATTCAGGTATTATGACTCGGCCCTCAGTGAGCTGCAACAGCCCACCCTAAACTTAGTACCTTACATTTCAAGGTAAGGTACAAAAAGTTGTGTCAGGCAAGAACAAGACTATCAACTGCAAGTTGGTTTATTCCAGACTCTTCATAAAGAGCTGAAGTTTACAGCCATATGCAAGGTCCTGTGAAGGGTGGGAAAAAGCTACCTTGAAGCCCAACCATACAACCTGGCTAACATGGGCAGGAGTTCACCACATATTCCACTGCACTAGCAGTGGTCAGTCCACCTCGCACCAGGGCAGGCCCCGAACCTACTTCCAAGATCCCAGCTAGACCTGAAGCAAGGAATGTCATACAAAAACATTAAGTGCCACAGGTGCAGCAAGCCACTTGAACCTGCCATCCTGCTCAGCCTTCCATGCAACTGCATTAGTCCACGGAGACTGGGTGCAGCCCGTGCGCTCAGCTTGGCCCGTGGTGGGACAGCGAAGAGCTGCGGTCCTGCACATCTCCACCGGCCCACAGGCAGCTGCAGGACAGAGAACACCAGCCTGGCAGCCTGAGGCCGCCAAGGGCTCACCAGGTCACGGCCCCCGAGCAGCGCCGCCCCGCAGGAACCCTGGCAGAACCGGGAGACCGACCCCACCGGGGAGACGGGGCTCGGCCAGACCCTGCCCTCGACTTCTCCGTAGAGTGAGAGGAGCGGAGACTAGAGGGGAGGCGCCGGGCGCCACCCCCGCACACCCCTCGGCCGGGCGACTGCCGCGCTGCCCGGGGCGGGGAGGCACACGGGCACAGCCGGAGCGCTGCGCCCGGCAGTGCCCCGGCGGCCGTCCCGGCAAGGGCCGCGGCTTCCCGGGCGGCAGGCCAGCCCCGGGGCCCCCAGCGCCGCCAAACTTTGCCGGGCGCTCCCGGCCCGGGCGCCGCCGCCGGGCAGAGCCCCCTCCCCGCTAGCGACAGCCGCACGTCCCGGCAGGGCGAGTGGGTACCTCAATGTCCACCGGGTCCCGGCTCAGCACACGAGCCATGGTGTCCGCACCGCCACCGCCTTCCCCCGGCTCCCCGCAGTCCCGGAGTGGAACGGAGCGGAGCTCGGGAGGAGGCGGAGCCGGTAGCCCGGGCAGCAACGCCCAGGTGGGCGGGCGCGCCCCGCGCCTGGCCGGGGCCGCGCCGCGGGGCAGAACCGCCCGGGGGCAGGGCACAGGTGTGCCGCGGGACCGGCACCGCCCGCGGGGGGACAGCGGGCACCGAGGGCAGGGAAGTCCTGTACGGGGGGCTCGGCACACACTGCCCCGCCGGGAAAGGGCCGGAGTCCATGTGCCTCTCCCCATCACGGACCACGTGCACACCCGGTCTCCTGCACCTCCTGGAAGGGAAACTGCGCGGAGAGGGCCAAAGATCACCCTGGGTGTTTATCATGACAATCCCAGAGGAGCAGCCTGCACGCTACGAGTGCTGCACCTGGGGCCACGGACCCTCTCCTGCCCAAAGAGGGGTGGACCCTTCCCAGGGTTACACTTATACACTCTCCCAGCCCAACTGGCCTAGGCTGTCCCCGAACCTTCACTCTTGTCCTGACTGGGACAGCGAGCCTTCCCACCTGCTCAGGAGACGCCCCTCCCAGAAGCCATCCTGCTGCGGGAAGTGCCAGGAAAGCCAACAGGCCCGGTCACTGCCTTTGTGAGCTCTTCAGTGTTTTCCTCCCAAACATTGCGATTGTTTGGTACCAGAAACACAATATTTATGGTATCACTGAAATAAATATTCCTACTGCAACAAACGTACAAAGAAGTTCTACCTTCCCTGCTACCTTAAAAAACACAAAACCAGCAAAAGCAAGTATTCTCCATGGGCAGGGGGGGGAGGGAGAGAACGACAAAACAACCTAACACAAACCACCACAACAAAGAAATAGCAAACAAACCAAAAAGCACCAAACAAGCCAAACACTGTAACATCAGTTTCTAGACAGCACTTTCAAGTAGCCACACCTATGATTCTCCAAAATACAACAGTTTTTATCACCATTTCACAAGAACAGAGAAGTTTAAGACTAATCTTTAATTTTCCAATGTGTGCCAGACACTTCTTGGGTTCTTTCTCCCTTTCTCAAAACATACCCCAGATCTGCTCTTCAACATGCTCTTTATAGCACTCATTTTAACCAGTTAGCTTTCATTCTCCCTTCTTTATTAGAGCATAAAAAAAAAATAGAAAGAGGATTAAAAAAGGGCTTCCTACTCCTATTTGCTTTACAAAAAGCCTGGAAAAAGTGAGTGTAGCTTCTGGACACTGATGACCCTTTGGGTGCAGGAGGGAATTGGCTTGCCTTTTCTCTTCCTTTCACATCTCCAGAGAGAAAACCTCTCACAGAATAGCATGGAGAAATAATTACAAGGTAAAGAAAAATGGTTTCTTTCCATCTCTGTAAATGAGCACTTTTGAGAGGCCCAGTGGAGATTTTTTTTTTCTTTCGTAAGATGTGGAGAAATAAGGCTGTGATCTTTTGTGTCTCAAGTGAGATCTGTGTTTTCTCAAGTCTTTGCTTCAGCACTATTGCATAACAATTCTTGCTGATTACAATCACCCGTGGAAAACAGTTAAACTGTTGGCAGGAAAATCAGAAGCAGGATCTCCTGCATTGCGAGTACTTATCTCTAACAAATCCAAGAGTCTTTGGTTCATTTCACTAATATTGACATTGCAGAGCAGCTCAGTGGTCTCTGATGCTAGCTGGGGAGTTTCCTAGTTGCATTTGTTCCTGACCTACAGCAGTATATTGACTGTGCAAGTGCATTAAGTCTAAGTCATTTTCACAAAGATTATTTCCATGCATATGTAATGATAAACTGCTTTGTGTCCAAGCACTTACAGTTTTCCTCCATTTGTTCTAAAGGAGCATTTACATTAGAAGAGACTAGCAGCAGACACTGAGCTCTGCATTACACCCATCTTCTCTGTTGTTCTGCAAGTTACAAATCATTGGTTACCCTCATGTAATCTAGCAAGTCAAATGAACCCTGACACCTGCAGGATTTTTGACCTGTGAAACTAGAAAACAGTAACACCATTTAGATTTCATAGAAGCAGTTTTCCTTACAAATGAAGCAAGACCTATTCTGCCAAGAAGTACAGGTCAGAGAAAGGGATTTAGAGACCTAACAATACCCTGCTATAACTCATGGCTCCTCTTACTTCTGTTCCTACACATTTCTCTTGAGGATCAACTTACTGCCATTAAACCACAGCAGTCAGCCAGGCTATGCCACCTGCTGCTGTTTGCCAGCTTTCCTCAGCAGTTCAGGAGGGCTGGTCTTCCATGGATCACCCATTTGAACTCTGGATTCTCAGCTGTGGCAAATAGTGCTTTTATCAGCACTGAGCATGTTTACAGCTGAACTTTGTTTCAGAAAATAAATGGACAGACAGAGAAAGACATGCACAACATTCATCAGAATACAAGTACCTCCTCTTTTATAAAGTAAGAGTTATAAAAAAATTCAGTAAGACAAGTTTTACACAGCCCAGATATAGTTTGGGGTTTTTTCATAAAGAAGTGCTAAGCCTCTGATTTTAAAGTTTTTTCTCCCCCTGGCAGGATTTTGAAAGCAGCAGAAACAGAGTGATGCTAAAGGCCTAACTTTCACTTCTGACATGAAATGCAGTTAAGGCTTGGTTGAGTTATGGACTTCTGAAAGTTGCCATTAACCTTTTGTTCTTTGTGCTCTTCAGGTAAAATCTGCTCACATGCCAAAGAAATAATTGCATGTGAACTTTCTCAGAAAAGCTTCAGGTGTTCACTGCTACCAGAGCAGCAACAGCCTTGTGCTGGAAATGGCTGCCCACTGGGAGGGCAAAGGAGGACGGGGCAGCAGGCAGTGAGAAAAGACATGTCCTTCAATTTCAAATGGTTTGAGGAACACAGCCGGCAATCTAACACAAAAGATTCCTCCTCCAGCCATTGCAGTAGTTAGTATGTGAATTTAAAGGGTAAACTGTAGACTCAGAAAGTTCAACATTCAAATTCTGGCAGTGATGTATTAGGGAGCCTAGAGGTCTCAGTGTACTGACATATAGTACGAGCAGCTCCCCACTTTTTCATCAAAACTGCCCCTGATTCACATCATTCAAATTCTAGAAAGACAGACATTCCAAACCTTAATTTATTGTGTAGTTGTACCTTGAACCTCTTTAATCCCATGCTTTTTTTATTCCAGGACCAGGTTCCTCATTCGTTGCATTTGATGAAGAGTGATGATTACAGTCACACAGCATCTCCCAGCATCTGAATTAGCAGTCCAGATTACTCTTTACACTTAAGCAAGTTCATCTGTCAAATTCATAGGATTTGGAAAAGCCTGAATTGCACCCAAGTTGCTCTTTTACCTTCTTCGAGCACCTCACTATGACAGTGAAAAGATATGCATTTCAGTTACGTGCCGCTTGTGCCCTCTCTGGCTCAGCCAAGTTCAACAGTGTAAAGGTGATATATCCAGTATGCAGAAAGTCCAAGAGAAATGGGATTAGCAAGAAAATGCCATGAAGATGACAAGCAGCTTCTGAAGGCTCCCAACAACTTCATTTTGATTTCTTCCCTTATGCTAGGAGTCATAGTAGCAGTAGTGGTGACTTTCCCAGGACAAGGCAAATCACTATTAAAGTTGAAAGAAGTTGTGCTGCTGATTCCAGTGTGGGTTCATCAACTCTGAGGACACTTGTTTTGCATGTCTTCACTGTACTGGTGTTAGGGAGGAAACAAGTGTATACACGTGAAAAAGTTGAAGGCGAGAGGCTTTACTGTACTGTTTCTGAAAGGTCCATAAGTAAAGAGCCATAGAGTAACTATGCCAATCCTTTGTCCTCACTCATCTTAATCCAGTACAGGAGGACTGGAATTCAGGATTTAATTTGGGGAAGCTTGCTCTGACTACCTCTCCCAAAGTAGCAGCATTGATGTTGCAGTATATAATTACAACTTTGTGCATTTCTTCAGCAATTTAGGGAAAATGCTTAACTTAAAACATTCACAGTAGTGAAGACATGCACTGCCTTTCTAATCTGCTTGTTTGCAATTGGATTTACTCTCAGTGCTCTTCAGAGAGAATAGCTGCGCAGGATAACCCAGGGTATGCCACAGTGCAGTGGTACCAACGCTCTTTAGGTGTGAGAGACAATTATTAATTCTATTAGAAGCTCTGACCATTTTCAGATGTAGCCTGTGGGCATGGAATTGTAAAGAACAAATAGATGAATAAGTAACATAAAATGGCCACCATGTGAGCTTTGATAAGTGCCCAAATGCATTTAAAACTAAAAATGAGCTGTTCTTTAGTGAGTCCACTAATTTATTCCAGCCATCTGTATCAGTGTAAACAAAAGCTTGTCTCCTAAAGTGCTTAATAATTTTTAAGATCTAGCAAGGACCACAAGTTTCAACATGATCATCTTGGGGGAAAAAATTAAGCAAAACGAACCCACGTATTTTCACACCACAAACATCTTTTGATAACTACTATCATGTAATTCAAAGAAATATTAGAAAGTAAAACTTGTTCCTGGCATAGCATAATGTTTTCCTATTTAAATTCCACCAAATGTTTCATTAGGATATTTTAGGGGATGGAAAAGTCTGGCTATTTCCCCCCCTCCAGTCTCCAGTGATGACATCTGTAGACAAATCTATATTTATTACTAAGCTTGAGAACTGCTAAACTGATGTCCTAGGTTTCCACTGCTCTGAGAATCTTTTCTCTGTATGTGCCTCAATTTATTTTCAGGCTCTTAATGTGCTTCTCATGTTACTGGACCTTAGCTAAGTGAATAGTCAAGAAGTCTAAGTGTTTGTAAGCTAAGAAGTGTACACATTTAGCTTGAGTGGATGCAAGCAATTACTGATTCAGATTAAGATGAGATTTTGGAGCACTGAACATGAGGGAGACAAGGCTGAAAGTACTTTGTAGGAAGAGTATGTTGGACTCAATTTTAGAGATACTGAGCAGCCACTCAGTTACATCAGATCAATTATCCTTTCTGGACAAAACCCAAAATCCACTATAAGATCGGAAAATTTGAAATTCCTTAGTTGCCTCTGAGACATCTCAGTTGTGGTGGAAGGGATGTCACATTCACCTTTCAGTCCTGGGCATTAGAAGCAAAGGGTGCTGCTTTCCAGACATATACACCTCTGAGGTGAGAAGAGTGAAAAATAAGTTCTATTTTGAAGGGCCAGGCCCAGTACACTACATTATTTGCATCTTCTACATTCCCCCTGGGAGCAAGTTTCGGACAAGGGTGAGGTCTGCCCTTTGAATGAGACCTGGTTTGGAACCATTTCACTGTGAAGCAGGGAAGTACAACAAAATGATACCGAGCTCACCTGAGTCCTGTAGGTGTCAACTGGCTGGTGTCTGTGCAAACTGACCTACCAGTCCTCCCTCCCCTGGGCAGAGAAGGCTTCCAATTCTCCAAGTCAGACTGCTAAACTATTAGGGAATGGATATACTACATACCTAACTTCTGGCAACAGCAAGTGTTTCTCCATTCAGGTAAATGTTAGAGATGGGGAGTTACTCCTTAACTTATGACCATGCAAAATTAACTACTTCAGTGCTTGCAATTTCAAAGGGAAGCATGCAGTGAGATCAGAGGAAGATCAGCCTCCAAAATAGACAGACACCACCAATATACTCGCCGAACTATTGGCATGAATTTACCCCTCCAACCACAGCATCAGCAAGAAATTTATTTATTTTCAGGGATTCTGTAGTTTTGTTGCTTTCCAGAGATACTGACAAGGTACAAACTAGCCTCTTGAATTATTTACAAAATAATACTAGTTTGTAACTATTGATCTCTATAGTTGCAGTATAACTCCTTTCAACTTTGATAGCTTTTCAAATGCATCATAAAACAAACATTTGACAAACAAAATGGCTACTGTCTGCTTTTGAAAATTACTATTTTGAAAAGAAAAAGTGCCACCAGGTTAACATATCTGAAACAAAGTGTTTTGGTTGTTCTAAATTTAATAGCTCAAAAAGGAAAAAACAGGTTTGTGTTTTTCCAAGAGAAATATAGTAACTGATGTCCTTATAAGTAATTGCAATTAGTCCTTTGTTTCTGCAATACATCCCTTCCTCTCATGGCTGAAATCCCAGCCCTGCTTGGTAATACCCAATGACCAACAGCAGCAGTTCTAGGCTAGGTTAGTACCTTTTTAATACCTCCAACTATGCCCCGTGACCAAACAGAAAAAAAATAATCTGACAGTCATTGCAGAATCTATTATTAAAGTACTAATGAGAACACTACAAAAGAAAAACCATAGCAACTGATAGGAACCATGTGCTAGTCTCATCATAAGTCTGCTTGGTAGGCAGGTTTGCCAGAGAAATATTAGTATTAACAGAAAAGGCAAAACAAGAATAAAGAGTTACCTTGTCTGATTTTGTAATGTGGGCACTTTTCTTCTCCCTAGCATACATATACTGCATGACATTCCCAGAGGACTGTCTACATGCTTGGAGATGACAATTTATAAGTTACATTAATTGTTTAGCTGTGTAATGGCACATATTAGCTTTATATTCATAGAAATCTTCCAATTTAGTTATTATAGTACAAAAAACTAACATTTTCTTTTTCCATGTTAACTTAAATACATTTTGGATTGCCATTAAAACAGCAAAGCTTTCCTCCCACCACCAGTGCTCTATATAAACACCAACAGGACCTTCACATGCTGCAAGTTGCTTCCTACAGCGAGTTACATTACATGCAAATTATTCTTTTACACTGTCCTGTAACTTCAGCAATTGTGGCCATGTACACAGTGAAATGTATTGATCCTATTGCAAGATTTAAACACAGTTAAAAGGCCATGTTGAAAATCCTTTTCTAATAAAGGCTACTGTCTTATCCAGATCTTTACAGTCTTCGGTGCAACAAACCCCAACTATAGCTTGAATTTTATAATAGCATTCAACAACCATCAGCACTAACAAACACAGGTAATTAACTTGAATGCTTTGTTTAAGCCAAGCAATGAAATATTGCTGTTCTATAGTTCTTTCTATTGCATAAAAATTACTGTGAAGTAACATAGTGCTTGGGCTGGAAATTAAGTAGAAGCAAGTAGCGCAAAAAGAACAAAAACTTAGCCAAGTATGCCATGGGGCAGTTCAAGAAAATCTCTTCCCTAGCTTGCTATAGAGATGACTTTTACCTATAGAGATGACTTTTACCCAGGACCTATACTCTGCACAGAAGGAAGCAAATTTCCACTTACAACCTCAGATGTAGCTGTGGCACCCAACTGCTGGTATGAGATGATGGATAAAGAATATCCACAGTCTCAGTTGTTGACTGGAAAACTGATGTTCAGATAATATAAATGACTTGTGGTACATCCCTATGTCCTTGCTAAACTGCTAGGCTGATGGCAAGCTAGTCATCTGTCTTGGACTGTTTTGAGCAAATTCCCGAAGCTATTTCTGAACTGGTGAAATAGGCTAACTTGACAATTGGCAACGGTTATTGCCTTCTTGGCAAGGTCAAAATGAATTGAAGAAATTAATTCCTACCCAAGGTCCCTGCAAAATGTGGGTAAGACGTTAATTCACTGCCATCCTAGCCTAAGGTAGTAATTGTCAATAGGACAAACAGTCTACATCATCATTTTCTCTCTAATTTAATCAAGGTCATATTAGATCACTACATCAAATCAAGCAGAGTCAATTTGATTAAAAAAAGATCTGAGCTAAACCAGATTCCTTCTGGAAATTAACCCTTCATAACATTATCCACCAGTGCAGAGCATCTTATTTCCACTGAAAATGACTACTGCTATGACACACACCATGCTTAAAAAAAAAATGCTCTCCCACCAAATAAAACAAGACTACATTGTCTAATCTCATGCCTAAGTTTGTGTTTTGGCATTTTTTTACTATGTATTGCATATAAGTCTCACACAAGAAAACAACAACTTTCACTGAAACTGAAATGTACGTCTGACAAAAATAATGTACTCTATTATGCTGGGTGCCATTTATCTCATACAAGTTTAGATCCTAACAAAATACAAAAAAAAGCCAAACAATGATGCTGTGGAACTGCCCACATCTTATACAAATGAGTAAAAGGTTTGGTGGTTTTTTGCTGTTGGTTTTTTGGTTGGGTTTTTTTGTTTGGTTGGTTTTTTTCTTTTGGTTGATTGGTTTTGTTGGGGTTTTGTTTGTGTTTAAGATTACATCCAGTAGAGCTCCTTCCCCAGATTTGGACCAATTATCACTTTAACTGCAGTACGTACATATCCAAGATTTTAGTGTAACTGCATAATAATCTATTGCTATGGCAACTTTTGGCTATGCTACATTCCACCTTCATGCAGACTGCCTACAGTTAAGTGGACTACAGCCACAACAGCCAGTTAGGAAAGTGTGATCTCCACCTGGCTGGGCCGCACGAAGGGAGAGAGGGTCGCAGGTATAGTCCTTTTAGCCCACACAGCAAATTCCTGCTTCAAGCATTCCAAAAACTTGAAGGACCCTTCCCACATGCCTCATAACACCTACATCAATAGCTTCTATAGCCAAAACAATTTTTTTTAACTTGTCAAATACTGACAATGAGATCACATACATATGCATACTTGTAATTTCACACTTATTGCAGAGAGAACCTATATCACTGTCACTGGATGTTTGTTATAAGCCTGAAAGGAGCAGAATATCACAGGATTTAAAAGGTCTTTTTATTTTTTATTCTTTTTCTCAACTACAGAAGAAATTAATCATAATCCTATAAACAAAGGTATTGTAAATACCAGAGTCAATGGAGCTATGACAATCAAGACTGACTAAGGAGCTCCCACACACACAGAGCCAGACCTGCAGTTAAACCACGTTGTAACAGACTGGCTGGCCCATCTGTTTGTTACGTTTGTTTGCTACTCTGGGTTTGAGTTACATGCTTTGCAAGTACATACCAGGCATTTAAAGCTAAGCTTCCCCACCCCCCATTAAAGCCATGGTAACACAATTTTCCTTTGATCTGATTTTGCACTGCTCAAGTAATGTGACACTGAGCAAGTAATACTCACTACAGGTGTAGTTGTGATCTTGTGAGGGACAAGCGTTGGTATCAGCAGGATGAACTTGAAAGGATGCAGACTGTGGCAGAGAGAGACATACCTGGCTTTGTTTCTTCCAATGAGACTTTTTTTAAGTCTGTTCCTCCATCTCATACTACTTGCACAGAATAGAATGAAGAGAGGTAGACTAGAAATGTTTATGACTAAGTGTAACCTCCAAGTGTTCTGTAATAGGAAGAATATACTTGGGATAACAAGTGCTGTAAATTCTGTTCAGATCTGTGAATTTTGTTAAACTGTATTGTAGGGTTTATTTTTTCTTTTAAGGTTGAAATAAAGCAGTCAGCAAAACCAAAAATGCATAGAATCCCTTTGATCAAAACATTCCCTTTTGTTGGAGGAAAACACAGTATGCCATTTAAAATTGCTACAACTTATTTTTTAATATACAATTTAGGACTCTGTCCATGGATTGTGATTTTTAATTTCAAAATCAGTTATGTTATTTTTGTTATCTGTCATGTATAAGATGTTATATTTTGCTACCAAGATATTGTAATGAACCACTAGTTCAAGATTTGAAAATCTTTATACCAATGAATTTATAATTTCCTTCTGCCCCTGATTGAAGGGATTTTTTTTTTTCTCCAAAGCATATCTAGTACTGCAGAAAGTCTGTCTAGGTGTTTGATGATAATTAGCAAGAAAATTAGCCTGCTAGAAATATTATTCATCAAAATGCCATTGAGTCCTAGGAAGATTGCAAACCTCTGTTGTAAAGTGTCTCAGAAGCAGGCTACTTGGTTGCATCAGGTTTAAACCACATGAAGTATTGATTAAAGTCTTCCTCAATTAACTACTGCCAACTTGAAAGGCAAACCAGACTGTTCATGTGCCAGTTATTTTAAGGGAACATTTAGGTCCAGATTCTCAACTGTGTTAGGGCTCAGTTGTACTACTCCACAGCAGCTTGCAGACGGCTAGCTAAGCTAATGGTTGCTTTTCTACCATACCAATACAAAGAGCAAAGAAAAGTACTCAAAATATGAGTCTATTTAGGCCAAGTTTTAGTATGCAACACCTTGATTCCTACTGAAATAAATGGCCATCTGAAGTTGCTACAATACAGATACCACTCTGTTATCAATATACACGCAATAGTAGAGTTTGGGGTTTTTTTAGTCATAACTTTTTTGAAGTGCCACAAGCATACACCCAGGGCTGCACGTGCTTCTTTGGTATAAGCTTTTGCCTTAAATACACTTTTCCTCTTGTTTTGTTATCCCCTTCCCTTCTCTCCATTCTACCACCTGTTTTTCATCCTCTTTTCTCCCTTGCCTATATTCCATGTGGAACTTTTGCTTTTAACTCTGTCAAAGCATCAGGAGTCTTTTTTTACTTATTCCTTTGTGAACAGTTTATTTTTGAGTATAAAGTCAATCTAGTTTTGTTAATTTTCAAGCAGATTATGACTGCTTTTGCAGCATTTATATTAGTAAATAATGGGTCTGCAGGACACAAAACAGCCTTTTAAGCCAAAGTAAATTTTAAGATGTTAAGGAGAACTGTCACCTTCTCTCTGATTGATCCTGAGTCTTAAGAGATGGACTACATCTGCTATAAGTTAGAATTATCATCCTGTTTGGAGAAAACCAAAGGACTGGAAAATATATTAAAAAAAAAGAAAAAACCAAAAAGCTCACAAACAAACATCCTTCTGATAAAGATGCTTTGAATGTAATGAAATCAATCAAACAGCAATGCAAGGTGCATACTTGTCCTTTCCACCCACTTTATCTCAGGTGGTTTCACAGTTTCCAGGTAAACATGGAAAAAACAAAGTATGCTACTAGTGGGAAATTTTTTCTTTCCCCATTTCTTTGGATGAGCACTGAGAAGTATTTCTTCCATATTAAGTTACTCTAGTCTATGTTACATTTCTCCCCACATTAGCTTGAGTACTACACCAGGGCATGAAGTTAACATAGTGCAACACACAATGAACTTCTTTTGCTCCCTAGGGAACTACAATAATATGTGCTATGCTGTTGCTAAAAGCATATGAAATTGAGCATCTGTAGGACATTCTTCCTTGTGATTAGCATGCCTTGGCATGTTTCTTATTATTACATATTCAAAAAAGAGTGAACTAGTCTTTTCTTAAGTAAAAGAGGATAATGAGGAACGCTAAAGTGATTAGGACATTAAGCATCTAGCAGTTCGCCAGTTGAAAGTCTGCCTGTCTCTGACAAAACCAGTCCAAATCAATTAAAATTCATAATTTGACCCAACATTAGAAGCAGAACCAAAAAAATAAATCCAAAAGGCAGACTCATCTAAGGGATTTTCAGATACAAATAATAATCTTAATTAGTTAAAAAAGAGAAAAACTGTGACAAGAGGATTAGGCATAGGAGGATGATGTTTGCTACAAAAGCAGAGCAGGTAACTTTTTTTCTAGTTCCTCAAAAGATATAACACTGTAAAGACTAGTGAAGTGAGAGGGGGAACTTTTTTTTCCTGTGACCTCTATGTTACACGCACCATAGAAAAACCATTACTATGCTCTAATCAAAGGTATCAGGAAAGTTGAAAAAAGTGAAATCCCAAACTCTTCAAATCAGTTGCAAAACATACCTCTGGAATTAAGGTCTCTATACCAGTAAGATTTCAGCAGAAACTAGACTTGATTGAAGAGACCCCTCTCTTCATGTTGGAAAAAGCCTTTCATCCAACAAGGGTCTGTTCCTGCTCACCTTGAGCTCTATAAGCCTTTCACTCCTGCTAGGCACTAATTGATTTCATTGAGGGCAGATGATTTCAATGAGCAATTTGAGCTCCAATTCGTGACTATATATGGAAATGCCTCTCAGAGGCAGTAACTGGTACTTCAGATCTGCTCTAACATCCTCTGCTGGGGCACAGTAGATGACATGTCAGAAAAGGGAGCTTCAGAGATTTTTTTTATTTTTTTTTTTAATGTAATTTGAGAGTTATACAGGAGGACTGTGTTTTCCCCTTACAATCTGTCCTTTGATCAAAGGGACTTTGGTTCAGAGGCTTGCAGGCAATGCAGAGCTTGCATGCAATGTGCGTCCAATACAGCAGCGGCATAATCCTTATTTGTCACCTCTAAAGCAAGTGTAGGCAGCATTAGGATAGATACGTGTGATTGTATGAGCCAGGTGAACACTAAACAGCTGGATTTTATGTGTTATTCCCAAACTTTGCCCCGCAGAACCCAGTGGGATAATGTGAATCGCAGTGTTCCTCTATGGTTGTACAGAGGGGTAGCACCTATTGACATTTCCTGTGTTTTCTTATGATTTTTGTACTCGTCATTCTTTGAATTACATGACATCATGGGACCCATCATAATCTACTTCCCCTTTTGTGTCCATGTTTCAACTCTATAAACAATATCTGAGAGTTTCTATGTGCTATCTTCATAATATTATAAATAAAACATAAGTGTGAAACATTTTTAAGAACAATAAGAAGACTATTTTATTTCATAGAATCATAGCATCAATTATTTTACCAACTACTTCTTGTAATCTCATAGATTTGGCTATAATTGCACTTGTTTAACCTGTACATTATGATACCATAAACATCCATGTCTTTATTCTAGCTATTCTCATTGTGTAATAAAGACATGTGATCACTCAAAATTCCATATGTAAACTGGGCAGGCAGTCTTTATAAATGCTGTTCTTAGGGAGGAGTTTCATGTGGTATTCCATATGCCATTGTCTTCAAGTCCATGGGATTTCAGAACTACTCTGCTTGCCTTTCATCTGCCTGTCCTCCAAGGGATTGCCTTGTGGTGGGCAATTGAGAAGGTATCAATAAGTAATTCTGAATGCCACTTTGTGCCAGGACTTTTCCTATATTTTATTTTTTCATTTAAAGAATATTACAGATATGCTATCAAGGAACAACACTGTTCATCTGGTATTTTTGGCATAAACAGAAAATGTGAATTAAGGCTTTCTAGTAAATACTATGAAATTAATTTCTTGAGCAGAATAATGTGTTATCTTTGGGTTATTTTCCTGTGAAAGTAGAGACTAAAATTTTGATTACACATGGATAGTATCTTTTCCAATATATTTCTATCAGTGCACTGTTTTGGCAACCATTTAGACCCAAAGGTCAGGGCCATTCATAAGTCCCAGTGATTTCAAAGTTGAATGTCTGCCCAAGATTAAACACAAAGAGGAATGCTTTCCTAAATCGATTTATTTAAGTCTGTATGTAAGTTGAATAAGGGCCTAAAGTCAGCAACAAATCAGAAAAGAGAATGAGTTTGTGCCAAATATGTTTATGAATACCAAAACATACGAGACAAGGAACACAATTCTTACTTGGATTTGAACCAAGATCCCTAAACGTATAAGCTAACCTTATCTTTAACTTTCATTTCTTTTGAAGCTCTTAGCTTAAATCTAAATGGTGAGACGGGTTACATTTACCTGTACACACGGGTGGCCCTTCCTTGTCTTCTGCTCTGCATCTGGATTTATTTCCCAGAGAAGTAGTGATACTTCCCAGTATCAGCAGGAGGGATAGTGCCTGCTTGCATTTATCTTGCTAGGATGGTACAGAAGATATACCTAAACTCCAGAACTGGAAAGGGCTCTGGACCCACAAGCTCAGGGTTGAAATCTTTTGTTTTCTTCGATGTCTTCAAACAGAAGTTTATTTTGAGTTTCTAAAGTAGAGAAAGTAGAAAGCAAGTAGAAAGCCATCCTAACAAACACAGGAGATTATGAATCTGGCAGAGCACAATGTAGATCAAAATGGTTTTAATCATTACTCCCTGTTTTAATTACTACTTGACACATTATCTCTATTGTCCTTCTACAAGTCTGTCTTTTGAATGAAATATTGAAGGCGAGTTACAGCTGAAAATATATGCAGTCTAGAAAGAAAATGGCTTTGAACTATTTGAAATGATTTATTGTCCACATTTCTTTATGAATATTTATTTGCTGTAGTGAAAGCGATTCAATAAAGAGAAAACATGAGGACCAGTTAACTGAACATTTGCATACTCTAACGGTTAAAAAAAGGAAAAGAAAAATAATAGGGTGCATTAGAATGGTGTTAATGTTTTGGTTCTCCTGTTTCCCGGAGTTAATTCATTAATATGCGAGATTCAGATCCTGAAGAGGAGATGTATAAATAGCCTACAAATAAGTGTCCCTAACCTTTATATATTCCCATTCAGAAGGAAATAAATATGTTTGTAGGCGATTTTCAAGGCCAGGGTGGAGTTTTGTTTCTGTACTTCTTCAGGTAGCTGGCTATGAAAGCCTGCTTTTTGCAACAATCATATGTAATCTAAGTCCTCATCTTGTCAGGACCAGAGATCAATTATACTCCTCAGAAGAGCAGCAGGTGTACCTGGCTATCAAAGGGAGTCATGAGCACACTGATTATTTTGCCTTGTAAAACCTTTAGTATTTAAACATGGCTACATGCACCAAACTAAGACCACACACACAGCAGTGATGCTGCTTTCCTTCCACCCTCAGTGGAGGAACAGTTTTTCATGGTATGTGCCCTCATTTACCCCTGCTTGAATTAATTTCATCGACCGAAAAGCACTATGCGTTAGACTTGGAATGAACTTTGTTTCTTAGAGCTTCTTAGTGATATTCTGATACCCAGTCACAGATGGGGCCTTGACAGATTTTGTACGGATTTTCATGATTCCTTTTTTCTTCTTTTTTTTTTTTTTTTAAAGCAAGATTGTTGCTGCTTGAGAATTCAAATGCAAATGGAGATGTTCACTGGCACTGTTTCACAAGGAAGCTCAGTTGGCTGGTTTTTAGACCTTATAAAGTGAATAGTATCACACACAGTATTTGGAAAAGGATAATCTTAATATATAATAGTTCTAGAGAAGGATGGTTACAGTAGTAAAACAAAGACATAAATTCTCTATGCATCAATGTTCATTTCTTGGAGCAAGACTGATAATAATAATATTTATTTGTAGTAACAATTATCATTATTATCTACCTGAAAGATAGCTGTGAGGCTAATTCATTAATATTTTGAAATTACTTCACAATCCTCAACTAGAATTTGCCCTGAGAGTACTAAATATAATAATTTGCTCTGAATGCTTATTTCATTTTGCTTTGGAGAAAAACACAGTTAATGCGTTTCTCTCTTTACATTTGTCTGCATAACACATACTAAAATTCCAGATGCTGAGCTTCTGTAAAAGTTAACAGGCAAACTTGACATTACTGTATTTTTTCTTATTTCTTCCTCTTTTGTCATAGCATTTTACACCCACATAGATATTACAATATCATTGTCATCTGGGAGGTTGTTGCTGCTGGTACAAATATATAAGTTGAGATCCACACTTGCTGTTTATCTCCTTGCCTGAATTTGGAGTTGACAGTGCAACCACACATTGCTTGTCTGAAGTCAGAGCTCTCTTGTGTGTAATCAGGGAGTTTCTTTAAGTTACACATAGTTAGATGCTACACCATATTAAATGCTTGATTATATTTGTATGTACGTCAAATGTTTTCTTCATCTGGCAGTTTACCAAGTCCTCCATTTATTGGCAAATGTGTATCAGTTATTCACAATTGAAGATACCCAGACCCATTTCCTCTGGTTGTTATCTGTTGGATAGCTAGACTCTAATGGCTAAAATCTACGTCTACCAACATAAAAGCCACAGGATATGACACTGGTATCTTGTGGTTCCAATCAGCCTCCTGGTATTATAGTATTACTTTTATTTAACTGTGTTTCTACTGAGTTCAGCGTGCTCCAGCGATGCTGGCTGTTTTACATAGCATCTGCATTGTATATTGTGATAATTGAAAACTCAATACAGCCCAGAGGCAGCAGCACAATGGGATGGGAATGGGCTGGGGCATAAGTCAGAAGAATAAGGCATGCAGGCAGCAGCAAGCAGGGCAAAGCCAGCCCCAACACATCTCCACCAGCAGTCGAGCTGGGTCAGGCATCCGGCAGCTGGGAGTCCCATGGCGTGCGGCAGCTCTGGGAGCAGCAAATGCCCAGTGCAGTGCCTGGGGGAAGCAGAGCTCCGGGCGTCCCTCCATCTGCTGTCATAGGCTGACATCTGGGAGCACAGACCGTAGGCAGAGTCCAAGGCTCACCTGGAAAATTACATGAACAGATCAAAACCAGATTCAACACACTTCACTGACAGCTCCTGTCCTGTGCACATGCCCAGCCCTTTGCAGGGTGGTTCCTGTTCCTAAAATGTCATCTAAGCATTAGCAGAGAACAGGCCAGATACTTTTCTAGTGTTTCAGAAAGGTAACATATATCAATAAATGTCACTTGCTATGTGAATGCTCATAATTAGAACTAAAAAAAATTACTTAAATGACTGGAGTAGGGCACAGCCTTTCTTCCTATTAGCCTATGTAGAAAGAAAAAATGCCTGGAGTGTAAAAGGAGACAAGAAGAAATAATGAAAAAACAAGTTGTGGCATGAAGAACAGAAATATTTCTTGCCTGTCCTCTTGGCTCTATCTGTGAAGATTTTGTCAAAAAACCTCAGCCAAAACTATTCAGCAAGTGATTTTTGGGCCTGGCTGATGGAGGGTCTAGTTGTCTCAGGGGGCAGCCTTGCAGGCAGGAGGTTTCCCAAGAAGCAGACTAGTAGGTCTCTGCAGTGGGAGTCACAAGCTTTTCATGTGAGCAGCACACCTGAGCTGATGGGATGGTTTGACAGGGTTAGGTGTGGCCCTACCTTGTAGCAGCACCCCCAGAAGTTGCTGTTGTTAGATTGTCCCCACAGACTGAAGATCTACAGCTTTCCATGGGTGATTTGGCATGGTGAAGAAGGAAGGAAGATGGGCTAGTCCACGAAACTTAGGCTGTACAGCTGTAACATTGAGATAGGTTGAAACATTCCACCCATTGGGACTCTCCTTTAAAAGTATGTTTGCATAACAGATTAAACCACACAGTATATTTTTACAAAACTACCCAGTGTGTCTTTATAAACAGATTTAAAACCACCCATAGAAGCAGGTCACACCAGTTCCTGCCCTCCCTGTAGCTCTGGCCTTGCTCTCCACTCTGCCCAAATTCGGCAGCTGCAGTAGTTCGGCTCCCTGGCATCCTGCCCAAAGCCAGGGACAGCCCCTGCCAAGACCCCACAAGACACCATGCCACAGGGCTTCATCCCACCCCAGGCTCTCTACCACCTCATATCCTCAAGCTCTGCTCCCCAAATGCCGGTGCCTCTGAGGCACAGCTCCAGTGGGTAGGAGTGGGAATCTGGGCATTTGTTTATGTTTTTATTTCCAAACTTTCTGCTAGAAGTGCACCCTTTTAGGGCTCTGTTTAAGTTCTTTGCATTAGGGGTGTAATAATGTAGATTTCCTGTTCGTGGCATACTGTTAATTAATCATTATTTCCAAAGTTCTATTAAATTCTCAGATAGTGGCATCTTTTACTTTCTTTTGACTCTTCTCTTACCTTTTTCTTCTTCTCTTTAGTATAAGGAGTCATCAGTGGTGAACTGATTATAGGAAACTAATTTACATCATCAGTTCAGTAGTAGGACATACTTCTTAAATCATCTAAGATAAATACTTTTAATTAAGCAAATGTCCTACTCAATTCACTGTGGACAATCCCATAATAATGGATATTACTTGTGCGTGCTAAATCTTAGTCTTCATCAATACTGAATGCACAACACAAAGCCATTATAAAAAATGTAGGCTTACTGTAATATTGCCATTTTAAAGCTGCCAGCTTTTATATTCATTATTATGATGACAACAAACCCCTGGCTAACAAATCTTACTACAAATCAGAATTTTTATCCAATATATATATGATATCAAATCTGTGCTAGCCTATTATTTGCAGTTTTTATTAAAAAGTTAAATTGAGATTATTATACACTCTCTTCAGATTCCTTAATGAAAAAAAAATTAAAGTTAAAATCTAATGAGATTTCCTGGAAGCATTTTAAAAGGCTGCAACAGCAGTAAAGTCAGCAGGCACCACACAGTGAAAGGAAGTATTTACCGATCAGAAGATGAATGCCTCTTCACCCAGAGTTTAACGGTTTTACATTATATGGATTTTTGAGAGGGGGAGAGAGAGAAGGAGAAAGCAAGAAAAACTCCAAGCCAATGCTTTCCTAATCTAAGACATCATATAGCTTCCTGATCAAAGCTTTCAAATTCTGGTGTAAACTGACTTCTTGCTCTTGTGACCAAAATCTCTTCTCTTTCCCCCGCCTCCCTCCATCTGTTCAGGCTTGGATTTGAAAGTCCCTACCACAGAGGAAGAAAGCCTGATCCCTATTGCTTCGGTTGTGGTCTTGAAACCCATTAATATTTCTCTGGCAGGTACCCTGACCCTGGTGCCCTTGAACATGTTTAAAAAACATAGGGTATCCCTGAGCCTTTGTCCCTGAGAGGATTAACAGGGTTGCCCTGGAGCCAGCCTGAAGGTGTTTTAATAGGTAATACGGGTGGGCTTCACAGCGGACTTCAAGCTTTGCCTCAGGCTGCCCCTGCTCAGCAACACAGATGCAGCCATTGAAATTAGGGGGTAAAGCATGGCTCTGTGCATGAGTTAGAGTGTGAATCCTTAGAATCTGGTGGAGGATATCTCCAAATACCTCCTTCTCCCAACAGGGCAGGCAACCCAACGGAGGGTACAGGGACTAGAGACTTGTGCTGCTTCTGCCACTCACTTCTTCTCTGACCTTCGGTCGGTTACTTAAGCTATGTCTCCCTCTCTCTATTCTTCTATCCTCTCTGGTCTCTCTTATGGCTCTTTAGTTTATAAATTGTCTGAAGAAGGGGCTGTGGTGCTGTATGGTTTTGCTGTGCACAAGTAGGTCCCAGTCTCAGCTGGGTCCTGTGGCTATATCACGGTAAAAGTAAATAAATAGATAACAGTGGTAACAATAGTTTGGCTTTTCTTTGTATGAACAATAGGTTCCTAATGGAGGAAAAGCCTCTTCTCTGAGTTTTTTTTATCTGCAAGTGAAAATCTCTCTTTCCTCGCTCAGCTGGAGAAGATACTGCCTTTGTAAATCAGACAAAACTTATCATGTAAAATGAAACACATCTTTGATTATACCAAATACTATCCTGTCTGTAATTTACTCTTGCTACTGCAAAGGACACAACATGATTAAGCTAAGAAACGACAGACTGAACATTATGTGTCAGGATGGAAAAAGATTTTTCCTATTTAAATAAGAAGCAATCATCAAAAAACAGTGAAAACACACAAGAAAATGTTTTAACATACAATAAACAAGCCACCCTGCTGTTGCCTTATATTGTATTGTTGCTCTTCTTGCTCAGCTTGCTGCAGATACTTCTCCTGTAGCCTAAAATATTCTTTATTTTTAAAAAACTACAAACTGTCATGATTTTTAATGATGTGAGTATCTTTCCTCCATAGGTACATATGCACAGTCTGCCAACTCTCCTGTGTTTCCCTGGGTGAATCCAGATTCTCCCAGTGGCATTTCTCAAACTGTAGATCTGTACAGTGTATTTTCCCAGAGCTGTTAAAAACATTGCTACTTAATAACAATATTTAACAGTACCAGCTATCACTCCTTATTTGGTATACACCAGGTGCTCTGCACAGGGGGAGAGGGTTTATCATCATGGTTTTACAGCCCAGAAAAACAGGGTGTTGCATGTGGTACCAATTTCCCCAAAACATGCTGCACAACATTCAAACAGGAGAAGGACCAACATACCATCAGCTCACATTTTATTCTTGGGCATGTTACTACTTTTGTTTCCTCTAATATTACCACTTGCACTGTGCCCTCCCAACAGCATTTCAGAGAATGATTACAGCAGAGCCAAGTGCTTTTGCAATAGCAAGCTCAGGTACTACAGCGAACAATACAAGTATCTTTCCTGATTTTGGAGTGTGACTTTGCCATGTATGATGGTTAGTAACTTCTATCGTGTCTCTGATGATTTCTGGGTCTGGTGCCAATAACGTGATACATTCCTATCCAAATTAACATATGATGATATTTTGTGCTAGTACTCCAATAATAAGGTCTGTTTGCTGTTTCCATATAGATGTATCTTTGACAGGAAGAGCAATTCTATAATAAGCCCAGGATGAAAAGCCCATCAATTGAATTGGTACCACATTACCATGGCAACAATATAATGCTAATGAAATTGCGTCTGTTGAACCTGGTTTATGGAACTCTACAAAACAGCCTTCACAAGAGGAGAAATCTTGTTGATTAGTAAATGTTTCAAAGCATGATGAAAACCTTAGAATCACATGTGCTGTGACTTATTAACCATGTTATCCTCATTTAATACATTGCTCTTTGTAAGAGCAATACTGCTCTCAAAAAATAAAATTATATGGCAAAATCTGTGTTTCTCCAGGTTTCAACATGCACCACAGATAGACCCAATCACCTCCATGCCCTGGTTTCACTGGGTCAGTTTGCATAGATGCATATTGAGTCATGCAGGTTTTGCTGCTTATTTAATCTCTCTTAGACTCTATAAAATACACTGTTGTAGCTATAATTTCTGTAAGAAAAATTTGGCTTAGTTTATATCAAATTATTCCACAAAAACATATCCTTTTAGATTAAACCCTACACAGAGAAGGTGTGGTAGCAGAAACACACTCTTGGCTTCCTCCCTCCTTCCTTCCCCTTTGGCAGTTTACTGCCATATAGATGTGGCAGTATAGAGGCAGGGAGCCACCCTCCCAGAGGGATGGATCTCATTCCTCAGGACAGCAGTCCTTGCTGAAGGCAAGGTTTGATATTGTGCCTGCTTTTAAACAAAAAAATGCTGAGCACTCAGATTTCCTGGCCAGTCGTGTCTCTGGACAGCCAAAAGGCTTCTGGGGAGTTGCCTCACCTCTAAGTGTCTGGGGCTTCAGTGTTGAGGTTTTTACAGCAGGATCTCATTTTTAGCCAATAGATAATATTCCTGGTTGTTTTCACCTTGGAAATAAAGAGTGTAGCTCATCCTATAGAGTCCATCTCCTAATTTGCCAGGTACATCAGAACAGAACAGCAGGTGTGCCAGCAAGCAATGAGCTCAGTGAGGCAAGGGGGCTACAAATGTGTGTCTACAAGTTTTTCTCCTTTGGTAGGCTAACAATACTGTCAAATAGTCACCACTGTAGTATTGTCTAGGTATTTAGCAGAAACAATGGGAGAGAACACTGCTCATTTTAGCAAAGTCCTGATCTACATGGCACAGAAGACAGCAGAAATCTTCATAACATTAGATTTAATGGGCTTTAGATCAGGGCTTTAAAGGGCTGTTTCTGAAAGCAAAATGATCGATCCTATTTGGAAAAGGAAGCCCTGTCTAACATTTCGTTATGCCCATGGTTTGTGGGAAAGCAACACACCGAATTTCTGAGTTGATAGAAATATAATGTAATGTAATTTCCCCTAATATATATTTTGCATTGGATGACAGTTTTATTAAGCAGAACTAATAATCATCATTATTCAGTGTAATAACCATCTCATTAGAAATGGTCTGATTTTCCATAATTTTAATTTACCTCTCAGACTAAGCTATTCTAAAATTACTGAGGTGCCTACAGTGCAGTTTTGTAAGACTTAAGCAGAAACATAAGTCGTCAGAAAGCAACCACTGACTGAGTGCTGCCAAAATAGTGATACGCCAGAGCATTGTGAGAGAAAAGGAAGTACAGAAAATTCAGGTTAGGAAATTACTATATCACTTTTTATTTTCTTACGTGTTAGAAGTAACACGTTTTGCACCCATTTTGCACAAACAATGAGAAATTGTATGGTTTCCTTCAAGCCTTGGATGCACTACCCTTTAATAAAGGATGGCTAAGGATCACTCTCACCAGAGATTGCTGGTGAGGAGGAGCCGACAAGCAGAAATATTCCTTGGAGAGACCGAGAAGGAGATGAAGACACCGATCAAGTTTCATTATCCTCCAATGAAAATAGGATGTAAACTGTGACATCCAAGCAGATTACATATGTCAGGCAAGCGGATGTGAACAGAAAAATGCAGATGCTAAAACTCACCTAATAGGCTTACTCTGTGGATTATTCTCCATGACCAAGGCTATATTAACTTTTTTCTGTATGTTAACTATAGTCTACATACAGGATATAAGAAATATGCATTCATAAGTGAATCTGGGAACATTCCCAGCTGTGCTGGAGTTAATGCTCTTTGATATACCTTGGAGCACCCAAAAAGCACTTTGGGTGTCATATACTTCTACAGACATCATGTATATGGCATATACATATATAGCTTTAGTTCCAAAATTTCAAAGGCCACTTTTTTTTCTCTAAAAATGTGCTCAAAATTTTTTATATTCAAACAGAACTTGTGCATGCAAACTGCTATAGCAGCTTGATTTTGTTTTGCCAGTTCTGAAAACACATTTGATCAAAAGAGTTTTGTTGCAATCACAGAGAGAAGTAACCTCATATGAACAAGGAAGCACTTTGCAGGTTATATTATAAAAAAGACAAATTGTCTAAAGGTTTTGTTTATCATCTGATGCTACTCTATGTAGCTCCAAGTAATAAAAAATAACTTATTTGGTTTGTTGGGTTTTTTTTAATGTTCCCCTAAAATAACACAGAAAAGGCAGCCTCTCCTGTGGAAGCACTCTGCTTACGAAATCTCTTCTCTTTGAAATTTGGAGACTTTTCCAGGTGTAATATTATTTGTTCAGCTATAAGAACATAGAGTGCAGCAGTGAAAAGCATTACACTATTATCCCAAGGTAATTTGATAGTCTGTAAATGTATTTTCCTGCCTGTGGTTCCAGGCATTATGCTCTCATTTGAGGTAATGATTTGCAGTTATTTATACAATTCAAGTTAGCCCATATTGGTTTCACCCTGAACATTTACCTGCATAGCACAAACACGGCTTATTTGTAGACTGTACAAGCCAGACTAGATCAGCAGTGCAATGGGATGCCTACTGTAGACAGCCAGCTTCTGGAGGAAGTGGTGTGGTGACTCACTGGTGGCTGTCTCCTGCCTACGTCAATGTTATCACAACCATACATCAGCATGAGTCTGCTGGACATGTTGCATTTTAAGTCTGACATAAAACTATCGCTCTGATCTGATGTGGCCAGTAAATACAGCATGGCATTTTCCAGAAGTACTTACCCTGCTTTTCTCTTTTGGCCTCTGAGTGGGATGTGAAAACTCACCTTAAATTTCTCTTGCATTTCCATTCCCCCCCAACACTGAAAACTAAGTGGTCCAGTGCTAACTGGGTAGTTGTTTTACCTCCAATGCACCCACATTTCAGGGTGATACACCTCATCTGTAGAATTTGTAGTGCTAGTGAATGTGGACACAAGACTTTGATTTTGGATGGGCTCAGAGTTCACCTCCCTTACTCTCACTTGGGAGTCTACACTATGAGCAGATTTACATGAGGTGACAATAATTTTGTCCTGGCTCTTAACTGGTCAGCAAAGGATGGAGCACTCAGTGGTGCTGGCAAGAAGAAAGTCTCATTAGAGAGTAGGCTGCTTTCTCTGTCCCCAGTGATACTCCTCTGGGAGCCTGGGATGAATTCAGAGGAGCCATGCACTGGTGACATCCATTGAGCTGCCTGCTCTCTGTGGGTGGGAAAATGCTCAGCAACACAAAAGATATAAAATATGATTTACACTCTCTCATTCCAGTGTCATACATTCCTGAATATCGCCTCAGTTCATATTTGATATTGGAAAAAATATTAATGTCAGGGGAGTGATTTGCAGAAGGGTGCAGTGTCCTGGCTTCAGGTGGTCAGCAGCCATGGCAGGAGCTCCCACCTCTGCCTTGCTGCTGCCCCTGTCCTCAGCTGGAGTAGACCCCAGTATGTGGGCAAGAGGCCTGGAAGTGCCTGAGGGAGGCAGGTGTGAAAGCCACAGTTCAAATAAAGCAATGGGGGACAGTAAATAGAAATTATTGTGTTGCTGGTTTCTCCTCCCTTACCTGTTCATGGTACCTTGCATACTGTTGTGACAATTCAGCCAGTTTCTTTAAAATAAAATATGAATGTTTGAAATACTACTTCTGTTATGCTGAAAATCTTTAAAGTCCTGTATTTTGAGAGAAAAATTAATACCCAACTTGTCTTTCCAGGACACAGTATCATTTAAGAACAGCAACACTTTAAAAAGTGCAAGAATCCCAGTTTACCATCCCAATGTCAGTTTATGGTAGCATTTATGACATTAATATAATGGATTATGACCTTTCTTGGCTTGTCTGACTGACAGTTATTCATATATAACACAGTACTTATCACCTTGGTCCTTCCATAATAATAATCCCTTCAATTTTCTGAGCTGTGTCATCAAAATATGTACTCATAAGTGTTGATCTCATCTCTGGGAGAGTAGTACCAGGAGCTCCTTTTGAGCTTTATGTCACCGAAAATCTAGAGTGAAATTGAAGACCAATTGCAGAAAAATACCCTGTCTCTAACTTTATCACACAGTCTGCATAAAGGTAGCCCTTATGATTTTAAATGATTTACTGAGTCCTGTCAAAATGATGTACCTTTTTGCGTGGAACTTATTGAAGTTCAGAAATGCCATTATTCTGTATGACTGGAAAGATCTTGAGGAAATACACAATAGATGGTGTGCTACAATTACTTACCTTGACCTCCCTACTTTTTTTTCTTGCTCTTTAATCTCAAGATAGACAAGAATAAAATATATTTTCTTTAATATTTAGGCTGAAAATTTACTGTGCAATTTGTACCTGCTTTCCTTGAGCCCATTTTTACTAAACAAGGTGTTGAAATACTGTTTTCATATTAGCAGTTTCATGTGCATCATATTTAAAAGGCAAAAGAGGAAAGTGAAAATGTTGCATGTTTCCAAAAATTGACCACTTAACAAATACTAATGATGTGGATAAGGGGAGGCTCACAGTCCTGCTCATTACCCTGTTGTTTCCCTGTTTGCACTGAGGCTCCCAGTGATCATCAAGATGTTCTCTACCATCCTCTGAGCAAGGGAGCTGGATTGGGTCTGTTGCTGTGACATGCGAATGATGTTCACGTGGTGGGGTTGGGTCTGCTACAACAAGCCGATTATTCAACTTTATTCAAACAAACCTGGGAATTGCACTAAACACCTCACACCAGCAAAGTAGGACCATCTTCCCCTGCATGGAGAGGACACCTGTGTCTCTCTGAACACAGCAAGCCGTGGGTACAGCCACAGCAGCATGCCAGACTTTACAGAGCACAAGATGTTCTCGTGCATGTAAGGATCCTTCGAACAATAAATATTGAAAAGAATCATCATCTCTTTAAGCCAGCTGAACAATTCCACATGCCTTAGAGCCACATGGAGATAGGACACCCCCATTCAAAACAGGGCTCTGCTTCCACAGACAGACAGGCCTGCCTCTCCAGGGAGTGCCGAGGCTCTCCAGCCCTTGTTGTTTCCCTGGGGCTACACACCACTGTCATTCTGGAATAAACATCCCATCTACAGGAATTTCAAGTTCAAGCAAGAACAAGCCTATAGCACAGCAAAAAGCAGCCCTGGCACATATCTGTGACTACATCTATACTGATGCCTCTATCTTCTCCCCAGTATTTTGTCAAGAACATGACATCCTGCTAACTTTTTTTGATTTTTTGGTATGTTTGTTTTTTTTTTAATAAACCAGCAATTTGACAGGGTAGCTGCATGCAAGACAGAGGTAATGCTGTTGTGCGGACAGAACAGAGGTGCTCTGGTGCTCAGCTCTCACCTCCGGAAGACGCCTTCAACACTCTGAATCAAAACGGTTCATCAGTGACAGATCCGGGGCTGGCGTTTCAGGCTCGGTGCTGATGAGCAGCCATTCTCATCTCTGGACCTGGTAATTAGTTATATTCAGCTTAGAGACAAGTAGTTGGACATTTCTCACTGTTTCTGTGAAAAATGTGGGCATGTTTTCTTGGGCTATCAAATGGGACATATGGGAGCTGGATTCCATCTTTCATTAGATCTTGGGAATTGTGTCCTCCTGAGGCAATTAATTAGCATGATGTTCTTGGCTGCTAATGTTTGCTTTCAGATTTCAGTGGCAACAGAGTTGGAAACAGATTTTGTGAAGATGGTCTAATGGTTTAGGGCGTTAGCCAAGGCCTACACACAGCTTTCTTCAACCCCTCAGCTTTTACAGAACTCCCTTATGTATGCAGAGAAGACCTGTGGTTTCTGTCCATGTCTTAGCTTTCTCTTTGAAAAACAAATATAATCGCATTTTCCAGTTTCACATGACAGGTGTAGTACAGATTTCACCTCAACAGAGGCCAAGGCAGCACTGCTGCAGTCCTTTACCACCCTAGCTACATGATGGAGAAGCTATTCTGCAATGCTTTTTTTTGATCCTTCTGCAGTTTAAGACAAAAACATTTACATTAGAAAATTGTCAAATAAACACATTTCTATTTGTTTACTTTCAGTTTGCCCCCTGCAGATATCTGCAGGCTGTACATCTTTGAAAAGCACATCTGTGGAAAAAGGCATATTGCCCTATTTAAGTGAGCTATTTGATGTAGGCTCATATATAAGGTATAGCCCCTCAGCTGGTGTCTTTCAAGATCATTTCCAGACTATACCCTTCCTAAATCAATGTGATATACAGCAAAACCACACACTTGTAATCTGTGAATACAATCCGGATATATAATCTAGACTGCTTGTTTTGCTTTTATTACCTCAATTATATTCATAATGTTATATAATTATAACAATTCATGGCTGAAGAACAGTGTTAGTTATAGCTACGAAAAAATGTCATGCCTCTTTTGAAGGGGGGTGCAAGCAAAATACAAAATATCTAGCCAGTACAGTTATACAGTGAATAACACATCCTCCATGGGGAAGAACACATGCTTTTCTTTAGTATCTATGAAACAATAACACAGGGCTGAATCTTCAGGGGGAATGGAGAGGAGGAACCTATTTCAGTGCACCAAAATGCTAGTGTCATTTTATAGATGCATTTTTTAGCACTAATGCAAATAAGTAGTTGTGTGTGTAGGAGCTCACTTAAGTGGCCACTACTGTATCTGATCTGAACTCACAAAAGGCATATTACAAAGCTGTTTGAAACAGATGTGCTCTTACCCTCCATTTAAAACAAAATTAGTCCATGTTGTTAATTTAGGTAACCTTTGCAGTCACTAATATACAATCACATATACATCATGCACTTTTTAAGCATCTATGAAAGACATTAGGCAAAAGAAAATAATGAAGATAAGAAGAATATACCACTAAACAGTATCTGCATGTTTGATACTCCTTCCTGATAGCTCATTCACAGTTAAATGGAATGAGAAAATGAAAAACATTAAATGTAGTATTGTCTATTTTCATTTGATGCAGCTAGGTTTTATAACTCAAACACTCTGAGATTGAACTCTGACAGACAAACTTTTGCTAATTAAAAAACAACAAAAATACGAGCAGGACAGCTGAATAATTGACGGCGAATTTATCCTGTATATCCAATGTATTCATGGCATGCTTTTTTATACTTTTTGCTACTACCCTTATTATCCAATGTTATCTTAATTCAATGCTTCTTCAGAATCCCTTATTCCTCCCATCAGCTCAGGCTGATCTATTTCCACACACCCAGCATTCAACCTCCAACGCTCTGACTTTCAAACCGTGTCTTTTGCAGACCACCAGGAAGGGATTTGCAGAACACTGGCTGAAAGACGCTTATTGTGCAACTAATAAGGAAGATTGAAATACCATTAAAATTCTGACTCGTGCTTTAAAATGCCATGAAATTTGGAATTACAGCTCTGCCTTGCATCCCTGGTTGCACAATTGCAGTTGCGTACTGCCGACGGTGCAGTATGATCACAGGCTGCCTGCAGCAGCTGAAGCACACAGGCACTTTGGACCACTGCAGCTTTTTGCTCTGGCTCCTGATGGCTTTTTTGGGAGCCTGATCTCCATTAAGGCTACAGGGGAAAGCACCAAGTTAAAAGTTTAAGCTCTGAATTACTCTGCTGGTTTTACTTCAGCCCCTCACATATTGCTGTCTTTGAAGTCATAGCACCTCCCTCCATGTTCAACTATTTAGTTTTGGCCTCAAAGCTACACTTGCCTTTAAATTATCATTGGATGACAAGAGGAAAAGTAAAATGCTTAGAAAGTGTAAATTTTGTCATTCTCTTAAAAACTGGGGAGAAACCATATCTTGTATTTCATACTGTTCTTTTGAATCGCTGATTTGAAATGATGAGGTGAGAGGATATCACGTCTATTTCATGGGACCAAGAATTTTCACTTGATGCATGCTGGTGTGATGGAATCTTAAGATCTGCTGTATGGATAGAAGTATAAGTATGAAAATTAAGATCCAATGCAGCTGCATAAGAAAAATCATTATGATTAAAAATTGAAGAACATTGATCTACGTTATTGACTGACAATTGTAAACCTTTCATTTTACAGGAGAGCTGCTTCCAAATTTGTACATAAAAATCTTCAAAACCATTGGCTATTTTCTGTGCAGGTTTTAAAAATGTAGTTAAATATTGTTTACATGTTGATTATGGGGCTAGATATTGCTAGGTATTAAGCAATACCAGCATAAAAAAAAAGGCCCTATATTACAGTGGAATTGCTTACAGAGCTACAGACAGCCTGCAGGGAGCTGCTCTTATGGCGAATGTCCATGCATGATGTAAACCTCCTTTTTGGTGGTGGTGTTTAGTAATTTCCATAGCAGGTGGGTGTTACATTTTTAATTGATTCCTAGCAGCACAGTCTGTAACCTTCACTGATATGTGTCCATTTCACAAGATTATTGACTTTTGACATATCTTGCTAGATGTTATGATGAGACAGATCTTTTCTGCACGATTGATGTCTATTGATATTACATTAGTTCATCAAGGTTACAAATCACACTGCATCACACTACGTTTCACATTTGCTGTATCATGACAAGAGGTTTATAATATTCACTCTGGGACATATAAAATGCCTGCTACCCATCCCTTGGATAAATAATTTAAGAAATTGTTGGAAAATCATACCTAATTAGTAGGATCTGCACTCAACAGGTGCCCTTTGATTTAAATTGTATTTGTATTTTGATAGGTATTGATTTTATGAGTAGGAGAGATGAATAATACATTTTGCATTTCTCCACTGTGCATAGCAATAATCTGACAGAAATAATGGAGGAACGCTCCTGCAATGGAAGCGGTCTCTTTGGGGACCTGCATGCCTTCCCCAGGAAGCCCGTGGGGCAGTTAATGGCACTCCTATGTGGAATGGCCCGATCCTTTTTTCTCCTGCTGATTTGCTGTATCATCCTGGACAAATCACTCAGCCTCTCAAAGTCTTTCCTTTTCCATCAGTAAAATGGAAACAGAGTGGTTCCTCATCAGTCCACAGATGGTCACAAGACATATGGAGAAAAGCAATAGATACATCCAAGTGGGTATTATACAAGTCCTGACTGGCACTACCACATAGAACAACTGGGCAAAGAAGGAGCCAGCAAGTGAGTCTTTCTGTGGGCACCGGAGACTCTTGTTATACCAGAACTCATGGTGAAGCCATGTACCTGTGAGAGCAGTTCAGTGGAGGTGGGCAGCACACAGCACAGCCCAACCCCGGAGGGCTGCTCTCTGTCCCTGCTGTCAGCAGCAATGTTCTGGTTATTTTGCCTACTCACTTTCCTGGATGAACTGATACAAGATTAATTTGGTTTTCTTTGGATGCTAATCCCTTAGAGTGAGAAGAGGGAACAAGATGAAGGTTGTACCATGCAAATAACCCGGCTAACACATGCAGGCTGGTATCTTCCTGAGGCAATAGCTGCTCAGCATGCAGGTCGGCAAGCCTGCTTGCATGAGTGGCCAGGGGTGAGAAGCAGAAACAGACAAAAAACACCTTTGAGATTGAAAACAAATCAGAATATATCAGTATTTACAAATACCAATTTCCAGCGTCCCAGCAGCTATAACAAATGCAGACTCTATGAGATAACCATAATTATAGAAAAACTTTATTTTTATTTTTTTTCACCCAGTATGCCAGCTCTGATTAGAAAGGAAAACCACAGGCTCAACTGTGCAACACAATAAACTATGGCATCAAAGCAAGCATCAAAGTGGCCCCTCGGCTGCTGGCAAACAGTACAGTCATAAGAAAAGAGACAATGCAAATACAATAAGTAGAAATAGCACTCTTCCCCCCATAACATAAACACCATAGACATTCTTTTAATACAAAGAGAAGCAAGATCCAACATGACAGCTTTACATTTGCCAAGTATCATGGGAGGACTGTAAAATACATCCTCCCCAAACCAAGCCAAAGGAGCAGAACGAGCCAAGATGTTCTCGTAAGAACAAAGAAATCCCTTTTCTTAGGTCTCAGACAGTTAGCAGGCTTAAATTTGTGGGTTTTCTTTTCGTTGTAGTTTGTTTGGTTTTTTTTATTGTTGTCATCATCATCTCTGTCTCATGCTATCGTCAGCAAGATGTGCCAAAATATCTACTGGTGCCTGTGTATGTAGGTGCAGTCCACTGCTCTAAAACCACTTTATGGTCTTCAAATAATGGAAATTCTATTTAAGACATTTTATTAGAATATGTAACTAAAAAAAAATCTGAAGTAGACAACTGAGAGCCAGGACTGCGCAACTCTGAAGTAGAAGGATTGCTGTCACATGGAAGAGCAGACGATTCATATGCGTTTGAATCCTCAGCCTCTCACAGAGGGAGATTTCAATAATGTGTGGTAGGTTTCTTTGTGATGCTTTTCCTTTTCTCCTTTTTGTTTAGTTAATATTTTACATTCTTTTAGAAGTATTACCTGCGCATGAAGGCCTATACTCATATAATCATAAGTGATATGCAACTTCTCTGTCTTGCCCTTCTACTTTTAGGCAGATTTATAGAAATGGGGGCCTGGCAACCCACAACTGAGGTGCATGGGAGCACACAGCTGAAAGTATAAGAATGGGGCTGCTTGGACATATTTTTTCCCTTTTCTCATTAAGGTTTTCTCTGAAGAATTTTTGTAGGATCCTTAGCCAGTGAGCACCCATCACTTCTAGGTTCCCAAGCAGCCACAGCACAGGGAGAACATGTTTAAGATTGACACACTCTTTCTTCTTATGCCTGCTGTACCCTCCCAGATGCAGTAATTTGCCCTATTCTGTATCTTTCATAAGAGACAAGCAATATTAATTATCCTGAAGTATTTTTTTAGGAAGATGAATATTGAAGAAGTTCTTACTTATTTCACAAGTTATTCTGCTTTCTATGTAAAATTCAAAGTGATTGTAATAAGTTTCATTTTGAGGCAGATCCCTCCTGGCTAACCCCTCTAGTAAAGTCTGATTCCAGGTGAAGCCAACATGAGAACCATATTTGCTTTTATGAATGCTAAAATGGTCCATGAATCTCAAATAGTATTGCACCCTCCGTTTTATAAATATTTTATGTGTTTTTCTTCAATAAATACATATATTTTGATTTTTGAATCTCAGGGCCCCTTTTGAGCTGCATGGCTCTTAGAATCTTAATAGAGAAGTAGCAACATGAAACTGAAAATAAATGCTTTCAACAAACAGGGAAAGTCTATATTTCACCAAGAAAAGTGTGGCTTAAAATAAAACAGACTCCTGCAACATCTAAATCCTGCATATTTTCTGCAGAGCATGCCACAGCTATTGACATGCTGTTGGTTTTATATGTCCCAGGATGCATGAATTATTACTGTCATTTGACATTTTATATTCCTAATTCCATAGCCTATAGCAACACTTACCGTCAGCTGTAGTAGACTATACCAGACCTCTGGCAATGCCTCTTATTGATCAAGCACTGCTCAATGTTTGCCTGCTCAGTAATGCAAAGACAACCTAATTCTCTAAGACAGAAAACCCACAAGTTACTGCATTTGGGATTTCTAGTCCTTTCAAGAGACTCGAGACAAGGAACACAGATTACAGCTACCTTCTCTCCCACTGGGAGGCAAACTGAGTTGTCTTACAAGCTTCAGGTACTACAAAAGAAAAGTGCACTGCACAGTAATACTAACAAGAAAAGCTGGATGGATGCTAATGAAGGGTGCTAATATGAAAACTGGGTATGAAAGGGACCTCAGGAATGAAAGAAATATTCTGCTAAGAGTCAGTGGACTTGCAGTGCCAGGCTTATTAACTTCTTGAAAAAGGACCCAGACACAGTAAGTAACACGGAGACCCCAGAAGCAGAGAAACTATGTCAAAGGTGTTTGTGCTTATGATTTGAAGGAAGAGAAATTTGCTGCAAGCTTACTTAGGTGAAATTCCCTGAAGACAGCAAGAGCATGATTTCATGTAAATACTAAAATAGAAACTGCAAATCACAGGGCAGCAGAGGATACCACAACTGTCCATGACCAGACCCAGTGCAGCAGTGACTGTTTCCTGGACTTAGCTAATACACACACCAACACCCTCTCACAAAGGAAAGCTGATCTACCCTTGACATGGGACAAGTCTTGTCACGCACTGCAGCTCACCACAGCACCACATCAGCATCAGCCCCTACCTTGAGGAACTTTTTTATCACCTGCTCCCTTCTCCCAATCCACACTCTTCCTCTCCCTTCGGTGCTACCCCCTCTGACCCACCTCTCCTCCTTACAGGGAGCAGCCATGGCCCCAGCACGGTTCCCCAGGACGTATGGAGCAGGTCAGCAGGGAACAGGGGCACAAGGGACAGCAGGAAAGAACTCTGCAAGCTGTGGTGTTAGCACAGAAACTTTGACCCTTTACAACACATGCAGCTTATTTCACTTCTTTTTGTTTTTTAATCTCCAAGTGATAGATGCAAATAATAGCCGTTGTCAATGAGGCTCATTAGCAGCATTTTATTCTTTATTTGTTACACCTTTATACTGCTGTTATTCAGATGCGTTTTCTCCTTTGCACCAGTGCAGCTGATGTGGGTTCACCTGATACAAAGAGAAGGGGGACAAACCCTCAGCTGGAGAAAAGTGCCCCCTTGGAGGTCCTGAAGTTGGGTTTTCTGGGCCTGGCACTCTGCACTGCCCTGCACGTGTGTGTGGTGTCTGAGCACAGGGGCCTGATGCTCATTTACCACATGCTGGGGTCCCCTCCCGAAGGTGAAGGCCACCGCTGTACTTTCCAGGGGTGATGTCTGCACCACATGTGCTGGGTTTCTGTGTACGTGCACACCAGCATGGCCATGACCACCTGCTCCACAATGTGAGTCATCTGGGTGGGAGCCTGGTGGCCAAGCCCTGCCAGCGGTGGGCTCCATGTCTGCATGCCCTCAGCACAGTCCTTCTGTAGCAGCAAGTGCCCTGTGTGGGGTCAGCCAGGAGACAGCTCTGACCCACACCAGTCCCAGGTGTTTCTGTCAAAGTCGTGACAATGCCAAGGTAAGGGACACGTTTAGTTTGGCCAGCCTGAACCACCAGAGAATTTGTGCAAGGCTAGCTCGGCTTCTCCCCTTAGCCTCACAGCTGCCCTTCCTCAGGGTCTGGTCCCTGGGGGAGCATCCTGGCCTTCTACCCTAGACAGGTCATGCTTCACACTCGAGGCACCAGTGTTCACGGTATTCCCAGGGCCGGTTGCTCAGAGACTGGAATACTTCAGTAATAGCCCATCAACATTTTCTTGCTAGGTGAGCATCCAGTCCGGCATCTGACAGTGCCCTCTCCCAGATGCTTGTGACAACTCCCATGTGGGGTGAGGACCTTCCCCTGTTCTAGAGACCCATTGGACCAAACTCTCAATGCAGATCTTGGATTTGACCCCTGCAGATTGTGGCATTGCTCCTCACTTTGGCTGCTGAGACAGTGGCTGCAGCACCCTCCTGGCATGCTCTGCCGGTCTTCAGAAAAGGGCTTTTCCTGCAGCTGTTGCTTTTTCTCCCCAGCTCTGAGTGCGAGAGTAAGCCTGAACCATGGCAAAGGGTTTTTCCTGTTTGCACTGCATCTTTCTCTTCACTCTCTCCATTATCTGACCCTTCTGCTTCCCTCGCCTGTTCCACCAGTGCTCCTGACACCCGAGGAGCCCCCAGCATCTTTGTTTCCTGGCTGTATCTCTTGGAAAGCATCATCGGGTCATGAACCATTTCTTCCAAACCCTGGCTGTATCTGCTGCCTTAGCACAATGATGGAGCTGCTTATATGGTCTCAACTTGCTGCAACAAAAAGCCGCACTTCTTCAATCTATTCAGTGAGTTTTTGTTATCACTTGAAATACAGGAGTACAGCTCTGCACCCATAATGTCTTCAGAGCCACTTAACAGCACAGCTAGAGAGCACGATTCCAGTTGAGCTCAGCTGAACACAGAAGGTGACTTGGTGCCGAAGCACTTCATCACTGGGGTAAGGCAGACTGGTGAGGCAGGGCAGCATTTGACTAGGAAAACCTCTTTCTCTGACATCCTAAGAGGGCAGCATAGCTGTATGAGCTAAACTCTTGCTGGAAAACAAAAATGTTTTTGCTTTGTCAAAACATTACAGTGGTGATTTTGTTCCTGTCTTTTGAAGGGATGAGATTTAATCGACAGATCCATTCAGCTCCTCAGTCAGCTTGAAGAGAGCTGGTTAATAACAAAGACCATTTGCATTCACACAGTCCCACCAGCTTCCTTGCATGCATAATGCCTCTTTGGTTGACTTCTCCCAGGGAGAAAACCAGTTTCCTGCTTTGTCCTTGGAAATGGTGGAAGGTGCAAACTCCAGGCTAAATGCAGCTCTTCTCTGCTTCAGGAGACTCAGCCCACTGGCCTCACATTCCTGTGGTCAAATCTAGCAGAGCAAACATCTGGAACATGAAAACAAACTCCCAGATTCAAGTCATAAGAAGGACAGGGAGGGTGTTTCTGCTGCAGTTCATCATCACTAGGGTGAGGCGTATGTGTGGGTGTGCGTACAGGCACACATAACAGTCATCCTAAACTTTTTGTAAAGACAGTCCATCGTGTGCATCTGCACAAAAAGATTACAACTCCAGGTGAAATGGGAATTTTACAGCCCTCTAAATCCTTAACTTTGAATCTTTCAGTGTTTATGCAATTTGGGAAGAGTCTAATTTTGACTTATTGACATCAGCGCACTTTACTGAGTGAGAAGGACTAACTCCTACTATGGTTTCCTCTGAATCCTCATATGAAGAAACAGAATTATTACATTTATGCAAACACTGGGTGCAGTGTTTTCAATAAAACAAAATGCCTTTAAATGAAATACTTCATACAATTTGATTTATTTGTAGTCCTGCTTCTAAAGATTAAAAACATCTACAGTCTTCCCATGATCAATAATCCAATTTTTAAGGGGTTGTTACTTTAATTATAAACATATAAAAGCAATCCAAGTTACTAAAACCCTATATACAGACACATTGTAAAAGCCAAACTACTTTTTACCCAGCAGGAAAAAAAAAAAAAAGACATAAATAGGTCTGAAATGTTGCAGACATAAATATTTTGGACAGACTAGAAAAACCTCTGAGAATTTGGGACCATAATCAAGCCCCTTAGCAGACCATTCAGTAAACCACAGACTGAAGGACCCTGTGGTGGGTCCCAGTCGTGGAATGGGATGTTGGAAGGATGCAAAAGGCAGCACACCCGCTTTGCCCAGGGGTCATTCACCTGGCACTCTAAACAGGTTACAAAGTAAAAACGGCTTCGTAGGTGTGCCACTAGCATTCACAGCTTCTGTGTGCAATGTGGCGTGCTTCAGCTGACAGAAGAAAAGAGAGAACATGCATTCCTTCTCTGTCTGCAGCCAGATGGGCATTTTTTTCTCTCTATTTCTATCTCTTTCTGCCCACCTCCTTCATCCCTCATCCAAGTTCCATAAGCTTCCTATTACACCAGAGTTTAAATCCATTTGTGTTAAACTATTACTGTTGTAGATGCTCTTTCTATCTTCCTGCTGCTCAGTAGGAAGTAGACTTAGTGGTGCCACCCTAACTAATGAAGATTTATTTAAGAACAGCTCAAACGCATTAAAAACCAGTAGCTTGATCCCACAGTCCTGTTCTAAAGCCTACAACCTCCAGCCCTAATTGATCATTGTGGTGTCCAACAAAGTGCTCTTGGCAGACCCAACACTGTCTCAGATGCATTCTTACATATATTAGTTGCATTAAATAAATTATTATCACTGCACCAAACTGCCTCCTGGCCTCATCACACGTTAAAATTTCAGGACCTGCTTGGGGCTCACCCTGCATTGCTGACATCTATGAAACTGCCATCCACAGAGTCACCCAGAGCCAGACACTGCAGTCAGGCTCATGCAGCAGCTTGTAAGCACAACTGTATTTTTAACATCCCAGAAACAGTTACTGCGTCATCTCCCTTTATGGCTTTCCTGGAATATTCTTTATATTCTTTGGTTTGTACGAAGTGCTGCGTCTAGGACAATAACTCTCCCTGCGCAGATTGGATGGGATATTCCTGCCCTGTGAGGAACACATGGCCTTCCTCTTAAACATAACATATTGATTTTAAAATTGCTTTGATGACTAGGAAAGCAAAGCACAAATTGGAATCAGTGCATTTATCAGAGCTCTGCTCTTTGTGCGAGGGCAGACGACGTTTCTGATTGCCAGAGGACAAGCATACCGGTCTCTCCAAAACATGAGGTAAAGATTTACGCAAGATGTGCTCTTAACTCTTGTCCTGCCCAAGTCCAGAAGTCATTCTCAACAGGTTGGAAACGCCAAGCCAAACTCAAATCTTACCTTAACCTGTCTTTTTATGAAGGCTGACTCATCACTAGCTCTGCTTTCACTGTCAGTAGTAGGGCAAAACTGCTCTTTCACAAGGATGATATTTACTCCATATTGAAGTTTATTAGGCTTTAGCTTTTTATAAGGCAGCAGCAATTAATTGCATGGAACATGTGTTTTCATCATCCCCAGCTGTAACTGTTAGAGGGTACAATGAGAGAAGAGATAAGGTGTAAACACCCTACAAAAATAATCTCTGGGCTTTGATATGGATGTATTGATTGCAGTCACCTGGTTATCATCAAATCTTTATGTGAAAGCACTGAATGTATATTTTATTTTAAACACTTAGCTCCTCTAAATCACAATCAGTGATATTTTTTCTTTGTGGCAGTAACAAGACACATTAGCTAGCTCTCCTCTTAGGAAAAAAAAACCAAAAAAACCCAAAAAAAAAAAAAAAAAAAAAAAAAAAAAAAAGAGGACAGAGGACTTACAGCCCAGTGTGTGGCCAGATAGGACATTATTTCATCTTTTGTCAGGGTTTGGTAAACAATAAACCTGCTGAGATTTAACCGGGAACTGGTGCTAACTCATGTTCCTCATAGACCTTGGGTCAGCTGAGCGTGGATGAACATCAGACAGAGCCTATGACCAGCAGCAGCTCATCAGGGCAGCCACGGGGCGGCCTACAGGCACCGCAGAGCTCCCACCAAGGTAAGAGGGAGGAAAACTCTTGGAGACAGCACTGGGGAGGCAGGGGGAGGTGGGGTTTGCTTCAAAAAAACCCCACACCTACCAAATCACACTGAGCTCCTGCCTGAGGAACATACTGAAAGATTAAGAGAATTAATTATTGAGCTTACTCATGTTTATTCAATCTTCCCTTTTGTTTTCATTTTTTCTACTACTTTTTCATCTCTCTTGCTTTTCATTCTCTTGCCTGCCTTTGCTTCTCTTTTCTTTCTGCTTTTTCCTATTTCTTCCCTTCCTCTGCTGTTTCCAGTCATTCCCTTCTGTGCTTTTCCTCTACCTTTTCCCTTTTTTCAAGTGTCCTGTCCCTCTCATTTGCTCCCTGCAGGAGAGGAGAGGTGGGCACTGCTGTAATTTAGTGCTGATTCCTTATCTAGGTTGGGATAAGCAACAAAAAAAAAAAAAAAAGAAAGGAAACGACATATATTTTGTTTGAAAAATGTCACAGGTCCTTTAGGATCCTGATTCAATCCCTCCAAAAAATAAATCAATTTCAATTTTTAACAGGCATCAGATCACAACTCAAGGTACCTCTCCTTGAATGCAGTAATGAGTCAGCTAGTTCTAGAAACTGTGGGATATAGGAAACATATTTTGCCAGTTATTCATGGGCAATTCTGCAAAATTAACCACAACCACTATTAGTGAGCTCTATCACATGGACTTTGCCATTGTTCAATCCCCTTGTTTTTACACACTTATTCCAACACTGAAAATAAAGACATCTATTTACTTAAGCACATCTTTCTGAACATTTTTAAATGCAATAAGCTCTTCATTTTCTGCCTTAAGTCACACCAAGGACAAGGCAGTAAGAGCTAACAAAAGTTCTTACAAAAACATTAGAGGTACTGTAGCACTGCTATCACATTTTTAATATGAGATAGTATTCTACACCTCAGATTTAATGCACACAGAATAGTTACAAGTACAATGGCATTTCGAAAACAACATTTAGAAGCATGAAATTATAAATGTACTGACAGTTTTTTATGTGCTTCCTTATAGCACAGAAGCTGCTGCTCTTTGTCCACCACATCCTTTGTGTCAAAAGCAGCCCAATACTAATAAATCTCAAATACACTTTTGAGATTCATAGCAAGAGCTGCAACACCCAGGTGGAATTTATAAACATGTCTTATAATTGTTTCTGTGCCATGCTAGAGCACAGACAGAAGGAAAGGTCTCTTTGCCCTGTTACTGGGCATCATAAATGGAAGTAGCTTCATTCCTCTGCCTGGGATCTCATCTGTAATATGTGCAGTTCTGGCTGGACTTGAAGGGGACCAGTTTCCCAGCCCTAGCTGGAGCAACCCTGGGCAGCACCACATGCCACTTGCGACCGGTGGAGATGGGACAGCCCTGCAACACCTTCTTCTAGCTCATATAGGGAACCAAATATCTTTTTAGGACACTTACTGTAAATATTGATGAGTATTTATGTAAGGGAGCAGCGGGGCTTTAAAATCTGGCAGTGCCTAGACTTAACAGGACTCAAATCTGCTACACAATTAAGATTTGGGGTTATACTTCTTTTTAGGCATTTACATAACCTTAGAAAGTGCTTTGCTCAGAGCTGTCAGTCAGAGAGGTTCCACACCCAGTGTACAATGTTTGGATCTAAAAACTAGACCATAGTGTAATAAACAGGTTTTTTCCTGAACTCATTTCACGTAATTGGGCAGGAATCCCGAGATACTGGAGGCTTGAATCTTGCCTGGAAGCACAGTGCTGGGCAGGGAGGGTGCTATATGGGTTACACTACTGGATTGTGACTCTTTGGCTCCTCAGAACAAGTCCCTCTACCTTTCTCCACCCACCCGGCCATCTGGTGTCCCCAGCTTTTCCCTGAGGAGCCAGTTAACCCAGAGAACTGCAAGGATTTATTTAATGCAACAAAAGCTTTTGTTTTGTGAATATCAGGCTTAAGTCATTTTATGGATATATCCTCTGGAAATAATACTCAGATATCCAGAGCTTTAGAGTAGCTATTTGGAAATTCATTGGTAGAAACATTGAGAGTTCCTAAAGAGATAGGTCCTTAGTTGTAGTTTCTTTAACTGAGACCTTCCTGACTCAGTGAATTCCTGCTCTCATATACTAAAGGTAATATGCAATTTCTGGGGAAAAAAAAATTTTCACTGAATTTTTAAAATTATTAGTAAAAATGTTTACCACAGAAAATAATTTACTGGCTTCCTCAGTTTCCTTCCATTAAAACCCTCTTACACCACACTGTGCTTTATGCATATACGAGAGAAAATCCAAGGTCAAAAGCACAGGGGCCCTGCTGATGCTGTTGAGCCCCATCCTTTCAGCGGGGCAGGGAGGACCTGTGCTGCCCCAGGAGCTCGGCACAACCTCCCAGAAAGCCCAGCTGCTGCTGCACTGCTCATGGGTGCCATCCCTGCCCACCCAGGACAGGCCTTAGAAGAAACCTTCCTCCGCAGCAACGAGCAAGAGGGCTGGAGCACCAGCCATCCCCGACCACCACGCCATGCCCTTCTGCCTCCCTGCAGAGCCACAGTAAGGCAAAGCAGTGCCGATCCTCAGCACTGCACCCTGAGGTGGTGAGCAGAGGCATGGGAGAAACCCAGGTGGCCATGGCACTGGCCTTTGAACATGAGGTTATATGTTATTTTTCTGAGGGATTAGGTTGTATCTGTCCATTCCAATAATCCTCCACCCTGACCACCGAAACTCCCTGAGGTCCCAGGTGTTCCTGGCCTCAACTGACCCACCTGGCCCTCCTCCTTCCATTCACCACATACACCTTGTGTTCAGCAACGTCTGGCAGTATGCACAGAGCTGTTGTCAAGAACTTTTCCTTCCATGGGAAAGCCATTTTTCTCCCTTTTCCCTTCAGTTTATAAAAATAAAAGGAAATAATGGAAAATAAGGGGATTGTGAAGTTACAAATTTATCACCTGCACGTTTATCTGGGAAAACATTCTCACCCAGCACCACTTAGACTTCCTCTTTGTTGTATAGGTACTGTGCATGACCCTGTGAAGAGCTGATAGTACATTTCATACTGCCAGCTTACTACAGCATCCAACTCCAGGCAGTGCTGGACTACCGCAATACCTGCATACATGTGTGCCTGCACACACGGGTACACACA
>NW_016690316.1:1286808-1569792 GCF_001604755.1 Lepidothrix coronata | reverse complement strand
AGCTGTTATTCTTTAAACAAACGTGTTCAGATTGCACAATATTAACAGAGCATTTTTTGCTTGAAAAAAGAGTCACATATTTTATATCCTTTATCAATCATGATGTCTAAATTTGGAGCATCCAGTAGCATACTCACTGATTTCTCAGTCAGCTCTTGCCTTTTCATTTTGACAGTATTTTTCAACCTCGATACTGAGCGGATGAGCAAGTCATGACCCGACATGTTAAAAACAAGAGCCACTGCTTATGTGCCCTGTGCAGCAGAGCTACCACTGCTGTGGGGGCAGCCCAACAGCCCGTGGGGACAGCCTGACAGCCCACAACCCTCACACAGGCAAGGCTCCCACGGAGAGGAGTACAGTTGCATGTCCCTAACACTATCACACCAGCCTTGCTTTTTGGGGACAGGCTCTGCTGCATGGACAGCATCTGGATTTTTGTTGTAAAAGAAGATAAATGGCTCAAATACTGATCTTCCCAAAAGCTGACTATAATAACAGTAAGTCAAATAAATCAGCATGTTTTGGTATTCTATAGAAGGTATGTTGAATTATCAAAGTATGATAGTTGTCTCTCTTCCAAGGATAGGCAGGTGATCACTCTTCCCATATCTCAGGGTAGATAGGAGTATTCATATCCTTATACTTGTGCTACATATGTAGGCTTTAAAGTCCTTTTTGAAATGCTGAAATCAAAGTTCTAATCAAGCTGGCCCAACCCTCAGAGCTGTTACAGCCAACACTCAATACCACAAACTCAGGGGGATTGCCCTTCATTTAGACTGCTTTAAGAAACTTTGGTTCCCATTTTTTATACTGTCCTGGCTTTCCCCCACTTGCAGCCTTGGCACAGGGAGCAGATAGAGCAGTGCAGGTTGTAGCACACTCCTGTTCTTGACTACCTGAACACAAAGCAAAAGTGCAGGAGCCTGCAGCAAGGACCTGCCCTGAAAGAGACTGGTGTGGAATTTGTCACCAGATATAGGAAGCTTAAGAAATTTGGCTTTTACCCTGCAGGAGCTCTGACACAAAATATCTAGAAAAAGGGCAATTTAGTAAATCCGTAGTAGATCAAATTTAGTAGATCATCATTTTCATCATTATTTTCATCTCTTGAATCCTAGCAATAGCTTTAGCAGGTTGGAAAGAGCTTCTCTGAGAAACAAAGAGGTTTTGTCCTGCAGAGCCACAGCCCAGTGAGGGCAGACTCCTCCTATTACCCCTGGGCATCAGGTCCAGGCCACCCCACATCATTGCTTCCCCTGCCTCTGTGTCCAGAGGACCTGCTGCAAAACGCTTCACCAATTTACACAGGCATCAATGTCTGCCTGAGTCCGGACATCCAAGAAGCACCAGGAATAGAAAAGATTGTGATATTTAAATTTGTTAATAAACAAAACAATACATGGCAGCAATGTTCCAGCTGGAAAATAAAACTCACAGCTGGAGCAGGCTGGCAGGGCGGTGGCTCTGTGCGCATTGCAGCCCCCACCCTGCCAAGAGGGAACTCGGCAGCTGCCCGTGCCTCTCCTACAGGGGCCAGCTTCGACCTGCCCATAGCAGAAGGGATGCTACAGCCTGGCCACTGCCCTGCCACCATGGCAAGCCATAGCTGCCCCTGCCTTCACCAACTGCATTATTTCCAGCCATTAAAGCATTGCTCTGCAGGCCTGGATTTTCATGTCAGGATCTATGAGACACAGAATAACCCTACAAACCAAATTATATGGCTGAGACTCTCTTTTCCCACCTGGACAGAAACAAGTTTGACCCCTGCCTGTTCTTTAACAGTCTTTTCCTACAGGTGAGCAACCCACAGCGCTCCACCTCAATTAACCACGGCCCTTGGCTTTTGGTAGCAATTTGTTTTCAATTACCTCCTTCAGACAAATCTGAATGATTACCACCACTTTTTTCACATTTCTTTCTGATATCAAGTGTGTACCAAAGTGTTCACAGTGCATCAACTGTTCATCCTGCAAAATTCCAAAGAAAGCATCAGTTGCCCCTGGTGAAGACCAGGGCAGCCCAAACCCTCAGTTGCTTTGCCTGGCACAGATCCGTGGGCACAGACAGAAATTTCTCCCCAGTGAGGAGTGCAAGTCTGAGTGCTGCAGGGCCACCCTGGTTTCAACTCTGCTAAGTCAAGGGAAAGCACACACCTACTAACAAAATCACTCCTGCCTGGAGCTGCAGTGCCGGCAGGGGAGCAGCAGCAGCTCCTGTCCCAGCTGAGCCCTGTGAGATGCAAACTGCTCCCAAAGCAAAGAGTACCCACAGGGGCTTGGGCACATGCTGCCCTCCCTCGCTGGAGCCTCTCCACCACTTTAAGGCAGCAGGAACCAGACTTAAGTTGATCCTAGTAGTAGATCTTCCAAGGTAGGGAAGTGAAGAAAGGAAGCTGCAGCACACTATGGATCCTAATTGCATTTCCTCTGCAGGCTCCGAAATGTCAGTCAAACAAATACGCCATCGCCTTTACTGCTCTGCAGTTGCCATTTACTATTTTACTGGGAAATTGTCCAGGAAAAGGATACTACCTAGAAGGGACTATTATGCCAGCACTGGAAACCAGCAATATTTCTGAACGACCCCATGGGCCCATTATCTATTCCTACACTGCAGAAAGACAAGAAGAGCCTGAGTGAGCCAATTTGTGTTTGTGGTAGCAATTGCAGCAGTAGTGGGGATGGAGACAGCCCAGGACCCAGCGGGCACATCTGAACTGGTCCACGCTCTGGAGCTGTAACAATGCACACCAGAGCAGAGCATGATTCAGTGAGTGAAGGGGGAAAATACCATCTTAAAATGAGCTCTTTTATGAGCCCGAGTTTTGTTACACAACTTTATCAGAGTTTATGAGGACTGGAGAAAGCAATATGAAAAGGCACTCTCCAGCACACTGTCTAGCTCTTATCAGTCCACAGAACCAGTAATTCCCAAGAGACGCAGATAATATAGGGCAGACAGGTTTGCTGAAGTGACAAAGCCACCTTACTCAGGAAGAGCCCCACTAAAACCGTCTTTTTTTCTCTAGCAATGACTCTGCCCTAAAAGAGTTCAATTCCTGCTGTAGGGAGCTCCTTAATACCTAATTACCACTTTGCTACACTAGGAGTGAGCATTTGAGATACTTAACATGCAGAATCATTCTGAATCACCCCATTTTACCACTACTTTATTTTTCCTCCCAATCAAAAAAGCATACCAAAGGGTGCATAGCCCACTTCTCCTTACCATAATTCCTCTCCTGCTCCCACAAAGAAACATGGATTTACCTGGACCACATTCCATTGACTTATAAGCAAAGTTCAGTCTGTCTGTCCTTCCCTTTCTTCAGGTAGCAAGTACCAGCAGGCAGTTTCAGACCTACTTACAGATTCAACCTCTGTGAGCAGGGGGAACACGGTTGTGTCTGGCACAGGTGAGGAGGAAACCATCCATTACCAAAAAGGGCAACTCCCATCCCCTAGAAATCAGCTTAGCAAGGAAAACCTGTGCCCTTCACAAAAGCTCCTGGCTCACTGTTTCCAGAACATTCAGCAACCATTTTATTTCTGACATTTTTTGGTTTTCGTCACATTGTCTCTGGCACTGAAAGCACTGGTGGATCAATGCTCGGTTCAAACTCTTGTGTCAGGGCATCCTGTCCGTGGCTCTGGGGCAGCATTAACAAGGCCACACAGTGCCCTGCAAGCAGGGGAGAGGGTCGAGGTCACCACCAGCAGTGCTGTGGCTGCTGTCTGGCACAGAGATGGCTGTTCTGCTGCAGTCTGGGGTCTGTGTTCACTGCATCACAGGGATGTACACCATGAGCATTTCATCCCTATCTTATTCTTTGCACACTTTGTTGGCTCTAGGTATGGTTCCTGCAGACATACCAGCTGGATAAATATTAACTTTTTTCATTTGAAACAAAAAAAATGCCATGGTTTATCACCCCTTTCTCCCTCTCTGTCTCTCAAAGGGGATTTCTTAAATTCACATGGGTTATGCATTTTCATTAACCACATTGGCTGCAGTAAACTATGTTTGAATCATCATTTAGAGAAGTGAAGATTTAATTTCATGGTGGAATTAAGGTTGACATTTCCTTTTTATTTATACTACACCAAGGATTAATAAGGTTACTATAACCTTAATCTTTGATAGATCAACAATAGAATACTCTGGGATTACTGCAAAAGCTGGATTTTAACTCTTTTAATCCCATTATTGTTGATAACCTTATCAACACTGTGCCCCACCATAAAGGTGGAGTAGAAGAATATCAGACTCTACAATTCCTTACCATGGAGCAGCACTCATAATTTGAGCAGAAGAGCCAGAGACAGTTGCTTGGTTGATGCCTGCAGTGAGGTTCACAGTTTGCAGTAGGGCTGCAATGCTGCTTTTAAACTCCTTCTCAGAGATCTTTGCCAAGAAAAACAGTGGTCCAGTGGCATATGTTGGCAGAGCAATGCAAGGTTGCTCTAATTCCCTTACTTTGTTTTTCCCTCCTCCCATGCGACAACTACTCCAAGAATCAGACTGCCAGTCTGGCAAGTTGAGATCCAGAAACTTATTGCTAATTACCATGTTTACAATTCCCAACCTGTCTGTTGGTGCCAACAATCAAACTGCATCCTCTTGAGTGCACCAAAAGACACTTGCTGGCAGTAGTTTCCTAAGGTTCCAGGCTGGCTACATTAATTACTGTTAACTTAATTTTTGTGTATTGAGAAGCAGCTTTAATTAGTGATTCCATGGTTTAAAATCATCCTTTTATGAGTTTCAAGGAATAGCAGTTAGACTTACAGACTACTTACCAACCTACATATCTTTTATTTGGAAACACAAGTGATAGTAATCTTATATGTGGCCTGACAAATAAAATAGAGAGATGGTTTAATAAAAATCTCACCAGGAAATGAAAGGTTATGCCTTCCCTTTGAAGTAAAATAAGCAGCTCTAAAAAGGCAGGTTGGATATTTTTTATCATCCTCAGTAAAGATTTGACTGGACAGAATAAACCACATTCTGATGGTATATCACTGAATCAAAGCATTTAATGAATTAAAAGAAAAAGCATGTATTTTATGAACTCGGTGAAAGAGAGCCCAAACTCAAATAACTGCAGGGCAGAGACTGAGCAGAGAGGATCCAGTTTGTGCACTGCAAGTTCTAGCCCAAAGCTCCTGAAGGCCATCTGACTACTCGGTTGGGATCCCCTTTAGCAGAGCACATGCTTCTGCCCCACCAGAGTCAGTAAAGCGTGCTGTGCCCTAAGAGCAGCACCTCTCAGCAGCCAGGCTGAGCTGTGAGGGCTTGGGGACTTGCATGGACACCCCAGGAATCAGCAGGAATAGGGCTGTGCAGGACACAGGAACAGGTTACCCACTAATGTTCTGTGCCCAGGGCCCATGCCTGCAGAGCTCACCCAATGCCCACAATTCCCCCCCACAGCAATACATTTCTAACCTGAGTTTTCTAACCTGGCAATGACATTCAATCTCCATGATGCCATGGGCTTAAAAAGTTGGTCAGGAACTGATGAGAACTGCACTACACTGCCTCTCTGAGGATGTTTTATTCTGTTCTCTGGTGGGTGTGGAACTACAAGATAGAGAGCAGAGCTAGCTGGAGCTCTGCCCCCTGACATGGCTTGGTGCTCCTGGGGTGGACAGGCTGATGGCAGCAGCACAAGGCTTATCTCAGTCAGGGCTGCTGGACACTGGCAGCATGTAGATGCCAGTGCAGCCAATGTCTGTGCTGTGTTGAGGCTGCAATCAGTCTCATCTCTTAGGGGCAGTTTGGATAGTCACAACCATCTGAAAATTGACAGTTTTAAGAGGAACCCTGCATTCAGGCTAGAGCAGCATCATGCCCGTATCTGCTTATAATGCTACTAGTCCTTCCTGGCTGTGTAAGGATAGATCTAGAAGTCTGATTTTAGCCCCCTTTTCCTAAAACTTGGTCTAACTAATGCAATAAAAGGCCACGGTAAGACTCTTTTCTGCCCTGTAGCAGATTCTCCACCGTCTCACTGAGTCCCAAGACACCAGCTAACTTCCCTGCTCTCCTGGCAGCATTTCTCAGGCTGCCAGTCACTGCCAGGCTTCTGCTCTTGCACTGCAGTCCTGCTCTGCGAGGTTGCAGTGGGCTACTGAGAAAAAGATAACCCAGGGCAAAACTCAAGCGTATGAAAGGTAGCATGGGGTATGGGAAGTAGAGCCAAAGCAGGGGGTAAACCAAGGAGACAGACACTAAAATCAACAGGCATTTTCACTTACAAGGGAAAGAAGGGAAGGAAAATGAATCAGTGCTCCCAGAGGAGGCAGTCTGGATCTGCTCTGGTCCTAAAGCAAGAGAGTGGAAACAGGCATTTCAGAGCAGTTCATTTACACAAGGTGTACTGAGTATGCCAAGCAAACTACCAAAGGAGGCAACAGACCTGCATCTCAGAGAATGCTCTAAAAGGAGTTACATTACCACTTTAGAGCAAAGAGAGATTCGAGGCTCCGAAAGCAAGCAGCAGTATACAGGGACACATGGATGCAGCTCACGTGGCCCACGCTATTGATGTGTTTTCCCTCCCCAGCCCAGCCTGCTCAGCTTGATTACTTAAATCTTGTATAACTTATAGACACAGTCTAAAGAGAGTCGGCCAATTTCCACTCAATTTATAATTTAGCAAGCAGAGAAGCTTGATTCTTCTAATTTACATAAAACATACATAAAACTGAAAACAAAACAGCTTTAGAGCATATGGGCAAAGTACACGAGAGCCACAGAGAAAAGGAGGAGTGGAAAAAGACATGGAGCAAAAGCACTGTCTGGATAATGCTTTGCTAGAGGGGTTCTGAGTACTTTTTTTTATGATAAATATCTCACAGACAAGCAAGTTTTCATTGTCACAGGCACGTATTGGCACTGCACCTCAGCCTCGTCACTGGACGATCAGCCACACAGGCCTATCTAACCAATGCCATAACGCTGGATGGGGCTTTTCTATTGCATCTTGCTTTTTCTAGGTAAAGAAATATTGTTGAAAACCTTCTGCAACAATATGGCAAGAAGGCATCAGCGTGCATCAAGATAGTACTGCCTTCCTCCCATTCCCTCTTGGACACCTCCTTTTCTCATAAAGACAGGCAGGGAGCTCCCACCCTGCAGATAAACCCAAGTCAGCATCCTACTTGCCAGGGGAGCAGCAACGGGGCTGCACTCTTATGACCATTTCTCCTGCATTCCTCCTCTGTGACTGCCAGGTTCTGGCAGAGCCAGTGAAGGCATTCTCTGAGAGGAGACACCACTTGCCAAGTGCCAAGTGCCTCCTGTGGCACGGTAGGCTCCAAATCATGCCTCTCTTCTCCGTTTGCCTGAGGATTCATCCTGGGTACTAACAATAGACTCCATGGAGGCTGGTGGAGCCCAGGCTGCCTCACCAGCTTCTGTCTGAATTCAGTCATTTCCAGTAAGCAATGTATAAATAGATGCTGCCTCGTTATTGGTGTATATTGTGCAAAGGGTTTAGCCGGGGATGAAGCTTGCCTGCTTTCCTTTTATGGTTGAAAAGCGGGATCCCAGATCCTTTATGTGAGATCTCTGCACATGTCAATCAAACCACACCAGGAGGAAGATTTTGTGCTCTTAGGTCCATGTTAAATGGCAGCCACATGGCCATAGGAAACGTCCATGGGAACAAAATGCAGCTCTGCACGGGTGCATGTGTGTATAGGCACATTTACACATATGCACACCAAAAACAAATGAAAACAGAATTCTAATGGTTGCAGCCTAATTTTTCTATTCCTTTTCAAACCCCAAGACGAGGTTGTAGTCTGGCCTACTCTGACACAAATCTCATTTGATATTGTTATAAACCACTGATTTAAACTAATGGAAGAGTTAGCCTCTGATTTAAAAAGCAGACCTTAGCGGCTGGCCCAAGGCCTGAGCCTCTCAGCCCTGCAGTCTGGCTGTAGCGCATTGATACTTGCCAGCTAAATTTGATCATGAACTCTAGTGAAGGCAAGTTATCGATATTTCAGAAAGCCATTCCTCACACTTCTGAGCAGCAAACGGCCCATCACTAAGAAGGCCAAACCCTTGTCAGCATGAGCTGACTTATATGAAATGAAACACTGACCTCACTGCTAGCTCCAGAGTTAATCTCGGAAGAGAGATTTTATTAGAGAAAGCAGAGCTATTGTTCTGAGCCTCTCTACAGGGCACATATTTAAGTTTTGCATCCAGGAAATGTGAAATACTTTAAATAGAGTCGTATTTGGTAAAAATTAAAACCTAAAAACTACAGTATTTGGTGGGGGATTTATGTATTTGGGGGTTTTTTTCTTGGATTTCGCATCACGCCCATTCAGCATCCTTTTCCTTGCTGGAGTTATTCCTCCCTATTTACCAGGGAGGCTTGAGCAGAGCAAGCAGCACTGCAGCTCCAGCAAAGGAAAATTAACATGTTTATGTTCATTTCTAACTGAGAGTCTGGACTGGTCCTGCCTTCTCCACTGGTAAGAATTTACATACACAGAAATGACAAGCACCTGAACAAGGAGAGCAAAAGGGAGTGGGGTTTGCCTCTTGATTCCTAGACCAGGACTTGCAGATCCAGTTTTCACCAAGAGGCTCCATGATCAGCTGAAGGCAAATGGATTTATGTTATCACATGTGCAATAGACACACGATATGACAGCCACATGATGTCATAACACAACAAAGGACAGTGAGTAGTCAAAAAGAAAAGGATTGTACTGAAACCTTGAAAGGAATTATGTTATTGTCTTCTGCTTAACTCATACCTTGGCAAACACACAGGGAAAAAAGTCGCTTTCTTAAAAACAGAAAATTCACCACCTCTTAAATAGAGGTCTGAGAAAGCTTCCACTGCTCTCCTCTATGGTTCAATTACTAGAAGATTAAATGATCCTGACATTTCTAAAATAAAAGATGTTGAGAAAGAAAATCCCTTCCATCTCATCAAATCTTTTGCACGTATCATAAACAGAAAGGGAGACAGCCAGGCAGTGGAGGAAAGTAGGGGAACAAGAAACATTTTTTCCCATAGTGGTCATAACAACCAGGGCATCAAGATTGTAATAACTGTTGCTTTAGTAAAACAGCAAGTAATAACCTGTATAACTTTGGATTTCAGGATAATATTTTATGGCAACTTAATGAAGAGGTAACACAAAATACATTTAGTGGAGTAACCAGGTAAGTTATCTCCTGAAGAATGATTGTTAAAGGATGAGTTTCCAGATCGTGTGAAGCATTAGTGTGAAGCCTCCATGCTCTTACTATTTTCCACCTAACTTAAAGAAATAAAATAAATCCTTTATAATGCATTAATTAGTGATGTCTTTTTATTTGAATTTTCTATCAGCTTCTTGTTAGGAGAATGTGAATACTTGCAAATCTATTACTATCAGATAATCTAAAAGTAGTCATATGAAACCTACATTATCTATGTAAATGCCTCTGTAAGATGCAGCGAGATGGTTCTTTTTTTGGTAACAGGCTGCACAATTGCATGCTGTACTGTTCTGGTTCAGAATGTTCCTCTTTCTCCAATTAGAGAAGACCAGTCCCATGTTGATCACTTTATCTTTGATTGCCAGTGATTTAAAAGATAGGCCTGACCTGTGACCATTAATAAACTTTGTGATGTTGTCCTGATTTAGTAAGAGAACCGCTAATTTTCCAAACAAGGTTATGAATCAGCAATTGTTAATATCAAAGGAAAGATAGGTATATTTTTCCAACATTTCATGCCTAACGAAATGATGTGAAAGGGGTGTACACTGCATACAACTCAGATGAGCTGATATAGAACAATACGGTGGTGACAATTGCCCCTGAAACAGATAAAATTTACATAATCTGAAATACTCTAGAGTAGCTTGGAAAGTTTAGGTTACCTCTTATGGGCCTACCTCTTTGTTTCAGTGGTATAAAATGTTGGGGAATTATCAGAGCCATTTCAGCTCCATGGAGGTGTGTCACAGCAGTCAGAGGCAAAAAGGCCTCCCCAGGTGGCTCTCCAGCCCTCATAGGGTGACTACTGCCTGCCATGTCTTGTCTAAGGTAATTTTATATCTCTAAGGCAAGGGCTTTCCTGCCTGGACATTGTTCTATTACTTTATATCATTACCACTGGCTAGAGGGGTATTGGGTTCACTGAAAGGGAATGTTTCTTGATAGCAATGCTGCATTTTCTCCATACATAGCTTAAGATCTGTTTGCACACACCAGGCTACATTGCTTTCCTGTAGACAGGAGAAATTCTGATCCCTCCTGATATCAATGGAAAATTCCCACTGGTTTCTGTAGGAGAACGATTTCAAAAGCATGATGCTCATTTTGTTAATCTATATGGACATTATTATGTAATTTTGGCTAGGTATGTACATTCATACATATATATATAAACCCCTGCCCTTCAGCTATATATTCAGGGCTCTTATTTTTCCCATCAATCAGCCCCCTCTAGTTTCTGGAACATTTCACCTAATTTTCTGTTGGTTGCTTTTAACTAAATACTGTCTTTCCAGAAAGCAAACTACCAAACATGTGTGATGTTCCAGCCCTGGTTTCAACACTTCTGGTGCATACTCCGAGCGCCTCACTGCGATACGTCCTCGCCTACAGTCCCTGGTGCTTCACCTCTCCTCTGCCCTCTGTCTCTGCAAAGCTGGGTCACATCTACCTTCTACCATCACCTCCTAGACTCTTCTCTCTACCTTCCTCAGGATCCTGTCTGTCCTTTGGTGTCAGACTCTTTCCATCATCTCTATGAATTCTGGCTTGGTTTTTCACTTTTAGACTACTTATTTTTGGCCTGTCATTTAAATTTCTTTTGAGTCATTGTTATTATCGAGCCAACTTTTATAAATAGCTCTAAGCATTGCAGGTATGTGATAATCAAGTCCTTTGATTTTTGAGCAATTTGGTTACTAAATGATAGCAATAAAAAGCATGCAATCATCATGGGCGTTAGCCCAGGAAATGTTTCTACTGTTAAAGCTTTCAGGAGGTATATGATGAATCTGGTACAAATTTATGGCTCTTAATAATGAGTGTTATGATGTACTTTTGCAACACTAAACAGTGAGGTGTCATAACAGCTAAGGGTAATACCTGGGGGAGGTGCTTTTCAGAAAAATAGTAATCTATTAAAAGGAAAAGAAAAAGCCTTTGGTATATATAAAGACATTATTTATTTTTAAAAACGCATAAAAATCCAGTTGTGTACATTACTGCTAGAATGATGTAAAAAGGCAGAGAAAACGGCTAGTTAGCTTAATCTTACAGTTGCAAAGTATGTGTCTAGCTGTGTGGATGTATAGGTATTACTGTTTTTAATTTCCTCAAGAAAACCCTATGAACACTAGAAGCCACCTCAACTGACATAAAAGACAATAACTTGTTATGGGAAGAAAACTTACACTCCTCTCAAAATCAGATGTAGTCTGAAAAGCAGAAAGCAAGCAGAATTGATCCCAAGGAAAGGCATCTGCGTAACTGTACATATCTACATTCAGCAGTGTGGACATTTATTTTAGGCAAATTTGCAGCAGCAAGAGGAATCATAACACTGGTCATAAATACGCACTGCAACAGCACAGCCCCTGCTGAAGTGAGTGGGTGTTGTGCCTCTCTCAGGTCTGAGAGAATGGGGCTTTTCTACTATGCTGTAGCCTCCCTTCAGAGAGGTGTGTGCATATATATTCATTCCATTCAGAGCTATATACATATATAAGGAATGTAGGCTTAAATATTTGCGGAAAGGGCACCTGAAATCAAATGGCAGTCCTCATCACTTAATTCAGGATACTGCTAAGCAGAGCAGTGCTTCACATTATAGGCAGACCCAGGCAGGGCTGTGAACCTGCCTGCACAGGACAGTAGGGACCAAAGCTACTCTTCCTTCTCCCACTCCTTCCATGGGGCACGATGTACCCATGGTGCTTGGGAGCACAGTCCTTTGGGCAGTTCCCCAGTCCAGGAAGGCCCAAGCAGTCACGGAGCAGGGTGGGGAACAGCCAGCATCATGGGTGGCTGCAGGGGGGCCCTGCACACTCCCAGCTCTGCACCAGGACAGCTGCCACACCAGTCTCTGCTCTGCCACCAATCGGCTATGCTGCTTTGTGGGTTCTGGCATGACGAAGACTTACCTATGGCAGCAGCCTTTGAGGCTACTCCAGTGGATAAAATTACCCAGAGATATAAATCTTCATAGGATTATGACCTTTAAAGACATGGCTAAGTTCAAGTAATTATTTTTGGGCTAATTCTTTATTTAATTTTCTACTAGGATGCAGATTACAAAAGCCATTTTAGAACAGAAATTCAGTATTCTGAATTAATTAGATATGCGCTCACCAAAATAGCTGTTAACGCACGGTTGGTGCTGCCACAAACCTCATTCTAAAGTGTCCTAGAAAATGCTCATACTGATACAATTAAAACCCCTTATTTATAAAGTAATTTCTTATTATGTTCCACTATAAACTTTTAGTGTAATTTTTGCTGTTAATAAAATATCATTAGACTATTAGAGGCAGGGGGTTTTTAGAGTCATTTTTTAGCACACAGGATTCGCAATTTCTAAAGCAAAAAAGTAGGAAGTGTAGCATTGTAAAAAATCCCTTTCACTAGGGGTCTAATCTTTCCCGCAGTGAAATCAATTGGGGCTTTGCTATTGCATTGAATGTTAGGATTTGGCCCCAAATATTTTGAATTTAGCATGAACAACCTTGGTCCCCTGAACAAGTCCCATGGAATCTATGTGCATTCCCAGGATCATCCCTGCAATATGAATAGTCACTTCTTAGAGATCTGTTGTTCAGACAGACCCCAGGAACTGCTAATGAACAGGGAGAGCCCCTCTGAGATCATGCTATTGGGAAGCATCATTCCAAGAGCCCTTATATAATATTTTAGAATAATTTTGGTAAGCATATCCAGTATTTCTCACATCAAATCTTACACTTTCACTCTTTTAACCCATATAGCATAGCAATTCCCAAAAGATTTTAGTGAAGAGAAGTCTACAATCATCAAAATGTTAATTTTGACAATGACAAAGAGTACATGCATTAAAAATGCATCAGCCCTGTCATTAAGGCATTATTCAGCAAAACCATCTCATCATGCTAAACAGAAAGCAACTAGAAGAAAGCAAGTAAAAGAACCATTTGCTAAGCTTGTATTTATGGGTACCAGTCCAATCCATACTGCACAAGGTACTCAACCAAGCAAAGAGCAAACAAATCCTTTACGTGATGAAATGGGAACTCCTAATAATACTCTAAGCATGATTCAAGGGAAAATGTCAACTAAAAGCTCAGATCAGAGGAAGGTTTGTAATACAAACCTGGATGTTTAAAATAGTATTTCCATCGCTGTTCCTGCAGCACTTGTGAATGTGGCTGTGTTATGGTGCTGAACTGACTATGATTTAGCAGCTGATCATGTCTTTTTAAGCATAATTTAACATTGTTTCTGAGGCTGTTGAACATACTAAACTAGAAGAAAAAAATCTGCTTTCAAGTGGTATTAGAGGAACACAAGGATCAGAGTGCTAGCATCAAAGATGTGTCTAAAGAATAACAGATCCACACGTCTGTATAACAAGGAGCGCTCCACTTGCTACTGAAGGCAACAGAGTAAGATTCCTTTGGCAGTTGTTGGAAATAATTAAGCAGAACATAGACAGCCTTTCAATCTCTAAGCAAGAGACAGAGAGAAAGACATTCTCCATCATCCCGCCTCGCACTCACAACTTAACAATCATCCCATGTCTATCTCGTCCACATTAAAAATCGTTCCTAGCCTCATCATAGCTGAGCTTCGGGAAGGATCCATTCAAAAAGGCTGTCTCATCACAGTAATCCTGGTCTTGCTTTAAAATGGCTTCTGATCTAATTCATTTAAGGCTGAAATCTGGTGTCACAATTATGACTACGTGGCAAAAAGACCTGGAATCATCTGGGGATGTGGAGAGGTCTCAAATGGGAAAACAGGGATGATCACACCCTGCTCCTTTTCTCTGCCACTCTTGTGGGCAGAGGAGCAGGGGAAAAAAGACTGGAACTATGAATGCTATGCCTAAGATTTTCCTAAGCACAGCATCTAAAGACTAACCAGGCTTTTAATCAAAGCCTGTACCCTGATGCTGAGATTGGAGAGAGGATCAGATGAACCTCTTCTGTGTTAAAGCAATGGGGCATGTCTTGGCCAACAAGGGTAATCAACACTCCGTTGGTCGTGTTTCCCACCTGTCCAGCTGCAAACAGCATTTAGGGAGTCCTGAGCTCTTGGGAGAGGGGCAAATAAGCCACCACCTGAGCTGCAAAGGGCAAAACAACCCCTCAGCTCTTGCCCTGAACATGTGTCTCAATCTGGGGTCTCAGAAGCTGACAAACTCTACATTGGGGTGGGACTGGTGTGAAGTGGATTCTTAATCCTGCCTTCACTAGGTTGGTACTGCAGGGTGAGGACAAGGAGGTAAGAGGATCATGACTCTCCCTGAAAGCAACCGTCCACAACCTCTTTGCCAGTAGCGGCCCCGCTGGGTGGCCGAACCCCTCGGCAGCCGGGGAAGAGGGACTTCCCCGGGAGACGGGCGCTCTGTGGCCGTGCGAGGTGCCCCTCGCCTCCCTAGCACGGGTGCTCGGCACCTCCCCGCCCGCGGGCACTCCCAGCCCCGCATGACTCGGCTGCTGTGGGTGCGGGGGCCGTGGCCACCGAGGGGGCGGCAGCCCAGGCTCTGCCAGCGTGTGCGGGCAGAGCCGGGGCCGCCCCGGCCCTGCGGGCACTCCGTGTCCCGCGGGGAGGGACCCCCGGCAGGCGAGCAGCGAGGGGCTGCGGGCGGCGTGGGCTGGGAGCTGCCGGCCGAGTGCCGGGACACGGGGGCTGTCCTGACGGGCAGAGCGCCTTCCCCCCGCCCCGGCCCAGCCTGCCGAGCGCTGCCCGCGGATGCGCTCCCCGCAGCGGCCGTGGCTCTCCCGGTCACCCCCTACCCGCGGAGCTTGGCTAGCCTTTACCTGGCCCTCCCCAGCCCTGGGCTTGCTCCCACGCACACACACACAGCGGGTACCCCCTTCCTCAAGAGAGGGCGTCCGAGCTCCCCCCGCCCGGGCATAGACACAGAGTGAAACATTGCAAAGCGTAGGAAAAGATGGAAAAGGTGCTACCTTGGCAACTAGAGGAGGTGAGGAGCCAGCTGGTGGGCTGGGGGCGGTCGCGCTGCCTGCCTGCCTGCCCGCCGCCGGTACTCTCCTCGACTACGCGTATTCTTAAGCAATAACAACGTAATCCGTATTATCCACCCAAGAATACCCGTCACCGAAGAGAGTCAGAAAGCTGCTGCTGTTGCTGGTGGTGGAAGTGCGGCACCGGGACAATAAATCCATAACTATAATTCGCCTCTAGAAGAAGGAGAATCCACAAGGGTTGCCGAGCGATCTTGTCCCATATCCAATGGACGCTGAACCTTTCCATCCTGCGGAGGCAAAAGAGAGGAGCAGGCGTTTAATACACACGCGTACAGTCCCTCTGCTCTCCTGCTGCCTTACTGGAGCGGGCAGGGGCTTGCAGGCGAGGTGAAAGGAAATAAATCAAAGTAAGGCTGAGTTTACCTGGTGATTGCCTGGTTTCTTCCTCTGTGCTTCTCTGGTATCCTATTCCCTAGCTGTATGCTCCATCAATTCTCTCTGGGAGCTTGCAAGAGATGTCATACGCAGCAACAGATTCCTGTAAAAGAGATGCACGGTTAAGCACACAAATATTACAAATCTGTTTGCATAGGTGGGCTTGGGAGAGCTCCGATAAAGCAGCAGACACGCCTGAGAGACTTTTCATCTGGGCTTTGGAAATGCATTTTACAAGTCCTGACTCACACTGACTCGATGTGCTACCAAGAGGAGGGAGGGCGGAAAAGAAAGCGATGGAGGGAGGGGGGGGAAAAATCAAAGAAACAAATAGCAAAGCCTCCTATCTCAACAGAGGCACTCCTCTGTCAGGCCTTCCTAGTGCCATGAAAATATAAGGCGAAAAAGGCTTCAAAGTACAAATTCAGCGCGCTCCGCTCCCCGCGTGTGCCCGAACGGCGGAGCCCGGCGGCTGCGAGGCGCCGAGCCGGGCAGGCGGCTCCGCGGCGGCGGGCGGGGGCGGCGGCAGCGCACCTCCGCCCTGACACCTGCCGCCGCCCTGCCAAGGTTTGCAAAAGGCGAGCCGAGGGGGGGAAATAACAATAATAAAAGAAGTTATTTCCGAATGGCGCCTGCGGCTCTGCCTGTCACCCGGAGCAGTTCCCTTATCAGCAGCGCTCGTGCCTGGGGGAGGCGGGAGGGGGAAGCTTTGTCTGATGATCTGCCGCGGTGATAATAAACGTTTATTGTTCGCCAACTAAATAGAAAGGATCCCTGCAACGTCATGGCACAGCACACTTCGCCTAGCGCTTAGGAACTTCTCCGTGCTGTTTCACCCCAGTTCCTGATGCTAAGGACAGCTTCCGTGTGAGTGACGAGGAGGGGGGAAAAAACTAGCACCGCACCGTCCGAACCCGCACAGAACAGGGGTACTCCGCACTTCTTCAGACATGAGTAATTATGCAGCACATACAGCTCTCATTATCCACTGCATTCGGTGACTGACCAGCTTGTTGATTAGATTCCAATTGAAATTAATACAAGATGTTTGCTTTTCCTACAGATTTCTTCCTTAACATGAGCCCTTGCTTCCCTTGACGTATTACTACTATGCTTCGTACGAAAACATACGAGAAGACAGCATTTGTTTTGTAACAGACTCTGGCTTGAATTTGAAAGACAAGGGAAAAACAAAGATAGAAAGAGAACAAAAAATACTTTGATAGCTACATTACCTTAAATAATTAAAAAAAATATTTCCAACACACTCTCCTCTATTTTAATCTCATTGTAGGTGTAATTTCCTGTATTCCTCTAACACAGCAAGCTCTCAAGTCGTATTCTAAATGGCAGCTGGAAAGTAAATAACAAACACTGTAATTTTTCCCCGCTGTGAAACTGAAGGCTCTAACCCCATTAGCTGGCGTTGGAACTCAAATAACTGATGCAGTGGGTTTCCTTCAACTTGAACAAAAGCCATTTGAAAAAGTGAAATGCACCGAGTCGTGGCGAAAACATTCTACAGTGATACACCTAGACAGATATTCTCCGAAATTTGGAGGCGCTCCATAAATGCATCGAGAATTGGGCAGAAATCCAAACTTTGGGTGTTTGTTGGGTTTTTTAAAAATATTAAAGGATGCGATTCTGGGGGGAAAGCAGCACCGCGCGGCGCCAAAGCTGTTCTCGCCGTGTCCATCTGACACTGCCCTTCCCCTCCCCGAACAGCAGCCCCCCCACTACTCCCCGCCAATACAGTGCCTGCCGAAACTTCTCCTGCCCAGCCCCGCCGCCGCCCCGCACCGGCCCGGCCCGCCGAACCCCAGCCCGCCGGGCCCTTCAGCACCCGCGACGAGGACAGCGCCGAGTGCCGGCCGCGCTGCCCGGCCCCCCGCGCCGCTCCCGCCGCCGGGCCCCGCCGGCCCCCGAGCCCCTGCCTGCCCTGGCCCCGGCGCTTCCGGCCGGCCGCCGCCGGGATCCAGGGGAGCGAGTCCCGCCGCGCTGCCCGCCTCGCACCTTCTCCGCGGCGTGCGGGAGGTGCCCGTGGCGGCGCGCCGCGGCACTAAATACCTTTGTTCACCGGCTCCGGAAAGCCATGTTTATTGGCGCTGCCGCCCCGCTCCCCGCCGAAAGAGCCCGGGTGCTAGAGCCCCAGCCCGGCAGGGCCAGGGAAGGGCCCCGGGGGGCACCTCCGCCTCCTCTGCCGTGCCCGCGGAGAGGGACACACACACAGAAGGGAGAGGAACGGATGGAGGGAATTAAACAATTAAGCTACCAGGAGCGGAGCTCTGAGCAGAGCTCGGGTTTGCCACGAAAAGCAAATTTCAGAAGGGGGAATATTGATCCCATCCGTCAATAGAGAGGTGCGATGTCTTTCCGTGCGAGAAATTGTTCTGAATTAGGGGGCTCGCTGGTGAAAGGGGAGACAGCACGGAAGAAAAAAAAAAAAAAAAGAAAAAAATGAAAGGAGGAAGGAAGAAAATATTCATGCCCGCTAACAGGGAGCCTCTTTTTAAAAATCGCTGGAAGCTCGCTCCTTTTGCCACTTACCCGAATAACCACCAGAAATCCACCTCTATTGAAGCGCTTACCCTTTAAATCCAGGTTTCGAGCAGAACTCCAACTGTGTGTAAAACCAGGGAGTCATCTGATGTGTGATGGGGAATGGGCTCTGGGCAGCAGAAAGCAGCTTTCTCTCCTGGTGCCGGATTACCATGTTAACAAACCCCATGAAGGGACCCCGGCGCCTCTGGCTGGCCATGTCTCGTTGCTTTCACACATCGGCGGCTGCTCTTGCTTCCCATGTCCCCGGCGATCGCCTCTCAGATGAATGTGGGCTTCCAGAAAAGGAGTCGGGGGGGAGAGGAGGAAAAAAAAAAAAATCGCCTAATGCAATCAAATCGATCTGATCTACACCATCTGTCGCCTGCCACTACACACAAGCGTTAAAATAGGAAAACGGGAGACACTGACAGCTCAGGAAGGTTGTTCTGCAGAGTTCATTTTTAGCAGAGCATAATTGGGTATGGACAGCATACAGTTACCAAAGCTGCTGTTAACCATCCAGTAGAGGATCCCAAACATGCTAATGGTGGATTAATTGAGGAAGATCTGACGTGCAAGCTTCATAGTCTCTTATTCATGACTTCCCAACGGGAAAGGACCAATGCCGTGTGGGACTATGGTAACACAGAGTCAAAGAGCTGCTAAGAAAATGGCTCTGTGTTCATAGCACCTCTCTCTGATAACAAACATATGTCGACCAGAACCGTTTAGCAGGATGGGGGAAATGAAATTTTCTTAGCCGAGGTTAGCAATTCCCATCACTTGCACTTAAAGACAAGTGAAAAATGGACTGCGGGTCTAAGGCGCTTTCGAGTGCTGGTCTCGGGCTTTGCAGCTAGTGAAAGCAGACGGCTCCTGCTCAGACGGGGGGTTAACCCCCAAATCTCTTACTTCTTACTGTGACCAAAGTGCATCCTTAGCAAAGCTCTAAACAAGCAGCTCTGCTAATTTCATCAGGAATGACGCAAGGTCGTTTTAATGCCAGGAACCCTTTTGACTTTTTCCAGCGGGAATGGCTTTTGGGCAAGACATTTCCGATCACTGATATTTGACATAATCTCAGATAAATATGATTTCGGGGGGGGGGGAAGGGAGGAAGGAAGGGGCGGTGAGTTGGGATGATATGGAGTATGCATCCAGACCTGCAATCACCCCTGCTGCCAACACTTCAATTTGGTAGCGTTTTCTAGTCTTTCCTGAATTCTGAGGTTATAGAGACGTATATGTAATTATTAAAGCCATGTACGTACACAAGCCACAGATGCCTGCAGCAGCCGCGTCTACGCACACCGACGGGGAGACAAAGTACGCCCGTCGGAGTGCTCTTTTCCACTCCCTGATGAATCCATAGCCAGCGGGGAGAAGGGTTGCTAGAGCGAGGGGAGGCAAGTTCCCCTCCGCCCGCCCCAGCCCCGGGCGGAGGCGGCAGCTCGGGGCAGGGCCGCGGGGCCGGGGCGGCAGAGCGCGGGGCCGGTCCGGAGCTGTCCGCCCGCCCGGTGCTGATCGGCGGCGGCCCGGCCCCGCAGACAATGGCCGGGCACGACGCGCCCCGCACCGCCGCGCAGGGCGCCGGGCGGCTGTCGCCCCCTCCGACAAAGTCTGCGCGGTCGCCCTGACAATCGCTACAACAATTAGGAAAGTTTTCCTTCGTTTCCACCTCGCCTGCCTGATTAGCAGAGAGTAATAACGCCAGTAATACGAATCCAAGGGGCTGAATGTAAACGTTCTGGTAACCTATTATCGTTTAGGGTAATTCCGGAGTCAACCGCATGATTCTCCTGGAAGTTTGTGTTAATCTCTGTAGAATAAATCTAACAGTTATGAATTAGATTAGCCTTGAAAACTTAGCCTAAAGACAAATCAAACACTTTACCAGATCTTTTGTTTCAATATACATTAATTAAGCACTGCTGCCTACCTACACAGCATTCTCGGGTCCCGGCCGCGGCGCCGAGCCAGCGAGCCCCGCCGCCTTTGTTGGCATTTGCGTCCAACTATTGCCCTCTGCAGGTCAAATCCAAGCCGCGGCGAGCGCTCCGCCGCCGCCGAGCACTCCGCGAGCAGGAGCCGCCGGGCTCGGCGCCCCCGGACCCCCCTTCGACAGAGATTCAACTTTTGTTGGGTTTGGTTCTTCACCACGATGACACAGGCGTGTTTCTTGAGGAGAGGCTACGAGTGGGGAGAACTGGCACCAGCACTTCTCCGGCCGTCCTCATCCTCTCTTCCAGCTCTGGCCAGGAGAGGAGAAGACAGAACAAGGCGAGATGCCACTCAGAAGACATGTTGTTTTCTTTTTCCACTTGTCTCCATATGACTACGGCAAGCTTCCTAGGCAAAGCCTGCCCTTCCCCTGGGTTTGCAGAAGAACCAGAAAAGAACTCAGCACCAAGCAGGAGCGGGTGGGTGCCGACTCTCAGGATCCCCCGACACTCCCAGCCGGGCAACTTTTCTCCGGGCACAACTTGAGAGTTTGCTTTTCTCACTCCCGGCCCCAGGGAGACCTCCCGGGAAGCCAGGTGGGCTGCGGCAGCGGCTGCCAGGAGAGCAGGAACACTGGGCACCGGTGCCACTCTGGCAGTCACGCTCTGCCGTGCCCCGCACGCATCGGCACGGCTTACACGATAACGCACAATATGCTGTACCAGAGGAAAAAAGAAACCAACCAACCCAGTGTTAAGGCGATCTAGTTATTGCTACTTATAATTCAGGAGCTTCAGTGCCCAATAAAAGGTGGCCGCTCCCTTTCTTTTTTCCAATCACACCTGCGCACGGGTTTGTAAGGACCGCTCTATACCCTCTTTCCGCTCCCTACCCGGGGTTAACACTGTGCACATGGGCTTCGGCATCCGCTCCGGAGCCCGGCACCGAGGCCGCCTGCTCTCGTGGGTGCCAGCGCCGCGCTGCCCGCACGCACGGCCGCCTGTCCCCGTTCAAACACGACGGTCTTTCCCCGGAGCTCCGCGCCGCAGCCAGGCGGGGCGGGCGGCTGGGCGGCGTACCCCGGCCCTCCCGCAGGCGGCCCGGGGAGGGGGAGCGGCCGCGCACCCCCCGCTGCCGCAGGGGCGGACACGCGCCCGCCTTTTGTCTCCCGGCAGCCGCCGCCGCCGATCCAGGCCGGGGGCGGCCGCTCCGCCAGCCCCTCTGCCCCGCGTTTCCGGCCGGGGCGGCCCGTCCCACACCCGCGGAGGTGCGGCCACGGCGGGGGCTGCGGGCAGACGGGGCCGGGGGGCGCTGCCGTGGGGCTCCCGGCGCCGGCGGAGCGGGCAGAGCTGGGCCGGGCCGCCCCCCCGGCCACGGCCGCCTGCGCGGGCGGAGCGGGGAGACCCCTGCCGGCCGCGGGCGGGGCTGCAGCTCGAGGCGGGGCCAGGGCCCCTCCGAGCCCCGCCCGGCCCCGCCCGAGCCTCCCCGCCCTGGGGCTGCACAGAGGGGGCGCGGGGTCCACCCTCTGCGCCGAGTCTTCAGCCGTAGGAGGAGAGCACTGTGCGTGTTGCCCAGACACCCGCCCCTGCTCACGCCCACCCCTGCTCACGCCCACCCCTGCTCTCCCATCCTCAGCGGACAACACGAGGAGCTCCTCGTTCAGTGTTACCTTGAGCTGTTCCAGCTCTGCTCCTACGCTGGGACTTGAGAGCAGGGAAGGATTACCTGGAAATGTTGAATAACACCTCAAGTGCTAGGCTGGTGAGATAATCAGGGAATTGAAGAGGAACTCTGAACGGAGTAGCCTAAAAACCAAAAAACATATGATGCGATTTGAGATACATCGTGACTGGCTACTTTTTTCTCTAGAACATCACCTGATGTTAATCTAGGTGATGTTCTAGCTGTTACCTGGGGACATTGGATTTTCTGGCCTGATAGCTTTCTGGTTGTCTCAGGCATGATGCCTAGTTCACAGACTGATTGAGATCCATTTAAAAAGCACTTACTTTCTCTGGCCCTATTATTCCCCTTGGAAAACTGTTCCAGAATCTCATAACTCAGCTTCTTAAGATTTCAAGCGTATGTTTATTACGGGCCCGTTTATAGCTATTTCTTCAGATGCCAGTTTTGTCCTTGAACTTAATTAGTTCTGATATTTACTCCCTTCACAGTGTACTAATATTCCTTCTCATAATTTCTTTTGTTTAAATCAAGCTTTTCGGTCTTGTCTCATAAGATAGAATCTTCATTTCCCTGATTATCCCCATATCCTAGCAACTTATGAAAACTGGGTCATGACCAACACCCAGAAATTACGGTTTTCAAAAGGGTTCATTATTCTATCCATTTTCAGTTTGACCGAGACACAAGTAGGGAGAATGATTAGCATAAGGTCAGACAAACCACAATTCTCCTGACTTCAAGTTCTTTTGTAATCTATCAGGGACATGAGTTCTGAAAGGCTTGTGGTTTATAACTTGGCATTACATCAATGCACATTTATATACCTATATATCATCTTCTGGAGGGGAAGAATGGCCTTGTAGTTAAGAGGGTACATTAGAAATCTGGAGACATAGCTTTGAATGCCAGGTCTGCCATAGGAAACAGAGGTAACTTGGGCTCGTCCTTTAGTCTTTTGCCACATTTCACCAATTTTAAAATGGGGACAACAATCCTCCTCTTCTTGCCTCTTTTTCTTTCCCATATATTTGCTTGCATTGTATACTCTCAAACCAGGCACCTCCTTTTCAGGTACTCCTGGTGCCTGGGCCTCTGAAGTCCAAATGTGTCTGTGACTGAAGCTGCAGTTGAAAATAGCCCATACTCTTCTGAAGTCTACTTTAAGGGTCTATCATAAAAGCTGTTAGTCAGTAAGCACGCTAGGAACCAGAATTACTGAGACCTGTAGCCCATTGATTACATTAAAAATGTTCTCTGTCATCAAACTAAACCCAAGGACGAGCAGTAAAGCTAGGGATGTTTAACTGCAAAACTGCATTCTGGCTTCTGGTTTTCAAGTCTTTGCCTAGTTGAAAACCAAGTCAAAGCTTTATTATTACTGTTATTTATAATAATAACAATAATAATAATTATTATTATTATTATTTAAAAATAGACACAATTTAACGTATTTTCTTCACCAGTTTTCAATTCAGAAGGCAATTTTTGATCAGCTAGTACTGCACAGAAACAGCACTAGCACTGGAAGCCCCAACAGCCTCTTAGCTGGAGTGGTCCTGGTAATAACAAATGCTATCATTGTCCTTCCCCAGCAATCCAAGTGCAGAAGGTTGAGACTGAGACAGAAATAGAGAGCACTCTGTTGAGCTGAGGTGAAGCAATGATATTTATGGGAGTAATTATCACAGAGAAAAACTGGAAAAATATGATTACAGCAAATTGTAACTCTCAGATATGTTCTTCGTTGTAAGAAACAGCTCAGCTGAGACCAAACCAATATGAACAACAGACTGGGAAGTGTCAGACACTGATTCTCTGGAGGCTGATACCATCAGACCCTCTGAGCAGAACATGATCCAGCTTTAGCTTATCAGGGAGCTTGGTGTCAGCAGCCTGTGCTTCTTCCCAGGCATTCTACTCACTTCAAAACAACCTAACAAAATGTGAGCTGCAGGACTCCCCACTGGAAAAGCTGACCTGGAGATGCTGTCCCTAATGACCACCAGTAGGAGAGGCAAGTGTCTCTCAGAGTCAGTCAGCTCTCCTGCAGTCTTCCGTCAGCAGCTGTAGCTGTTCAGTGCTGCTGGGCAGCTCACACTGAGCTGGTTTCAAAGAGCGGCTGTGCAGATGCAGTAGGGTGACTGCACAACACCCATCTCTGCGCTGGCACTGCCTTCCCATTGGGCACCTCTCTTGGCTTCAGCTGCTCTGTTTGACAAATGCATGATGCCTTTGGAGGGCTTCTGCCATGAGTGCAGCCATGGATTCACCTCGGCCTGTGAGGACCGAGGAAGTACCCTGGTGATGCGTTCTGCTGAAGGAACCACAACAACCCAAAGCAGAGCACGAGGCCAAAATCTGTAACAGTGCGTTGAGTTTTAAAGACCTTAAGGAAAACTAACTATAACCTCTGCAAGCTTGGAGAGTTGTGTCAAAGGAGAAGATACAGCTAAGAAAAGCAACCCTCAGAAGTCATGACTGCTCTGGCAGCATTTCTGTGTGCCCTGTATGCAGAAAGGTCTGAACACAGATTGTGCAGACAGGTTTTGTGCCTTCATATTCATGTGTTGTTTTGGCTTAATGCAAGTCAGCTGCACTAGGGTAAATGTTGTTTTGCCAAGTCAATTATATTTGGAGAGGGATTTTCACCACACTCCCATGACAGAATATTTACATGTTTCATGCAGCTAGTATCTTGCAACTGATGTTTAGAAATTTTTAGATGCAATAATCAATATTGTGCACAAACCAAAATATCACTTAATAAAGTAGTCAACTGTTTTCACTTAAATTATGTACCTACACCATGGATCAGATGCATCAAAGAAGTTCTTCAGGTGTCTTGAGAGCTCTGTAGGTGTTATTGCTGCTCTCAAACAGTCTGTGAGAAGAATTATAAATGGTATTTACCTTTTAATTAAACAAAACATCTTGCAAATTAAAGACATGCTCTTGCACATCAAAATTTAGTTAGCATTCACTTTTATTGTGCATCCTATGGCTCTCTAACAGACTATTGAGTCCACAGCCATCTGAACACGCATTGCTGGTTCCATATTCCCCTACATTTTTGGCATTATGTGTTAGATTTTATCATATCTAAAGGGGGGAAGAATCTGTAACTGACTGCTAATACTTAAGCAGATCTCCTGCTTAATATTCTTTTTGCTTGCAAAACCCCTCAAAATATATTGGTGTGTCCTGACAATGGCAGAAGAGCAGTTTTGGACACCTGTGTGACATACGTCTTACTATCTTACGTAGAAAATTTGACAGTGAATGACAGAACACCTTAGAGGGATCTAAGAAGATGATAAAGGCAACAGCTTTCACATGAATACAGAGTCTAGTTCCTAAGAGTTACAAGCTTTTTTTACATGCATCCTTGTTATTTGACATTTATAATTCACTGTAGTGCTGAATCTCTGTCATTCTCTCACCGTCAGGTTCTCTACACATGGTTGTATGTCCTTTCTAATTAGTATATCTATTTGAACATTTAATCTCATCTTTCCACTTTATTATGCAATTGCATTTTGGTCTGTTATGTACCAATAAATGCTTTTGGTATAACATATATAGTTCTATGTTGCTTCTCTCTCTAAACAGGTGCTTGTATCTTTTCTTTTTCTGGTTGTAAACCCATTTTACCCTAAAAATGATATTAATTCACAATTGATTTTAATAATAGGTAAAACTAAATTTCCTGCAGAGAAACATTAACCCTTGAGATTATATTTTTTTATACATACACATACTGTACCTATTTTATTGTGTATAGCATCTTCTTCATAGGGAACACTGAAGACCTTTTCAGAGGCATTGATGCCTTTGCAACACTGATAAACATTAGACCTATTTTATTCTTGGAGAAACTACAGAATTATTGCAGAACTTGCTCAAGGTAAGCAAAGAAAACAGTGAGACAGCTGCAGACAGAGCAAGCCTCAAGGTCTCAGCACCTGACCCAAAGCCCAGTGGAAAACACAATCAATATGAAAAGCAGGTTGCATCTGCAGACCCCAGTTCCAGGGCTGACCTTTCACCACTTGCTCATCATTTTGCATTAGCAACTTGGGTGGTGCTGTGCCATCACCTGATATTCCTGTTTATTAATTAACTTAGTTGAGATTTAGTTCAATTGAAATGAAAGCTTTTAAGTGTAATGTTGAAACGGGCAGTGAAGGACACACCCTTTAGTAATAGTCATAGTGATACTGAAGTGAAATAAAGGATTTATTTTAATGTTTTAAATACTATGGCTTTGTATTTGAAGTAGGAAATATTCAAGTGGTTGTAGTGCTTAAAGCACAGAATAAAAGAGAATAAAGTGGCTGCTATTTGGGTAGTAGAATCAAAACTTCCCTTCTACTTGTGTTTAATAAAATATCTTAGGGGAAAATTCAAAGCAAACTTTTCACAGCTTTCAGCTGATCAGGGAAAAATATATTAATACAAATACTGAAAACCATTTTAAATGCTCTTAACTTGTGATTTTGACAGATGTCAGCTTTACTTTGAGAGGAAAACAAAACCCAGTAGCAGATCAGAAGAACTCACTCATACAGTTTAGAAGAGAATACAGTAGTGATAAAGAGTATTTTAAAGAAAAAGAGATGCACACGGATGTCTGTCTGTTGTTCATACTGTTCAGCAGAAGAGCTGGGAATGTTACAAGCAACTAGCTCTGTGCTGACAGCCTCAAACTCTGGGAACACGGGGCAGATCCTGCAGTGCCTCCTCTAAAGGTTTCCTATTTAGTCACGCAGTATTTTCAGTGGGGAAGAAAATCTGCTCAGGCCACTACTTTCACAAATATTGATCTTTACTTCTGCTTATGTATAAAGCAGATGTAAGCAGCACAAGAGAGATTTTGTTTAGGTACTGTTTTTTTTCCTTGGGTCTTATTATTGATCTGCAAAGTTCTGCTTGGTTTACACAAGTTTAATGAAAGAAATGAAAGAAACCAAGTTTGTGGAGCTCCCTAGTCTGAGCAACTTTTTCAGATGACTCTGATGGTGCTGTTTGGGGGTTTACCTCTTTATGTTGCTTTAAATATCTTCTAAAATATAGGCCTAGTAGCACCTATTCAAAAAGTAATCTTATGGAGATATGGCCTGGAAAATATAAATAGCCTCAAATAGCATCTAAATGTTCCTAAATACAAAGTGGAAGGTAAGTAACTAATTTATCAATTTTAAATTAATAAGAAAATATATGTATAATATTTTATATTCTCACTGTACTTATATACATATATACATGATAATCTTTAAGAACCACACTAGACATCCCTTCTCTCCTTTAATTTCTGACATGGGAAAAATTCTTATTCAGGGAAGATTTTCAGTAAGCAGAAAATTATTAAGGATTTTAGAATACATTGCCCAGGTCAGAAGTGTCTTTGGAAACAAGATAACTCTGTGAATTTTCAGGATTTTTTCCACAGCAGCTGAATATGAATTGGAGAGGTTCCAAACCCAAGAAGAACAATGCATTTTCCAGGCATACTCACAGAAAGCCATGTCACAGCCCTGAGGAAATGGTCAGAAAGGTTATAACTTCATTACAAAAGTTTGGGTAGCCTAACAAGTAGAGTAGAAAGTTCTTTCATGAATGTGAAATGTAGTTTTTCTTTGAAGATAATCTGGTTTTTGATTTAAGAGTTCTCTCTGTCACATCTCTGTTTTAGTGGCTTATTTGCCTGGTCAGGCTTACTATTGCCATTTCTGAGATCTGGGAATGCGAATCTCCACTTCCAGCACCCTTAAATGCCGAGTTCTTCCAGCATTTAGCAAGCATAAATCAGGCCATGCAATGGAATTACCTCTCACATTCTGCTTTATTGCAGAGCATCTCTGCTTTGCCCTAAGGCAGGTGGGCTGCCCCCCGAGGATCAAACAAGCAGGCTTCTCAGAACCCATGTCTTAGCTTAGGTCTGCAGTAAAATGAAGTGCACTTTGTACTTGTGAACATTTACATACAGTATCCGAGGAGTGCTGCAAGAGAAAGTTCAGTAGTGTGAGCGTATGTATCATTCTCTTTGATATATCTCTCCTATTTTCTGATCCCATTACTTCAGATCAGCTCGAAGTCTCATATCTAAACAGTCAGTCCAAAGGGAAAGTTCCTATTTACAGGCTGGATTAAGGAGTTGTAACAAAAGGCAAGGCAGAAAGCCATTCATTTACTATGTAAGAAAAATAATTCCTTTGTATGTTATCACTTGCCAGCATCTTCCAAATCTTTTTCTTTGCTTTGCTTCCTCTCCAAACATAAAGTAGAATAGGAAGTTCCCATTTCACAGAATGGATCAAGAAAAGGAAAAGAGCATATTGTGCAATTTTCCCTTTTTGCCTCTAATGGGTTTACTTTTGCTTCACCCCTCAGGGCTCCTGGAAGCGTATGTGTTCAGCTGAAATGCCTCGCTGCTGCCTTGTTAGACCTTTTCCCAAGACTTTTCTTAAGAAGTGGGTATTGGGAAGAGAATGAGACTGGAAGTGAGGGAAATGCTGGAACAGAGTTGCACTCAGCCGAGCCAAGGACCAGTCCCTCTCCACAGCACAGGCAAATGGAGGAGATGTCCCAAGCACTGGTAGAGGGGGCAGGCAGTGGGTGGAGAAACACATGGAACAGCAAGAGCTGCAGCAAGAGAGGATGAAGCAGGTTCAGTCCAAATGGGTCAATAATGGAGGGAGCATGGTGGGGACCAGGGAGCCTCTTCTCTCAGGCAGCCACTACACAAGACATCCTGACAGGGCCTCCTGAAACAAGCACTGCAAGTCCCCAAGGACTTAGCAAAAGAGAGGTGAAAAAGGATTGGTCCATCTTGGATTATTTATTTCGTGCAGGCAAGCAAAGATAGTAAACAATTAAGGGTTAGTTGAGGGTAATCAAAACTTTCCAATTTTGAGATCAGAATATTTGCTTTAATTTCCTTTCCAACCTTTTTGTGTACTATAGCACTTTCGGAAACAAAACCCATAATTTCAAAAGGGCCGAAGGGCAACATTTTACAATTTGTAATTATTAATTTAAAAAAAAGAAGAAGAAATAAGCTTGTGATTAAACAAAAGTTAGCGGTACATAAAGATGAACTTTCTAAAAAGAAAATTCCCAATGATACACCTGAATGGAGAAAAACTTAAGGTAGGCAGAACAAAATGGAGTCAGAGGCAAAGCATTACTTTGTGAATCTTTACTCAGGCTAATTCCCCAAGTTTGGCTTAGATATGTAAGGTTTTGTCCAATTGAGCTTATAAACTTAAAATTCTCATTAACTTTTACTCCTTGCAACTTGCCACAAGCCAGTCCACAGCTTGGTAAACTCTTGCCTGCACCAGAGGCTCCAGCCTCAGGCCCAAGACACTGCTTGGGCATCACGCCCCCTTGTCAGCACAGCCCTGGCAGGCCCTACACCCCCCTATTTCTTGCACATGCTCCTGTGTCTACTTACAGCTCCATTTCGTGGCTCTTTTCATCCACCTCAGCACTTTTCTTCACCTTCTGGTAAAATTCCTCTGCTCCAAACTCTACCCTGGCAGGCAGGCTCAAGCTAAGTAATTTCCAAGCCTAATGGCCTCTTCGGTGTGTGTATTAACCCAAATCACCTGCCTGAGCCACCCAGGGTGAATGATCCCTCATTACCTCTGCTCTAGGAGATGGATAACACCATCCTGACAGCTCAGGGTGGGTTTCATCTATACAGGCACTTTCATGATAAAACAATTAATCATGTCAACCAGCATTTTTCATTAGTACATCAGTGTGGGCAGGGTATTTTTAATAGCATTCATTTCTCATCGGTGCCTGTTTGGTTCATCTTACTTATAGTCTCACAATTAACTGAATTACCAATTTTAGAGACTGTAGGGAATTTCTTCCACATTTTTCCAGTTTTCCTCAACAACAGTGGCAGAGATTCTTGAGACATTTTGCTCTTATCTGTAATATGACTCTCCAGCAAATTTTATTTAAGATAATCCCTACTGTAGCACATGAATACCGACCTTGTTGCCACCCAATCTCTTTTACTGGCTCATTACTGTTGTGGCATTTGTCTCTTGCTCTTTATCTCATTAGTGTAAGGCTCTGAGATATGTTGGAAGGCCTGTGGTATGAGGTGTGGTGTACTGAAGATACTCAGTAGACAAACACACTTGACTGCAGCGGTAGGGAACTGGCTTTGATGGCTCAAAGGGTCTCTTCCCATGTGAACTTCCCAAAGACCTCTCCTGTCTTCCAGTAGAGCTGCTACAGCACTTCTGGCTTATTCCAGTAGGAGTCCAAGATTAAAGCATCTCTTTCCTTTTGCTTTCCTCTATTCAGCCGTGAAGAGGTACATGACCAATGTGAGCTCCTTCCCCAGAAAAAATAAGAGAAATCCTTAATTTTATTGTACTTTTCCCCTCAATGCAAGTTCCACTAATATGCCACATAGCTTCTCCTTTGCCTTTCCTAACTCTCTTGCCTTTTTGGAAAACAGGAGGACTCATCACAGCTTTTAAGTGGTCATAGGCACTGCAGTACAAGGTAGTGCATTCCACGTTAAATCAGGGTTAGGATGAGGGACAAATACAATCTACCAAACAAATAATTTGTCGTGAAAATTATTAAAATTCATAGCTTAGAGGTGTGAATGCTTCTTTAAGAAAGGTACTTATGTTATCCCCAAAATAGCACTGGTACCATGTGATGTTCCAGTTGCTATGGTTACCACAAATTTGTTATTTAATAGCAAAGAAAATAGATGCACAAAACATGCTAATTATAACTGGTACAAATTTTTCTAAATGTTTTATATGAATATGCATGCATGTTTTATGCATAAGGAATAGGAAAGCCCTTTTTCAAATAATTCTTCAAGTTTTTAGAAGCATTTTAGTAACTGGTGGGGAAGTATATTGTGTGGCTCTCTGCAACAGAGGAAAAGGAGACTTAAAAAATGAAGATGGGCACTTTGTCTAAAATCATGCAGTTTTCTATTCAAATAGCAGGACAATCCTGAAAACCCAAGATGTTTAAATTTTTTGAGCCCTCATATGTTCCCAACCACATTTCCTTTTTTTCTTTTCCTCTTTGCTATGTTTAAAGGATTCCCACTCTGGATTGAAGTCCCTGAGAAACAGTTGCAGGACCATTTAAAGTGGAGTTGCATTTTATGAAATCATAATGCTCATATAACCCCAATACAGAAACCTAAATGCTCCAGTCACTGCCAGAATCGATACTGCTCGACACAACTGCAGCCTCCCTCTGCCTGGAGCTCCTGGGCTCCTGCCTGTGTGTAGTGGTGCGCAGGCTCCACAGGCTGGTCCTCGCTGCTCCTGCTGGTGCTGGCTGACAGCAGGATGTGCCTCAGTGTGCCCCACTGCTGCAAGCTCCTGCTGCAGGGTCTGGGGGGATCTCCATGGGCTGGGAGCTCAGATGGCACTTGGCAAAAGCACAACCTGTGAGCACAGCACAGAAAGATACTGCGGTGGACTTGTGCATGTTGCAAGGAGAAATACACGGGGCTGGCTCTAGTTGTGCAGAGGAGAGATGGAAGTGATTTGTATGCGAACAGATCTCTTATAATTCCCCTTTCCTTTCTGTTCTCCACCAGATACTCTCAGAGATAAGTCTAGAGGACACAGTGCATACAGTATTTTAAGTGCTGGATCTGTAAAACTCATCAGCCTGACAAGGTCCTGGGGAGGAGCAAGAGAAATCTTATTCCTTTCTTAGTCTGTCTGTGGCCACGGTGAAAAGACTCACAAGACTAAATTAAACAGAGATATGATTGTGAGTTGTGAGAAGAAAGCTGCACAGCACTCATGCTGGCAGTGGCACCATGAGCAGAGCCAGATGCTGTTCAGGGCTCAGCTGGGTTGGTGCCTCACCACCCAGTGCTGGGCAGCCCTGGCCACTCATCTGAATTCCCACCTCTTCCCAGAGAGAGGAGGATGATGCACATGCCTTTGGGACAGGAGTATCATATGGCGGACTCTGCCACACTCGGGGGTCATTGCTGAAAATGTCACTACTGTCACTTGAAATCAAGCCCTCTCCTCTCATAGAGGCTTTTATCTCTTCCTTTACGAGGATGCAACAGCCGCAGGCAGAGCTAAAGTCATGTGCATGCGTTTCACTGCCAAATGGCCATATTTAATGGCATGGGTACTGAAGGCACTTACTTAGGCTGCTGGTTTTTCCCTCTCACACCCAGAGAAAGGAAGAAATGCTAGCTGGCTGCTGTATTTCAGATGTTTGCAGCATGTCAGTGATACCAACTGAAAAACTTTCTCTGTGGCTTGCTGTCATGCCATGATTGATATCAGTTGTAACAAGAAAAAATGTTATGGCATTGTAATTCTGCTTGATGCAAGGTAGTCTTTGATCTTTACCATTTTGCAAAGATTATAACATACACTTAGTTTGATAAATAATACCCTTTCACCGGAGTCACAGAAAGTGGAAGGAAAATTGGCAACTAAACTTTTGAAACTTCTCTGGTGCAGGTGTTGATGTTTTCAAAGCAAAAGGTTAAATAATAGGACTAAAGTCCCATTTGCCCACTTATAAGCAGATATAAATAATAAAAACTTACCAGACCAGCTCTTTTTGTCTGATTTCTGTGCATGCATGTGTATCATATCAGCAACAGGATGGTCAGCTCCTGGCAGAAAGACTGCAGCCAGGAGAGCAGCGAGGGGGCCAGGGAGTACTGGGGAGGTCGTGACTCCCAGCCTCACACAGAAACAGATGGGCATTCACTCTGGATTTACCTCATCTCTGTAGAGAAATTCTTCCAGAGAGATTCAGAGCTGTGGGAGCCAACACATAACAGCACTCACTCACTCATCTGGCTATGGAATGTGCCCCCAGACAGGGATGGAGGCTTGGCTCTTCCAGCACCCCCAGGACAAACAACATAGAGCAACAGACATCCCCAACACATTTTCTTCAAATTATCACTTTAGGTGAGCTGGGATTTAAGTTTCCAGGTGCCTTTCTAAAGACCCTAATAAATAAATAAATTGTAATTCTATTGGGTTTGTTTTGCTTTTTAATTTGAAAGGTTATTGGGATTGCGGCAAAAATGAGCAAACCCCAGCACCGCAGCTATGAGAAAGCGTTCTCATCAGGTAACCATTTATTAAAACATTTTAACCAGCTGGTATGAATATGATTGTCATAGGAAAATGACAGGGAAATATGTGCTCCCATCTGCACTATTGAGCTAGGAAACATTCTACTGTAGGAGTTTTTCTTCATTATTGTTGCACTTCCATGCACAGTGCAGTGCACCTGAGCATGACCCCTCCCTTGGCGGGGACTGGGGATGGAAGCAGGACCCCATCTGCTCCTCTGCTTTGCAGCTTTGCACTGCTCTGGGCTGCTCATCTAAGACCTTGACTCTCACACAGCTCAGGGGGCAGTGCAGTTTTATTTCACCCAAAGCTGAATGGCCTTCAAGACAAACCTATTTACAATTGAGCTCAGGTTTCTGGCAGGGGTTTGCCAGGGCTGTCTCAAGGGGATGGGCACACTGGCAATGGGATTTAGCTTCTGATGGTACTCTGCCAAATCTGTGAAAGATTTTGCATGGCAAGAACAGGGTGTAACTCCAAGGCCATGATTATTTTCTATGTAAATGTCTGTTTTGGTTTGTGCTTAAATGATTATCTGTCATTGATTTGTGTGCCTAACTATAACTGCTTCAAGCTGTTTTCAATTCTGTTCTCAATATGATGCAATCTCAAGGATTAGCCATACCGAGTGCCACAAACCACCTTGCAGCAGCAGAGTCATAAACTGAAGAGGATAGAAAGGATTTTAATAGATTAAAGAGAAGAGACTCACTGGATGACAGAAAAGAGGGAGTGCGCAGGCTTTGACTGCAGGAGAGATGTTTTGTGATGCCTTCGAGTGCACTGAAGACCCTAGGTTAATATAATAGTTCTTCTTTCCTTATCATGCAGGTCTCTGGTAATGATTTCATAATTAGGGGTGTATTTAAAAAACAGGTTTGAAATAAAGCCTATGTTCTGGCTTTGCACTAAGAAAAGGTGGCCAGTCACAGTGTAATGTTGCACAGGGCTTGTCTCCTTGCTGCTTAATTCTCTTTGAAAATTTTGTGTCTCTTTCTGTCTTTCTAGCTGAAAAACTTTGCCTTTAGAGAGAAGCTGTATTTCTCCTTGGGAATCCTCTCTTTCACCAGGATTGATATTTTAAGAGTAAACAATGTTCATCTACACCAAACCCTGTGTCCTGCACAGGGTCCTGAACCCTCCTAGACCTCGCCCCTAGGTAAAACACAATACTGCTTGTCAACAGCAGCTCCAAGGTTTATCAGCTAGGATCAGTAACACACTCCAATAGCAATCAGGAGCTGGGAGTGCTTCAGTGCTTCTCTTTACACATACTAGGAAAGGTCTTCATATACTTGTGCTAAGATCCTAATTGTTGCAAAGTAATTAACTACGTACACTCCTGCGGTAGCCATTTGTGACAGTATCCATCAACTGGGAAAATGTAACTGTTATTGAATTTCTAAGAACAGCCATTAATATTCTGACTTTAAACCAATTTAAATATTTGAACTTTCTCAGTGCACAGTTGAGATGAATAACATGGAGAAGCACACTCGGATTAAATCCTCTATGGATTCTATCAATACAGAGAGTAGAAAGAGAGATAAGACTTTTGTCTGACATACAAATATATATATATTTGTAGCAGATAAAATCAAACGTGTTATCACTATCTGCACTCTGCTATGTATATTTTAAAACATTATGAGTGGATAGGTACATACACAGCACTAGTTTACAAGAGATAAGCATCATTAATTTCCACACAGCTATATGTTTTCATGGGCTTTTTAACCTTTTAATATTAAGTAAAATAGCAACTACAGCACTCTTCTATATCCTTGGAAATATCACAGTTTTGAAAGATTTCTGTTTAAAACATAAGAAATGCCACTACAGCAAAGACTGGGGAAGTGAGGTACATGGTGTAGAAGGTTGGGTGGGGATTGGATTCCCAGCTGATCTTCGGGACTTGCTCAATCTGAGCTGATGGAAGCCCCAGAGGGAGGTACAGCATCAGGTCTGCTGCAGAGCAGGAAGCTGGACCCAACGCCACCTGTCAGGAGGCTCTGGGGTGGGCAGGGCTCAACCTCATCACACCAAACACTTTTGGATGCACATGGCACTGCTAACTGCTTCTGCCCGTGGCAGCAGGGGAAGCTTTTTGCCTGCCCTGGCACAGGCTTTCTGCCTGATCAGAGCTTCTGGGCATCTGAAAATCTGGTGACAGTGTGGAGTGATAACTCTTCTGGAGACAGCTGGCTCACCTTAACATGAGAAACCTTTGTATTTCTTTTTCTAGGCCAGCATTCAAAAATCTGTCAGATCACTTTAATCTGTTGCATTTCAAGCAAATTCAAGTAAAATATGCCAGTCTCCAAAGCAAAGCTAAACTCTAAATGCCCTGGTACTGAATCTATAAGATCAATAAAAACAACAGGGATGTCTGCAGTAGCTTTTGCAGAACACAAAGTAGTTGACTCTCAACTAAGCTTTTATATAACTAGGCTTTTCCATGGTACACCATATCTTTGTAATCAGTCTTCAGTCTTTTCTCTAACTTTCAATAATAATAAGCTGCAATGAAGTTCAACCAAATGAAAAAAAAATGGAGCATGCAGAAAGGACCAAGCATTCCCATAGGGTGGTAGTGGCAAACAGTGTGAAACAGGATTTCAGGCTTTCTAATCTGATGTTCTCCTATTGCCATATCATAGAGGGAGTGAACAATTATTTTCAAAAAAAGAAAGGCAGCTCTCCCTAGTTGCACCTCAGTTATCCGGGTTATGTTCAACATATCACTACTTTTAAACTGAAAAGAAACATGATCTGAATTATAGAAACAATTAGTTGAAGGGACATGATAAATAGCTCAGATATATGTCAGAAGTCCACCTGAAAAATTTTTTTTTAACCTATCAAGCAATGTTCTCTCAGCTTCCATGAAGCAGGATTGGAACTTCTGTATTTCAAAGTCCCCGCTCCCAGTTACCATTTACAAGAAACAGTCTTGTTTTTACATGGTCTAAAATCTACACCAGTAAAGCAGAATTTCCTGAATGCAGATAAATAAGCCCAGAGTTGTTTTGACATCACTTAAAAGGCAGGTACAGTTGTAACAAAAGAAGACAAAGAGATTTATCTTAGCCTGTGACTTGTACTTCTTATTAAGAAACATAGCAGAGAACAGCAGAGGGGGTGAGGTGCTAGGGGGGCACGGTGGGCAGCAGAGGGGCAAACACACCCTCATGTGTGAGGGGATTAGAAACACCACTCCAAAAGGATCCAGTGAGCATGTATGTACAATGAGTGCATCAAACCTCTGCAGCTCATATCTGAACTGTGAGAAAGCTGCTGACACCAAAGAGTGACTAAACAGAGATGAGAGACAGCAAGAGGGAGCAGAAAGTGATGGTACACTCCTGCTGATGGAGGCACTCCCAGCTGCCTCAGCTGTGGCTTTTGCTTATGCAAAGCTAGCAAGATGTGCATGCAGAGGCTTGTGGAAAGATGGAGAGGAGCATGGCTGTTTCCTACAGCACCTGAAGAGCACAGGTAAATACAGAAATGCTTCAGTAAATAGAGCACAGCCTGCAGTTTGGCAACCCGAAGAAATACCACTGTGAAGAGACAGCAAAAAGGAATGGATGCATTACTACCACTTGCTCTTCACACCAATGCTAATGTTTTGGGTATTGTCAAGCTCCCCACAGTAAATGCCCCTCACATGTGGGAGGCAGAAAGACAAGCTGCCATTGCTGGGCCAGCTCCTGCCCACCCGGCCCTCACGCTGACCATCTGACTTGCCAGTGCACATCAACCTTAAATAACATAGCAATGGAAGTGCTTTGAATTGTCATAAAAATATCAGAAATGTCTCAGACTAATGCCCAAATACATGTATTTCATGAGAATTGGGCCATTTGCTTGAGAAAACTCTTGAATCGAAAGAAAAATTTTATAAAGCAAAACCTCTTTTTTTTTACTGAGTGCCTTGTCTTTGGAAAGCAATAGAGAGCCCTCACTTTATCACAGAGCTTCCCTTCAGTCACAGCCCTGGGGTTGCTAGATATCTCATTCCTGTGATATACTTTAATGAGTGTCATTCCTTTTTAATAAGTCCAAACAAAACAGCTAATAAATCCTAAGAGCTTCCTATCAGTATATCTCTAATTCTTGGCTTTCGCTTCTTCAGCAGTGTTGATCATCTTCTCAAAACTCATGGCATTCTCATAACTCTCTTTAAATAATGATATGTGTTTCAGGCTTTGATTCAGCGCTGACGCAACTCTTGTGAATGTTTGGCTGCGCAGCGTCTGCCGCTGAGTCACATCTGATTTACACTTGAGATAAACCACATCATCCAGGGTAGCCTCTGACTCCAAAAGGAGCACCCACTAATCCACATTGCCAACAGGGTTTTCTATCACCATCGGTCTGGAGGATGCCAGCCTGGTTTTGGTCTCCATGGAGATTGTTACAAAATATTTTAATCTATCATCAATTGGTTCCCAAAAGGATCTTTGGGAGTTTAGCATCTCCATGGTCCTCACACTCCCCGAAAGAGGTGATAGCTATGGATTTCTCAGTAGGACAGGGAGGACTCTTTAAGAAGTCATCTTTTCCAGGGCTTAGGGGAAATGTCCAGGAGAAGATAGCTCTTACATGAGTGTACAGTGAATAAATCTTTCTCAGTATTTTTTCCTTTTTTTTTTGTTGTCAATCCTTAGCACTTTTCTCCTCCCACTTTCTGGTGACATTGCAAAATATCCACACTAAAGTGCATTCTGTTAACAAAGTAAAATGGCAAAATGTGTATTTTAAGTGGAAATCTAAATTATGTACTTGCAAGAGCTGGTCAAAACCCACAAGCTGAACAACTCTTCATGGGAAAGGCAGCTATTTCCCATCCATTGTAAATGAGACTATCGTTATGTATCAAAATGTGACTGAAGAGAAAGAATTTAAAATAATAATAAGTTAAAAGTGCAAACATGAGATTTCCAGTCATACCTCAACAGGCAGTGATCTGCTAGCGGCAGCTGTGGGTTTTACTAGCTGGATCCACAGAGACCCTCTGTAGTTACCCTTTACACAGTGGGACCCCCAACAACTGCAGCATTGGCCTGACCGGACCTTTCCATCATAGCAAGCTCCCAGCAATGTCCTCTCAGCTTTAACTCAAGTTTTATTAGAGTAAGAGTTTGGTACTGAATACTGAAACTCACAGCATCTGGGGGGGGGGGAGGGAGTCTTCTGACACACCTCATGTGATAAATCTCCCACGTTACGCAAATAGCTGAACTTTCCTGTGATTTCACTTTGCATTTACAATGCATTTTATTGTGCTAGATGCTATCTTTAAGATAAAAAAATTAATAGTTAAAATCTTATTCTCTAGATCAAAGCATCTCTTCATTGTAACACTTTGACTCTTACCTAAGTTTTCTGTTCAAACTGTCCAAGAATTCAAGTGTTTCATTATAACAGAAGTGGGAGATGCTTTGATCTAGAGAATAAGAGGCTTCAAATATTTGCTTAATAGTTAGCAAAGTTAATTATTCAAATAACAATAATAATATAAAAGTTGAGGACAATAAAATTGCAGAATATTAAATAAGTAATAAAAAAGCATGAGTTGATAAACACCATGCCATAATCTCATAGTAATAATATTAATGAAGAATAACTGCTTATATTATTATAATGCATACATGTGTGAGAATGAGTATAATATATTTCTACCCCATGAGACCAGATTGTGGGCTGAGCCTCAAACTATTAATCAAAATAGAAAGATGGTACATGCTCCTAAAGCCTTAAAACATAAGGCAAGAAACAGAAGTGGAGCACAGAAAAATAAATGGTGTCACACTTGGGAACATAGGGTGATAGTGAGCAACGGAACAGGCAGAAAATGAAGAGCTTAGCAGTAGTTAGGAAAAGAGGGCACAGAAAGTTTCACTATGAGATGGGGAGGAGGATGCAAGGCAGCTGCCTGTAGGATCACAGAATACGCTGAGTTGGAAGCGACCCACATGGGATCATTGAGTCCAACTCTTAGCCCTGCATGGAACCATCCCCAAGAGTCACGCCATGTGCCTGAAAGTATCAGCCAAACTCTTCTTGAACTCTGCCACATTCAGTGCTGTGACCACTTCCCTGGGGAGCCTGTTCCAGTATGTAACCACCCTCTGGGTGAAGAATCTTTTCTTAATATCCAACCTAAACCTCCCCTGACACAGGTTCAGGCCATTCCCTGGGGTCCTGTGACTGGACACCAGAGAGAAGAGATCAGTGCCTCTCCCTCTTCTTCCCTCATGAGGAAGTTGTAACTGCAATGAGGTCTCCATTTTCCCCTCAAAAGTGGGTAGAGCTGGGGATGCAATTTTGGGCTCCCAGTATGTCAGAAAATGGAGCTGGCATCACGGTAATCCCACCTAGCAGTACTGAGTAGCTGTCGATAACTGGAAGCAGACTGTGACAGAGCATGAAAATGAGGACACACAGGACTTTTGGTGGAATGCTGAAAGAGGAGATGAAAGAAAGATGGACATAAAATGGGAGATGGATGGCTCTAAGAAAATAGTACTTCCAGTGTCATTTTAAGTGGGCACCAAAAGGCCTATGTTGCATTTGTCAAGGTTGGACAAAAAATGTGTTGCACTAATTGAGACATAGAAGAGGCTAGACAAGGGCCTTAGCCATGGGGATGGACAGGACAGGCAACATCTTAGAGATGCCAAGAAGTAGCAGCCACTGGGATTATGCCATATCCTGGATGTGAGGACCTGAGAAGGGGTCTGAGTCAAAGATGACACATAAATTACAGGCCTGAGTGACAGCCAGGGTGGTGAGGTTGTCTGCTATGATCAAAGAGGGGACTAGCAGGGAAGACATGAATTGGGGAAGATTAAAAGTTCTGTCTCATCCACATTGGGTTTGAGTTGACAAACTGTCGCCTACATGAAATGACAGAGAAACAAGCCCAGAGATGAGGCTGGCCAGAGAAGACAGGTTGTGAGCACACAGGTAGATCTGCAAGTTAGCTGTGCAGGGATGGTAGCTCATTGTGTGTTTGCAGATGAAATTACCCAGAGATGCAGAAAGGCACAGAGGACTAGATTCTATAAAACGAGCACAGAAAATAATAATGGTAGTGACATAGCATAAAATGATGTTGAAACAATAAATACACATGAATAATTTAATTTCAAAAGTGCTTTCAGGTTTTCACTCTATCTCATTTTTCTAAATAGAATTTTCCAAAGGGCCATTTAAAAAATATTAATTTTTTTGAAGAAAATGTCATAAAAATTAATGTAATTTAATGAATATGTCAATTTTGACCAAAATCCTATTTTGCAGTGGAAAAATGTTTCAACAACAAAAAACCTCCAAAATTCAAACCAGTTTGCTTTTAGCTCTAAACATAGATCCTACTACTGTCAAGTAACATCTTTCATTATCTTCTTTATGTCTCAAACCACATTAAAAAGAGTCTAGAGGTTTTGCTGATTCTGTTGTAATCAATCCTGTCAGAGCTGTTATTGGATTTATCTTGGGATCTGAACACCAGCATTTTTCATTGTTGTTTTAGATTTTCTTCATGACTGTACAGCTAAACAGTCAAGAGTATAAGAAAATCTAAAATATGCTAAGCTGAACAAATAAAATTATTAAATGACTATAAAATTATCTATAAAGATTTCTTGGTTCCAAAAAAACATCAATTACTTATTTAGTGGACTTCAATGAAATGCAGGTCTATCTAGGTATGAATTAATTTTAAAATTATGTCAGAGTAAAGTGGGCTCATACTTACTTGGTTTCATTTGGTATAGAGGTGTTTAAACATTTATCAAAATAAAAGCATACAAGCATGGCAGAGCAAAGTGACACCATGAATGAAATCAGGCAAGATTCTAACACTGCAGAAAACCCACCCAAATCTGAGCATCAACATGCCTGAGCCTTTCAGAGCCCTGTATAAAACTGCTCAGCTGATGCACAGTGCTGCTTATAAATCATGCATACGTCTTGTAGGCTTCAGTGCAGTATGGACAATAAAAGGGAATTAGGATGCTTAATGAGGTGAGATGCTCCCTACAAACTGGTATCCGTCTTTCCTTATTTCTCACACTCTTTAGGAAATAATTGTCTTTCTTTTTCTTATCTTTCATCATTTCTCTGATTAACAAGGATCCTAGCTTTTCCTACTAAAGGATATGATTAGCTACAGCATTAGGCACGTGCAAATGATCCATCTTCCCATTTTGAATAGTATACATGCCCTCCATAGCACTGTGAGCCTGACTGTACATGTTAGACAGGTTTGCATGGGCTATCTCTACTATTGCTGTCATATTTCCCCAAAGCACATGCAGCTGGTTAAAATTCCCTAACTGAAGTTGCCCTCCATGCGCGCAGGGGACAGAAGCCGATCTGCCCAGCACTGCCCGTGGGCTTGCTGCCCCCTCACTGCCTGCGTGTGCCATCAGACGGCGTCACACATAACACCACGTCAGTTGCGTCATTAATAAAATGACAAAATAAAACCTGAATTACCACTCTCGGATATGGTTTACCGGAGCATTAATACATTTCTTGGGCTATTGAAGTCATTCAGCCTTTGCAGTCATGGCTCACAATGCACCCGATGTATTATTAATGTCCCAGTAAAGCACACCCTGTTGTGTCTTAATGTTATGGCATAAGATGCCTGGAAAAGTAAACAACTATGTAAAGCAAAGAGTGATGACTGTTAGAGAGATGAATGGGGGGACATTACGGTTTTGCTCACCGTGCCTATGGCTCCAGCAGTCTCAGGGATGCCTCAGTAAGGTTTCACTGTGTATATTCTGCAGATTTTTTTCCCGAGTGTTTCTAAACATCTATTATTTATAAACCACTGCTGCTCTGCATGATGCTTCATGGGTAAGTAAGGGAAACATTTCCTGCCCTGAGGAGCTTACACTGGCTGCTCCAGGTGCCATGACCGTGCATGGGACCAGGCAGGCAGGCAGAGGTGCAGGCAGGATATCTATCTGTTTGCAGTCCCCAGCCCCGCTGTGCCCACCTCCCCACACAGGCCATGCTGGCCCTGCCAGAGAAGGACCCAAATAAATCAAGGCAGTAGCATCATTCTGGGCTGCTAGCATTTCTATGCTGCTTATGCAGAGTCTACATCTGAGATAAGCTGTACCTCTCTGAAACAAGTGCTCAGATAATCTGTATCCTCATGTAATTCACTGCTATGCCTGCTGCTGCAGCTGCTGCTACATAATTTTCTCCCTCCCAAAACAGCTGTGGATCCAGCAAATTCCTTCAGTCTTGGAGGACAGAAACAGTGGGTGGGAGGGAAGGAGCTGGGAGGCAGAGATGAAGGGGACAGCCAAGGCACTGTGCAGAGAATGGGAGGGGAGAGCAGAGAGAAGGAAGGAGCTGCTACAAGCAGTGCACTGTGTGGACTACCAGACATACATACTACCCACATGCTGCTTGAATCTAAGCATCTTTTATAAATAACCCTTGGGAAGAAGGTCTCCATAATGACAGCTGAAAAGATCCAAAGCAAAACATATACAAGCAAGGCAGTCCTGTTCCTGAGTATGAGAATTCCATTTACTTGCTTGATGATGGGTTATAGATGTCCCCCGAAAGACTCCGAGAAGCCTTTTGGAGAAGCCTGAAACCCCAGAGTCAGGAATTCATGAGAAACATTGACAACCTCCACCTCTGAGGTTGCTGATTCCCAGACAGGAGGGAGACCACAACCCCATAGAAGCAGGTAGGATCATGATTTTGAGAAAAGCAAAGCCATTGAGATAGTGGTAATACTGCTTCTTGCAATTAATTTTGTTTTATATTAGTGATTTTGGCCCAGTTTTTGAGTTAATGTGCAGTCCTCTCATCTGAAGAAGCTCTTTTCTAAAAAAAAAAAAAAGGCAAAATGCAAGGAAGGAGTGGAAACAGATGACTACAGTTTAGGGGTCAAGTTGCAAAAGAAACAGCCAGTCTGTACATTCAGTACAGTTGGTCTATGTCATCAGTGGCTAAAATGGGTGAAGCTGGGAAAATAACACAACTTTGAGTTCTGTGACTGAAAAAAACTCCATTTTGTTTTTTTTCAGATCAGATCAGTCAGTTCTTGTCATTCAACTCCAGACAAAGTTTTGCTTAAAGTTTGGGGTTATTTTAATCCTTTCCATAATCTTTTCCCCTTTTTCAGTTCAGTTTGGAATTGAAAAATGCATTTCAAAGCAGAGTAAACATGTTTGGGTTTTTTAAGTGTCAGATTGAATTGTTTCAAGGTTTTCAAAATCTCTTGCCACCTGCCGCTTCTTAGGTATCTTTTTCTTGGCTGAAAAAGTGTTGAGTCTCATCCTAACCTGTTAACAGTTTTGATTCCCTTGAAACGCTGTTTTCCAGAAAACTTACTGTTTATCACAAAAAAAAATTTCAATCTGCCTTCTCTTCTCCCCTTCCTGTGGGCAGCTCAGTTCAGTACCTCTGTGCTTGACTGCCCCTAGGTGTGTCCCTAAGCCTCATCACTGGGCAGCAGGCATTCCAGCACTCCTGGAACTAAAGCAAAGATTTGGAGAGGAGAAAAGCTAGCAAACTTAGACGGAGAGGAGTAGAAGCTTTGATGGTCTGAAGAGGGAAAGGCCTGGAACACAGAGGGGTTATGAAGCAAAATACGGTAAAGACATGACCTGCTCGGTGAGTAAAGTGTGTGGCAAGTCGACAGTCCCCACTCTGTGCTGTAAAAAATGTCGTAAAAGAACTGCTGAACAAATGAAATTATTTAATCAATATATTCTTCTTCTATTTCTAAAGCCCTTGCTTCCAATAGTTTTTGAGTTCAATAATGTATGTGCTTTGACAAATAAAGAACAGTCAATATTAACAGCCCCCCTCCAGCTGCAGTTAAATTTATTTTAAAAGAATCTCCACATTTTCACGTATAAGTAGATATTTAAAATTGATCAGAGAGTTGAACATATTTATATTAAAACAGATTTTTTTTTTTAATCAGGTGGTCGAAGCTTTTCTGATCATTAGAGCCATGTCCTTTAGAACCATAGAATCAACCAGGTTGGAAAAGACCCAGCTATTAATATGGCTGTCTTTTGACACGTAAGTGCCATGTATGCAGACTCTGCATGCAAAAAAGTGGCCTTTGCTCCCTGGATATCCCCCCTTTTAACCACTTCTGCAAGAGAAGCAGATTGCAGAGCTTCAGTATCCTGCACTCACAAAACAAAATGGCATAGTTCATCCATATGAGGGGTGCTGGTCAGTCCTTCTCCTGAGCCTTTAATGAAATACTGCTTCCAAACAGAAAGGGACAGAATAAGTGACATCTGTTAATCTTTACAGTGTGTTTGTGTGCTGCCATAGCCTAATCTCTGTGAAAATCAAAAGGTTGTAATTTTTTCCTTTTCAAGTACCAATTTGGCAGGCCCTTACCCCCACTTAACTCCTGTCTGTGCTGACTGCCCAGGGCAAGATTTCAGCACCATCCAGGAAATGTCAGTCTGCTACCACAGACAATGGGTATCCAACTGCCTGTAACTTTCAAGTTGCCAGGACAAGTTGCAAAGATCACTGAACTCCCAGAGTGACAGGTGATCGATATGCTGAACAATTAGTATCAAATATACAGTAAATGATGCATAATATCATTGGTGAAAAATGTTCTATTTAGGCAGAATGTAGATTGATGTCAGAAAATGCTCTTTAGTGTGTGGAATAATCAAGTCAACTGCTTGATGGATGTACTATATAGTCTATTTACATAGCTTGGATTCAATACACTTACACGATATTTGCATCAGAAACATATCTATAGTCAACCAATGGGAAAGAATACATGATTTTAGCAACATGCTTATACATTAATAATATTACTTGGCAATCTGATGTTTCAAGACCCAGGGTGAATTACTTATTAAAAACCCATATACAGCTATCTGTCTTTATCTTTCTTTCTGTGTGAGCCATAATGGCCTTGATTGTTTTCAAAATTACATTTGGCCAGGATATGACTGTTACATGAAACCTCTTAAACCAATATCATTTCCCTCACTGATAAAATACATTATACTGCTGGGTGCATTGAGCCAAACCATTAACGAAGGAAGCTTAACCTAACCTTTGTGCTTCTGACCAGCCGTACAAGCAAACTAACATTTCAGAAATTGTTTAAAAAGTGGAATTGACATGATTATGAATTTTTATATTAAGTTCACTCATTTCTTCGAGCTTCTCTATCACCCTCACTTTTAATGGTTTGAATTTTGCAAGAGATTTAGTTACTTGGGAAGATACAAGGAAATGTACTCCATTTAAAAGTGTTTAGAAACACAGAGATAGGATAAATTTGCTAGATAAGGTCAAATTAAGCAAGGTCCATTTTAAAACTTAGATTCAGGATGCAGGAGAAAAAGGAAATACATGCATTCTGTACAAATTTGAAAAAAAAAAAAAAGATGTGATGGAAGTCATGGAAAAACCTGAAGTCAAATTCTTCATAATAACTGAGGTGCTGTTTCAATAAAGCATCTCAACCCACACCTGGTTCCAAGAGGAAAGGCTCTTGAGATGTGCAGGCCAAGATTACAGAGCTTGCCTGATAGGAAGCAAGTGATGTAATGTCAATGAGAAACACTACTCTCACAAGGAGTTAATGAAGCCATTTTCTGAAGTTAATACACAACTAGATCCTTCTTCCTCTCCCCTCAGGTCTCCATCATGACATCTCCTCTCAACGAAGAGAGGAGGCTGATCATCATTTTCATGCTCAACAGGAACCAAAGAAGAGAAGTAAAGGAAGGGCAAGACTTACCTGTAAATATGAACAATGCATAGTTTTTGCATGGCAGTTTTTCTCCTTAAGTCTCCAGTGGCTTTACAAAGTCAGGTCATGGTCTGTAATGGTTTGTTCACGACAGATACCAGTGGTAGAGATACAGGTGGACCATCTCAGGTTCACTAAGTGTGAGAAGGCAGAACTAGGGATTCTGGAAGAAATGCTGTGCAATTCATTATACATGAAAACTGGTAGGAACCACAGAGTGATGCAGTCTCACCACAGGCATCTCAGCTCAAGAGTCTGAACAATTTCCAGAGGAAAACCATTTCAAAGGCTTGCTACTCTTAATTTTTTCTCTTGCCTTGTTTCTCCTAATCATCTTCTCCTTTGCCATTTCTGCAAACACTGAAAGCACCAAGTATATTCCAGATGTAGGCAGATATGAGACAAAGCGAAGCACTGCTAATTGTAGGGCACAAAAGGTATGCAGCAGCTTCTGTGCTTGCCAGGACAGAACTAAATTTTGTCTGTACAGCTGCAGTTTTTATCAGTACAGATAAGCAGTTTACAGCAAGTAAAGCACTATTTTCTTACTCTCTGCATGGGAACCTGCTACAGCAGGTTGACTCTGCAAGTGTTATGGGAGGGAAAGCCAGAAAAATGAGCTAAAGGAAAGCAGTGTCATACAAAATACATGTCTTTAACCTCAACCTGGGTGCTCAAATCATGGTAGAAGAGGGTGTTGTAGCCTCTCCAGCAGAAGAAATCCCTGTTCCTAAGGAAGATTTCTTAACCTTTACAGCCACCATTTGTTTTGTTTCATGCTGCTTTAACCATCTTTGAAACTAAGCAGAAAGAGGAAGGGGAGAGTGAGTCTTCAGAGCTGCAGGAGTTCCTCCCCTCCCCTGTATCACCCCACAGATGCAGCCACTGTGACACACTCGGGCACAGTGTGTAGCCATGCCCATAAGCCCAGTCATCATCCCTGTGTGGTGGCATGGTGTGACAGACAGGGACAGGGACAGGGAAGTGTCAGGAAACAGCAGCAGGAAGTAACAGGCACACAGGGGAGCAGGGGGTCTCCATGCAGCCAGGACATCACGACCAGTTTCCTAGCAGGTTAGAAACAAGAGGCACTCCCCACACCACATTTCCTCCCACATTCAGAGAAATTCACCTTCTCACAACACATCAGAGCTGCTCCTGATCCCCTCTTTGATCTCTTCTCTTGTCTGGAAATAATGCTTTGCATCCCAAATCTGGCTAATGGCCCCTGCTGAAATGGAGCGGTGCTCTTAGTGCTCTAGTTAGTGCTGTCAAGCAATCTGAAATGGAAGCTGGCAGTTGTCCTTCCAAATGGCTATTGCTATGTGTAGCCCAGAAGTGATAAGCTAAAAAATCTTTTTGTATTTGAACTCCTTCCAATTTCATTCAGCAGGATACTGGCAGGCCACTTTCTGTGTTAATTATTTCTGTCCTGATTGCATGGCCACACAGAGCACTGGATTGACAGTATCACACTTTACCATTTGTTAATGCTTCCAGCTGAATGCAGAAAGAAATAGAAATAAAGAAATTTCACCTACAGACAAATCTCCCAAAGTCGGAGATTGGGAGAGAAGATGCCAGTGGAGTCAGAAGAGCCATGTATCTCCCAGATCTGCACCAATCATTTTGTGATTTTGGAAATCCTTAAGAGCAGAAGAATGACACAGTATATTAGTCATTGGAAAACACTTAATGGGTCTGATCCTGAAATGAATTACACTGGCTGAAATCTGGAATGGCTCCAACAAAGTCAGAGATTAATCAAGAAGAACTTTTAATGCCTGATTAGGAAAGACTGCCTCTGCATTGCTGGCAGGTACAAATGAGAGGACCTAGGCATAAAATTACCTCATTGCTCCCACAAATCAGTGAGCTAAATGGCTACATCTTGACATTCTCACCAGCAGTAAATTACAGTCAGGCGCAAAAATCTGGGAACCATTAAATGTGGGTGCAAAACAGACTGAAAACCAGAGTGTACTTGAATCCTGTTAACACAAATATTACCTTCTAATGCTCTCCATAGTGTCATGGCTTTGGGAGAGCACAACTGAATGCAAGAGACAATGTTGTCCAAAAAACACCACCCTTGAAAACTGCGTGGTAGAATTTGTACCACAACTTTCCTGTCCTTGGCTTCTCAGCAAGACTACTGCAACATTCCCAGCAAGGGAAAAGGAAATGGATGTTTTCAGCCAGGGAAGCTATGAAGAGGAGAGTTTCCCTTTGTATGGCACTCATAAGTCGAGGTTCTGACTGTACCTGCAGACCAAGGCCAGTCTGAGAATAGAATTCACACACACCATAGCTCTGACATTTTTACAGACTATTCTACTGGCCATTGAGATAGACACACCTAAGATAAATTTATTTCTCACATAAACCAGGACTGTTTGTCCAAAACTGAGCCAAATTATGAGGGGTCTGTGGTGCATGCCCTGCAAAACAGCAAGCACCTATAAAAGGAAATTCAGCACCCTGAACACACAAAACACACACTAAATCCATGTAGTAATGAAACAACTTTGAAAAGTGGAGGTTAATCGGCAGAATTCAGAATAAGAAAAAAAAATTAAAAATAATAACAGTTCTGTCCTTTCAAAAAAGACAAAATTACTGATATCCTCAATAAATTTTAAAATCAGCATTGAAAGAATCTAGATAAGATGACCAAGACTCTCCCTGAAGCGTAAGCTTCTTTTTTTGACAACATGAGAAACAAAGTGGTGATGAAGAATTCATTAACAAATTAGTTAAAGCAAACCCATAGCCCCCAGCCTCATTGTTTTGGGGTTAAATGGGGCATTTTTGAAGAACAAAACTTAGTGTCTTGAAAGAGACCAGTTCACATTCAAGAAGTCATGAATATGTTCTGGCAGCAGCGTGACAAGTCTTTTTTTGAAAAATCTAGTAGAAGTATGCTGCTGTGCTGTTTCATCAGGACTGCTGACTTCCCACACACAGCTATCGAACTGGTGCTGCTGTAGCAAGAGCACTCCAGAAGTTAATTGGGAAAGATAAATAGCATGGCAAAGCACCAGGGGCACCAACAGCGTGTGGCTTCCTCATCCCTAACTTTTACACTGCCAACATTGCCCTTTCAACCAGAGTTTCCTGAAAGACATTTGTGTCACAAAATCAGAAACTGTCCTTTTCTGGCCTCTTCTGCTTCTACAGTAATTCAGTTGAGACTGTCAATAGTAGTAATCCATGTGGTAATTAATTATGAATTTGTGCACAGTTGCCAGTAAGGAGGCAAGGAACCCTCTGCTGCCCCACACAGCCCCATCTCTCACACAGCACACAGCAGTCTCTATATCCCCTCTGCTCCAAATCCCAATGGTCTTGGCATGGTAGCTGAACAAAGACTCACGTTTAGCTAATAATAAAAAGAAGAGGAAAGCAGGTTGGGCAGCAATGGCTCTTACTGCACTGGCACAGGTTTACTGGTATCCAGCCAAGGGCATCACCGGCACACTAACATGTCACCCAGCTTCCCAGCGTGCAACAAACAGACAGTGTGTGCATGTGTTGGCCTGTCTGTAAGATGGAGACAAGCTTATTAACAACAGTGCGATGTCCGTTTTGGTTTAGGAATTTTGTGGATACTGAGGTTAGAATTTCATCTCTTTTACTTCATGGATTTTACTAAATCTCACCCAGGATTTTTAAACACACCCGTATTAGAGAACAATCTCTTTAAACATGAGCTTTTTTCTGACATCAAAACTTCTCCAGCTGGGATAAGCAATAACAGTAACAGTTTTAAGGTCTCCATAGCGGTTAGTGTAACAGGGCATACAATCTGTGTCTGGGAAGCCTGGGCTTTGCCTGACTTTAGCTGAGCTCTGGGTGCTTGTTGTGGTGAAAGCCAGTGCTTAAATTACCTCAACCTTTGATCTGTAAGTACAAACTGTTTGAGGAGGAAGACCATCAGCTAATTAGACTGTAAGCTCCCTTCCCCAGGAAATCTTTTTTATCTCTATGCTTAGGAGTTTGGATGTAGCGTGGTTTGGTTGCTATCAATTAGCAAATGGGGAGTGTGAGTGAAAAGTAGGTCCTTGTGGAAAACCTGTGTGCACAAACTTAAAAACACCCTTGAAAACTGTAGCCAGGATGATGCACTGTCTATTCAACTTAACTATAGGAAACTTGCCTCATCCATCAGGTGAAATGAAATCATAGTGTGAAACCTCACTCAAGGAAAAGGAAAACAGTTGCAGCTTTACAGCTGCCAACAGCAGGTTGGAAGGTGCAGGTTACACTGATGGTTCACCTGTGCCTGGTAGCAACTGGCCTTTTGTGCCCTCTGGCTTCCAGCTGCATAGTATTCCTGTCCTTATCAAACCTCCTTGCAAGTACAAGCTAATAGGCACAGGAGGGTTTACTGGCATGTCCTAGTGCACCCAACAGACCCTGCTGTGCCCAGAGAAAATTGCTCTGGGCACCCAAGGCAGAAGTGCCCAACCAGGTGGGATCTCTTTCCATAAAAGTGACCTTTTCCAGTCCTTTGCTGCAGATGGAAGTGCAGCCCACCCACCTTTAAAAGAAGGAGAAAAGTGGGTTTGGCTGGGTGCAGACCCTGCAGTGGTTGATGCTGGGGCTCTCCTGACTGCCAGCTCCTTGAGGAAGAGAGGGGAAGGCTCAGGAGGTCTCACCTCATGGCAAGAAGCAAGTCCAGTCTCTCAGCACAAAAGTCTGTCTGTCCAATACCTTGCATCCTTGTTCTGTCTCCTCTGGGTCTTGGGGAGAAAAAGTTTTGGCCTTGCGGTTCCACACAGGAGGTCTGTGCTGCAGCCTGGGAGAACAGGAGCAGGTAGTGCAGTGCATACTGAGCCACTGAAGTCTGGTTCAAACATACTTCAAAGCTTGTGGAAGCCAACAGGGGTCTTATGTATTGCTACTGATATTCACATCAATCTGGAGCACTTTGTCCAAGTCCACACAGTGAGATGTCTACAGAGTTATAAATATACCCCAACTCTCAGGACTCCCACTACCCTGCTCTAAGTCCTCTTACCATTCCCTGGCTATATCTGACACTCCTGGATATTGTGTCTTAATTTCCTCTGACTACAATTCAGTTCTCTTCTTTGTAGGAAAAAAAAGGAAAAACTCATAGTTTTTCTTGGACACTGACTCAGCTTTTCATCAAGCTTATTCTTCTTTCCATGTGCACATCAGGAAGTGGAATGTCAGACAGGTGGCTGGAGGAGAGAATTTCATCAGATCAGGGGATTGCATTTCTGAAATCTCATGGAAATTTACTCACAGATCCTTACCAACTTAAATCTGCTAGATACTGATAACCCTTTTCTGGTACCCTGCCTTTGTTGTTACCACAGGTTCAGTTCATGTCAGCTTCATGCTTCATTGGTCCATTGCCCAACTCCACACATGGTCAAACCAGGTGTCTTTGCTGAACGGTCCAGGATGTACCCTGTGGCTGGATGCCTTTGAGTCTGCAGCACTGTTACTATAGTTTTCAGTGAGATGAGGACAAAGGTCCACGTGCTCATTATAGGTAGAGCTAAGCATAAAGTCTAACAGCAGAAACAAAGAAAAAATACAGTGCGGTCAGTTTTATCCAGATTGTTATAGGATTTTATGGAATCATAAAGATCAGTAAAATGGTCTTTGTGTAACATACCACAATTCCAAACATAATAAAACTAAAAATCAATGAACATTCTTTAAAATGAGTGAATACACCCACACAGTTAAAATTTCATTGTATTTAGACATGCAGTAGATGTTCTGATACATCAACTTTGATTTTGCCTTCCCCTCCTCCTAGATATTCTTTTTATCAGGTTGCCTGTATGAAACACATTGAACACAGTGGGGGGGCCGGTGGGAAGCAGTATTTGGTTTTAAGCATTCATTAAACATCTCTAGCAGTTAATACAAAGGAAGAGTCTTTGAATAAATCTAAAAATTAGGAAATTGTACTTCTGATCTTGACTTCATCCTCATGCATCAATGAACATATTTTAATTTTGTTCATCTGTATTGTGTTTAAACCAAACACTGAAAACAACAACCCTCATCCAACTGTTATATATCATTTCTAATGACAGGGAACCTTTTGTTCTAAATGCACATGTAAAAAGACTTCCTCTTTAATATTCTAGTTCTTGGCTCTTCAAGTTAAAATACTGCTTTACAAGTGATCTCTGCTAATAATGACATACATTTACATTAGAATTCCAACCTGATTCTCTACCTTTCATAATCTACATATATCTTTTGTTTTGTTTGAGACTCTTTTCTTGCAGGCTATGTAGATTTGACTGCAGTAGATTTTTCCCCCAAAGAATATCCAAAAATACATGTCTGCATAGCATAAAGTTGGAAGAACTGTTTGTCACAGTCTGCTTAACAAAACAAGTTGTTTTTCTGTTTGCAGATTATTCCTGACAAGGCATCCAAGTTTTACAAGTGCATTCATTATTAGAAATCATTATCTGAATTTCCTAATTTAGGACCAAAAGGGACTATTAGTTCATCTAGTCTGACCTCTTGTACCATTTACTACATTTCACCCGTGCTCTAAACTCAAAGACTTCATTAGACTAAAACGTTTCCAGTCCTAAGATTAAATTGTGCTTCACTGGTTGAGAACAAGACAGACAAAGCTGCCAGGTATATCTAAGCCCTCTGCAACAGCAAAGAATTACTTAGATGAGATATGCCCAGATCATTCCAGCAGGTGCCTCACCTTAAATTTAATAAGCAGTAGGATGTAGACACCTGAAGATCATCTTAGGAAAGATGATACTCTGCACCAGAACAGTCGCTCACTCTGGCTCCAGGACAATTAAGGAAGGATTTGGGTCCCTAATCACGAATGTCTAGTGCCACTCGACACTTCAAGTGAGGTAGCCTGGTATGTCTGAATGTAGGACAGCACAGCAGCATCAGGGACCCTCAGTCCCAGGAGTGGCAGGCAAGATATGCAAGACAGAGACAAGGGGCAGTAGACACTCTGTCTTACAGCTGCATCAGAACCCGAGGATGGTATTCAGCCCCACAAACAGCTCTGAGCTTTGTTTTCAGTTCATAAGGCTTTACACAATAGAGCAGAGCAGCCTAGCAACCTGCTCAGCACCCCCAAATCCAGACACCCATGTTTGGTGAGCTGGCATACTCCCTGGCTCTCTTCTCTGTTGCCCAAATCTCACCCTGAAAGGCTCTAGAGCTTCAGAAGGATGTGAGCAAACAGCCTAGTAAGATCTAGGCAGGGATGCGTGCATGCAAATACTTCCTTCAACTGAAAACCTGACATGCAAGGTTTCATTATGCACATTATCTTATCCAAGAAGTGGAAATGCAAAGATAATACCGACAGCAATGCTGGCAATCCTCCCAAAGCCTGTGACAGGACTTACCCAAACTCCTCCCCAGGCTGGCCGCCCCCAGCTCCCCCCCCACCCGTCTGCTTCAGCAAATGGTTTTTTGGTAAGTTCCCACCCACGCAGCGGGTACTTTACCCAGTAGTCCGCCTGCCCTAGGGCTTGCTGGGAAGGTTTCTTCCCCTCATGCTTTCCAGTGACAAGTGGAAATCTCAGACATTGAAAGTCTCCTCATATATACCCTCACAGTCTACCTCAAGCAGATACAGTGGGCCTTGGTTGTTTGGTTCCTGCCTTTCGAAAGCTTTGATACTTCCTTCATGCTCTCAGGGGTTTGCAGACATGGCCTGGGAGAGCAAAAGAGCATGCCCATTCCTACTTAAGAAAACAGGTTTTTTTATGGCAAACAGGTTTTTTATGGCAAACAGTCAAATTTCACATTGTCTGTGAAAGCCAAGATGTGAAATAGTGTATTCCTGCACAGCTCTCCTCTCAGAAGTGCTAAGCAGAGAGCAGCTCCCCATAGCCCCCACAGCTATGCATTTCCATAAAAAACAGGAATCGAGGCCCTATCAAGTATTGGAGTTCTTTATATCCTAGGTAAAACTAATCTGTATTCCAATTTGAAAAAAGTCTCTGAAAGGACAAAACATGCATGTTGATGACAGAGAAAAAAAATCATATGTCTGCTCATTGGGGAAAAAAATCCAAGAATATTTAATGTGTGAAAATAGGACTCCAGTTATGCTGTTAAGAATAATGAAATCTAGGGTGCTAAGTACTGTATGTGTCGCTGTACAAGTTAAGCTGCCTGAGGCAGTTTTAATTTCTCTAGCCAATTTTTCTTAAATTTTCTCCTAATTTACGCACCCAAGTATTCATCACCTGTAGAGGAGGGGACTGGATGGGGTAGGCATGAGAGCTTCCCTCTGCAGCCAGAGATGCTCAAGGCAGGGGTGTGCAGTGTGTGCCTGGGGCACCTGGCCACAGGGGAGCTGGGCAATGGGAGCAGGGCTTGCCAGGGAGCTCTGGAACTAGAGCAGAGCCTGGGGGCCACATGCTAGCTCCTCTGAGACCTGCTGGGAGCTGCTCCATCTCTGGTGTGGCAGATTTTATTCATAGGCTCAACTAGTCCCTCCAGCTAAAGAGAAATGTTGTACTGGTCGCAGCAGCCCAGGAGGGAGAGGGGTGTGCCCTTTATTGAAAGAAACAGCCTTGGAGATAACCTCCAGAGCCCAGGGCTTGTACTGACACACATCAAAACAAATAGCATTTGTTCCCATGGTTTGGTGGGAACAGTATGGCCAGAGAGGCCAAAGGGCAGGCGGGCAGAAGAAACCTAAGGGCAGAGCAGAGTCAGCCGTCTGCCAACCCTCCCTCAGGCTGCAGGATCAGCCACTCTAAAGGTTTTTCTGGCTGCATAACCTACACCAGGTTGCACCAGACTGACCTGGAGATCTGTAGCCATTGTACTGAATACACAGAAAGAAAATATCAACAATATTCTTCCATTGATAATCTAAAAATTTAATTATTGTTTTATCTTTTTTGAGGCCCTTTTTTTAGCCTAAATGTGGCACTTTCCAACAGCACACACTCTGGCTGCTCCAGGACCTTCAGTCACTGTTCAGTTGACACTATGTTCCTTTCTCTGGGCAAAAAAAATCCTTGAATATTAACATTTTCAATAGTCTCAAAATGTAAGTAATTTGCCATACAGTATTATGCTATTAACCTTGCCTGAGCATTTCACTCCTCCCTATTTTTGTTGTTTGTATTTTTTTATTTCTTGTAGCTACTTTCCTTTTCCAGAACAGACTGAAATTAAATTGTCAAAATTATTAAAATTTGAGAGGCAAACATAATCCAAAATTGGATAGACACAAACAAGGGGCATCAGCAGGAGCGTGCACTTTGGGGGACTACACCAGACACATTTGCATTTTACTGCTGAAATATGTGCATTTACCTCTGCAAATGGCTGTGGTACTTGCTGTAATTTTATTTGCCAGGAGTCACTGAATTTAAGGCAGAAGCCTGCCTGCAAAGCCAGATTTGCTTCAGCCTCCGCCTCAGGTGCCCTGCTAGGGCTTGAGAAAGAGTCTTCAGTCACCTTCAGTCTCCACTCCGTATCTGTGGCAGGAAAACATTATTTTAGATTTGCAAAATCTTCACTGTTTGTGATTTACTATGCTGAGCTGTCATGGGCTGAGTCTGACTCAGTGGATTAAAGTGAAATACCTGCAGGAGAAACAGAGGTAGGTGCTGTGAGACAATCCACAGGTACACCCTGGGCAGCAAAGGCTTGTAGTGGTATCCTTGCAGGATGCTCCATGATGAGATCAGAGGTTCCCGGACCAGGGAATGCACAGGGATCAGCAAGTGTCCATGACTGGACAAAGCCAGGCCCACTGGTTGCTGCGCGGGCGCTGCCAAACACAGTCAAGGTGCAGAATGCTGCAGAAGTGCCCTGTTGTTCTCTCCACCAGCATCAGCAATGCTGAGGATCTTTGCCTCCCCCGAACCCCTCTGCCACCACTGCCAGCGAGTAGGGTTTCATTCCCAGCAAGCAAGGGACAGCCACACACAGCCTGCTCGCAGTAACACACATCTCACCCATCAGCTGCCAAGCCTGAAAGCACCCAGTGACCTTTTAGCCAGCTCTCCTTATGTAACAGCTATAAGTCAACAAACTATCAGTACAGTGCCTAAAAAGTCCTTCCTTTTTCTCCGTCCTCCTGTGTTTAGGTTTTCCCATGCGTGCAGTGGAGTCATTTCCAGCTAGCTGCATTTCAGACATTATTTGGGTTACAGAGGCAGTGGCTCTGCTTGCTTGAGTCTCTAATCCAACCTCAGGTGATTTGGAGCTTCAGCCAGAGTCCATTTTTGTCATGTTCTCTCAAGAAAAGGCTGCTTTTTCTGCACTGCAAAACAATGGCGGGGTCTGACTGTGTTCCTGATTCACAACAGCAATCGGCAGGCTGCATCACCAGCTGGATCCTCTGGACAGTGTGCTTTCACCCTGTCTCGGGCACAGCACCAGCAGGCAGACCCAGTTTATAGCTTGTCCAGAAGGGCAAAATGCACAACCAGCAAAGGCAAAGCCTGCTCCCTGCCCACGCCCCTGCAGCTCTTGCCTGGACTCCTCCTGTCCCAGCGGAAGTTCCTCCCCAGAGGGGGAGCCCTGGAGTGCAGGTTACACCTTGGTCCCTGATGGTAACACCCCAAGTTATTCCCTGCCAGCCCACAACCACTGCTCAATGAAGGGAGGTGGCAGCAAGACAAGAGCCTAAAAAGGTGCAAAACTAGGCAAGAGTACCTTGCCGTGGTTTTGTACTAGGGAAATTACTGCACTCATTTTCCTCTGAAAACAAAACACCCTTATCTGTATCCTTCATCTCCAAGCCTTACACTTTGTCCAAAAACTGTAGTTGAATTTGTCTATAGGCTATATTGTGTTTAGCCACAAACCAGTGCAGAAGACCAGATTCACCATTGGCATAGTTTGACTTCCATACCTTCTTAATTTTTCTTGCAGTTGTATCCAAATGACAGCAAAGATGGACCTCTTCCATGTCCTCCATTTTCCAAACACAAAACTCAGAGCAAAACGGATTATGGGTGGTTTTCTCCCTTTAAGTGCAAGATCCTATCTTCTCCCCTGCTCCCATCAGCAACCAGAAAATGTCCTCAAAACTTTCATGGAAAGATAAGACACATGAGATAGTATATTATTCTGAATGGAGTTTCTGGAGCAACCAAAGTTTTGAGCTCATCTGCTGCTGTCTCTCTAGTTTGATTCAGAATCTAATTTGTCCAAAATTTCAACCGTGATGAACTTTCCCAAAACAGAAGCAGCAAGCTGCTTCCCACCATCACATACTTGGCTTGTATCCCGCCTATCCATATGCAGCAGATGTAAATATAATTTACTGGCACAAGCAGCTTTCTGCACATGGCATCTTTCTAAGTCTTCTTTAGTATCCATGTGAAGAAATAAATGATTTTATTGATGCACTCAGAGGGCCCAATAACATTTCATAATGACCTATAAAAGGAGGTCTTTCTTAACACGCATCAATCAATAACTCACATAATTACATCTCATATAATTTTGCTGAATTGTTAACAATTCTAACCAAAGCTATAATGATTCCTATTAGACAACATAAGTCTTCCAGGAGCCACATTTTGCTGCCTTCCATATATTGTAGACCTGCACAGATACAGATTTAGTGCATGCACCAGTTGCATCAGCTGATTTAGGACACTGCCTCTTCTCTGCTGTGTCCAGTCATCGCAAGTAAAGCTTGCAAAGTCTCCCGCTATATTAAGAGATGCTTTGGAGAGCAGATTGGGGCTAATACTGACAATCTTTTTTCTATCTTGTGGAAATAAAGTGGTTAGTAAGATGGTGCTTTAATCAGGGAGAAGACAACTATAAAGTCAGAATGAAATATTTTCAGTGGCGACAACCTGTCTGGTGGCAATGGGAAATCCTGCATGTCAGCACATTCATTCTTGGCTTTATCCTTGCTCGCTGGATGTGACTCAAAGGAAATGCTGGGCTTCAGTTTCTTCATCAGCAAAATGGGGATAATATTTCCACTTATGCAAGTCACTTTAAGTAGAAAGCACTGCATTCATGCAAGATAGCTTTATCGTGCCAGTACACCACAGAGTTTTTCACTTTCTGCCTGGAACATTTCATAAAAATCCCTCCACATATGGAACAGAACAAGTATTACAGTCTTCCAAAAATGTGATTTTTAGAGAGCTGACAGTGCCACTTACATTTGTGCACTTTCGTATTTCAAACACAGTCAGGTTTGGCAACGAAATTCACAATCATCTGGCAGCATTTATGAAATGAGCTGACCATACTGCTCCAGGTTTTGCCAGCTCTGTCACAACCTGCCTCCACACCAGTCCTGGCCACAACCTGGGCAGCGGGATGTGACTGGCAGGCTCTGATCAAAGCCCTGAGCCCCACAGGGCGGGTTTTGGAGCAGAGACATACCATTTAGCACTTTAAATTCCCCTCAGGAAGACTGTGCTGCAGCATCAATTGTCATTCCACCACTCACCCATAGCAGATGAAGGAAAATGTTGCTCTAGCACCTTGCTGCTTTGCTTCACAGAAATGGTGAGACCTGGGGCTTCAAGCAAGCTGCAGACTCTGCCCTCCATGATGGGGCCCTGACATGCCCCAGCACACCCTCAACTCCCTATCCACCACGAAGGATGGTTGGCTGTTCCTGGCCCAGCACTGGTCTGCCAAGGAGGCACACAGGCTTAGCAACTTGCTGTCCCCTTTTGGTTCTCAGCACAGTGCTTTACTGATATCAGAAGGCTGATATATGCTTTAGTAGTTCAGCTTTGTGCTTTCCCTCCTGTATGAGCTTGGAATAAGACTGTAGACGAGTACCAAACATCACATAGCTATCAAAGAAAGAAGAATTATATTTTAATTACTGTATTTATCTCAGAGAACACAGTGATTAGTTTTTCAGATGAAAATAAACACAATAAAAGACTAACAGACTTTTGGTAGCAGAGCCATTAAATTCTCTATCTAAATATGGTCTAGATATCTGGGGTGCAATTAGGACAGCCACGCTGAGTGCTTCTCAGGGTAAGTGTACTGATGCACTCTAACCTGAATCTAATTCTGTTCAAAGGCCAGGCAGATGAATGCTATTTGTGTTGTAATGATTGAGTAGAAATGGGCACCATTACATTTCTAATGCCTTTTGGTCAACGAGCACGTTGGACTTTCAGTGCCTGCCACTGAAGACCTAATTGCTTTTAGGAACTCTTTCACAGAAGACACACCGTCACAGCAACACAGTGCTCATGTGTGAACAAATCAGATCCAAAGCAAAGCGGTGGGTGTCAGGAGGATAGGGCACATGATAAGAGAGCTTTTGTAGCAAACTGCAAAATTCAGACATCAGTATTAGGCTTTACTTGTAGAAACAGAGCTGAACAAATAATTCAAAATGAATAATTTATTTGATTAATTTTGTCTCTCCTTGCTTGGAGAATATATATAAGCCAATCACACCATCTTGAATTTGTTATTCAAATATATTCAGTGACTTTCTTTTCACTATATTTTTTTACTCTATGGATTAATCAGAATATTTAAAATTAAAAATACACAGTTATCTCGTGATTGGCCAGACGTGCCACATGACACTACTTTTCTTCTGTGACCAAGTGAGTATGCCAGCACTTCTGGAGTAATCCTTATGCATGCAAAATTGAAAATTCAGTTTTGAAAAATATTTGCATGTGCATCTTTGGAATTAACTTGCTGCCAAGAAAACTGTCAGTAAAATTCAGCACCTCTTAAATTTGCAAAATGTGAGAACTAAAACATGCATTTTAACATTTGCATTTATTTTTTTTTCTCTGTTTCATCTGGAAGTTTTAGAACATCATATTTTCCCTGAACGGATGCAGCATTGCCTACCAGGACTGAGTTACAGTTTTGAGCCACTCATCTTAATTTTAAGTGGCTCAGCCAATGATCTGTTGTCCTAAAAGCCTGTAGTTTTCTAAATGGTCAAATGCTACATGCATCAGGTACAAGGCTTTCAAAAGTCAGGGTGGTTTTGCCCTGATGGATACGTGCGTTATTCCTGCATCAAATAATCTCTCAATTACTGAATGATTCTAGTTCTATTGTTAGGAAAAAGCCTAAGCAACGATGTTAGCATGAAACATAGTTGAAGGGAAAAGCCAATCCACTCCAGAAAATTTTAATCTCAATTTTTTTAGTGAAGAGCACCTGTTAAAGGAGACCTCATTTATTAGTCCCCTCTTTGAGGACAGAGCCTAAGTTAGGGATTCCAGGGAATGTCTTATGCTACCTCAGACTTCAGCTCTGCGTGTCCGCAAACGTTTACAAGCACATCTATGTACTTCAGGTAGCAATAGCCCAGCTCTGGTGCAAAAGATACTGAGTGGAACTGTATGTGCAAGTGTATGTTTGCCTGAGAACTAATACAACTATCTGCAGGATTTATGTGTTAATATATCCCTTGGTCCATCTTTAAAGCAGCTTCCAAGTGTTGTTGTGCAAGGACATGAAAAAAATTTAGGGTCTGTCTAATCTCCAATTATATCTGACCCACTGGTGACTTGGGTTGGGAATGAAACTGAAGATATCCCTTATCACACTTTACAGAAGTATTTAAGTGGAAACTCTGCCCATAGAGAGATATTTGTTAAGTCATCTGTAGCAATCAAAAGCAGAGCTTGACATAACCACTGCTGTCCTGGCTGGAGACTGCCCTCCACTCAAGGCCACTGTGTCCTCTTCTGCCAGGGAGAGACAGTCCTGCCTGGCCAAAGAGGCAGCTGGCACACTTTGGGGCACCATAAAATAGCAACAAGCAAAACCCACCCCAGACAGCAGGAGGGTTATCTGCTGGTAAAGACAAGCAGGAGAACAGCAGCTAGCTCTTTTGCCTAGCAAGGACCACAAGTGCAACTATAAAACTATGGTGGGTAATTCATCGAATAAACAGAGCTGGTGCTCCAGTTAGCATGCAAGATGATTTAAATGGCTTAATTTACACATCACAGCAAGCTTTTCCTACTGCAAATCAATAAATTTGCATAGGTTCTTAAAATAATAAGCAACATGCTCCCGCATATATTTTTTAAATAGGTACCAAATTCCTTAATGATAGCCAGAATCTCATCATAAACTCAGTTTTTAGTTCACTTGATAGTTGCATTGATAAGGAAACATGAATATATTAAGGGCTAGAGCTAAGCAGCAGCTTCGCCATTCATTTTTGCAGACAGCAGAGTACAGGTTCCCACGGACCCAGGTGTACAGCCCCCTCCTACCACCCACAGTGCCCTACACAGGCAGAGCCTGCTGAGCACTCATGGCATGAGCAGAGAAAGAAATGCAGCCAAGACATCCTCTGTGTACACCCCTGTGCAGGGGACAGGCATGCAGAGCGAGGGTCAGACAGATGGACAGAGGTTGACTTCCAATAGGAATGGCTGTTATCCAGATCCAGATACATTTTTTCCACCTACTTTCTCACTTCTTGTTCTCCTTCTTCCCTTTGTTCTGGCTGGGATCAGAAGTAGAAGCTCCAAAATGCCACCAGCAAAGCTGTCCTGGCAGCAGAGGTGTGCCCAGCTCCTGAGAAAGCCTGTTGCCATCAGGGTGTCAATGTGATGTTGCCACTTGAAGGTTAAAAACACTTGACACAGGCATCTTGGCACTCAAGGTCTCATCTGAGCCAAGGCAAACTTCAGATATTGCTGAGTTATCCCCATAATCAACCAGGACAGCTGAAGAGCAGCCTTTGCACTTGCACTGGCTCTTCTACTCCCCTCTCATTTGGGTGCCTCCATCTATGCAGCCACAGCAAGGTCTGACCCCTCTGGGGCTTGAGGAACAGGCACAAACCAGTGAGGAAATCTCACAGCTTTGCTCAATCACAGATAGACACTGCACTGATGAGTCAGTGGGGCATAAATGGGGGGGTCCCAAGGCATGCTGCAGCAGCAGGGCACACTTAGACCACTGGCTGTGTGCAGGCATGGTACAGCTTGGCTTCTGATTTATCAGTACAATCTTTCTGTGCCCAGCGGTAAAAAAAAAAAAAAATTAAAAAAGAAATCAAGATTAAAAGATTGAAATGGAATACTTCTGTGCTTGTAGCTGTGCAATGACTAGGGGCTTTGAAGTTAATTTTTAAGCAGTTGTTTTTATTCCTCTGCTAAAATAAAAAGCAAGGTTTTTAAACAAAGAAACAAAATGAGGACAGAGGATGGAAAAAAAATATGGGTACTCATGCCAAAAGCAAGAGAGGTGTAGGCAAGGGCCTTGATGCTTTCACTGCTGGAGCAGGGATGGCCTCTTGCTCTGCAGGGCCAGGGGTGCTCAAGTGTTTCCCTGGGTTTGGCATGAGTCAGCCTTAGGTACCAAACAGAATTTGAACACTTCTGCTTGCTTTCACCTGCTTTCCCAAGTGCATGTCATGACACTGTGGGGTCACTATATCAGGCATCTTGAGGGGAATATAAACATCATTCAAGTGTAGTGCAAGACCTCTTCTGAACAGCAAGGACATCCTTTCTGCCCTAGCAGAACTTCTTTCAGGGAGCTGAAGAGCTGGGGCAGACTCAGATGATCGTCACCCTTTGCCTAGGGCAGGACTGATACCAGCCTCAAATCTCAGAGCAAATGCCCCTTACTGAGCACCATTGCAGAAGCCTTTACTGTTTCTACTGGGATGGAGCTGCTAAAATTCCAATTAGCCTGTGCCTTATGGGACTTGCCAGAGAGCAGGTCTGTGGGTAAAGGATCATGAAGGCACCTCTGAAGAACAGCTCAACAATTCAGCTGTCTCCCTGCCCTCCAAACATGGCCCCACACAGAGCCTGACGGACATAGTCTCCTCACTCAGTCCACTGTTGTCGTCTAGAATGGTTGCAGATAATTGGTGGATATGGAAAACAGGCCCCTATTATGGTCACATTTCCAGGCAAGGTACTAGCCTGCTGTCCTTCATTTCTTTCCACTTCTCATACTTAATTTGTTTTTTGTTTGATTGGCTTTTTTTTTTTTATATTTATTACTCATGGCAGAATGTTGGGTTATAGTGTGTCAAACTTGCCAAAACTTCAAGCAGAGAGAATGATAAAAAGTATCTTGAAAATCGTATTTGCCCCTTAATAATTTAATTCTGTAGAAAGGGAAATCAAAGCATCACAAATTGATTGCTGTGAAACAAATTACAATTATTTCCACACATCCAAATAAATCTACTAATTTTAGGCATCTGACTTGAGGCATTAGATGGAATATGCAAATGCATATGTTGAGATGATGGCCGTGTCTCTAGAGCTGCTCGCTTATTTCTCTGTTCTTACTAGATGCTCAACAGTTTCAGACTGCTATTGAGACATGCAGTAAATTAGCTGCTCTTAAGCATCGCCTGTTAAAAATATTAAAAAGCATGACTGTAAAGCACAGCTGACAGTTTTAGGCATCTGACACTGGCTTATCCTTTCTAGAAAGATAAGACTCCAATGTTCACTGTCACTTTCCCCAAATCTGCTTCCAGCTGGGTTATACTGTTTGAGCTACCACTAACTGAAGCCCTCTGCCCTGCTCTACCTTTTAGAAAGGAGTGCCATGCCATGAAATGTCCCCCTTGAATACAAGGTTTCCACATACATTTTACAAAGTGTACTTGTTCAGCTGTCATACTGCTTCACATAAGAGAAGTCATCTGATATTGTTACTGACATACTAGTCTAGTGTGGCATTTACTATTAGGCTTTTTATAACTCACAGGGATGGCAGAGCAATCTCAGGTAATCAAAATAAATGAAGACAGCCTGAATAATGCATTTGTTAAATCTAAATAACATACAGTGGACACCTTTAAAGTGTTTTCCAGGAAAATGTGGCTCAGGTGCAATATTGATTGAGAAGATAAAGACAGGTGTTTTTGATTCTTATATTATGGATGTAGAGAGGACTTTGATAATGTAACAATCATCTTTTGTTATTTTGCTGCAGTCCAATACAGCTAGAATCAATTTTTCATTGTACTCATTTACTGGAAAAGGGGATAATGGCAAGGACAACACAGCTTTAATAGAACGAATAAGTCATGATTTAATTCAGATGTTGTACTACAGCTACAAGTTGAAAGATATATTTATATACACCAAAACATACAAAGGACCCTGCATGCTTTTGAATAGAAGTCATGGCTCTGCATTTCTATTTATTGGTACTTAGGTGGAATGATGCAGCATTATTATCCTGACAGCAATAAGAAGCAAGAATCTTTTAGAGTGGAAAAAGATAGCTGTAGGATTATGAGCAATCTTTATAGAAAAGCAAAATAAAGGGCAATAGTAAAAGGGCACGTTTAGGTCTTCATTAATATTTGTATTTAAGTAAAAATGACAAGCAGAAAAACCCAAAGAAAGGCTAAGTTCACAATCAATGTAAAATGCTTTTCTGCACAATTGAGATCTTTCTCAAAGATCTCAGGCATTCTGATAAATTTTGTTCCTATGGAAAGTACTGAGAATGATGATAAAATAATGATTTTTTTTTTCCCCCTAGCAAAATAGATTGCTTCATGACTTCTTGAATGAAACACAAATCTAAGAGTGATAGTGTTTGGAGCTGGATTAGTCTCCTGGGGTTGCATCCAGTGTATGAAATTTCATAGCTTTTCCAAGGAGTTCAATAGTGCTCTTCTCTGTGGTGAGACACTGCTGAATGACCCCTGAAAAAACACCCCACAGATCGAGCTTCAAAACATTACCACCAAAAGCTGCCAGGAGCTAATTGAGCCTGGTGTAGCCCAGAAATATTCTGCATGGCGTATTTCTGCGCAACACTCATTAGGCCCACCTAAATCTGAATTTCAGCACAGACTTTGTAGGAAATCAGGATCCAAAGTCAAGCTTTAGAGTTGCTTTCTACCTCTCTAATAGACCTGCTCTTGAAAGTCAGACTCTCCTTTTAACAAGCATCTTCTACAGAAAACCAGACAAAAGGGAAAAAATCCTTGCCTGGAATCTCAAGCTTTTCTTAAAAAGAATTTGGTCTAGTCCTAATTCATTGTAAGATGTGACCACATTCCTCTCTGAGGACCAAAGAGAAAATGAAGAATAAAACAAGCAAAATCAGAGGAAAAATTAACCCCTTCTGCAGCAGGAACTTCTCACAAGCATTTTCAAGCCTCTTTTTAAGCTGATGATTCAGGCTCAGCTACCTCTCAGCTGAAGTGGCTCAGGGAGGTGTTTCCAGCCTCCAGAGGACATTTGGGATTTACACCAGTGACCCAGCACCAACTCTGTACAGCTCTTGAGATGTTGGGAAGCCTTGGCTAAGTCCCTTTTTCCCCTGCCAAAGGAGGCACATGCTGGGCTATTAGTAGGCAAGGTGCAGGGAGCTGCAGGGCTCTGGTCACCGGAAGATCAGGGCAGTTCTGTAGGATGTGGCAGGCAGAAATGCTCTATAATGTGCAGAAGGTGCAACACAAGCACTTGGGAGAGTCACAGATGTCCTACCAAGCAGAAGCCGAGACACCCCAGCTCAGCGTACCTGGAGGATCTCAAAGCACAAAAGCTTTGAGCTGAGCACCAGTGACTGCAGCTCTACTGGCTTTAGAGGGAGGTTAGGGTAATGGTATAAGGATAACTCTATAAAGACATATAAGGATAGCCCTTGTGTCTACCGTGTCTTCCTAACCTTTGTGTGTGCTGCCATGGAAAGAGAAGTTATTTGATTAGGTTTTTCCTGGGCTGAGAAGAGACCAGTATGTCAAAGTCCTATACAAGAGAACAAACAGTCTCAGTGCCTATGGCTGAACCCAACAGGGCCTTCATCTCTGATCCTGTAGCGATCCACATTTCCAGACAGTGAAGAATGGGGGCTACCAGCCTTTCCTTACCATCACCAGTCTGTGGCTGGATGTTTCTCTGCCACACATATGCAGTGCCAGGCAGCTAAATGTCCTCTTCACACACCCTTTTCAAGGTCCTGGGGCATTTGGAGAAGTGGGCTCTTACTCACTGTCTATCTGGTAGCTATAGTAACACCTGACAATGGTGAACAACTTTATATACATATTATATATAATATATTTATATAGAGATATGTGATATACTCCTTTTAACAGGGAAAGGAAAAAACTGCTGTTCATTAGAAAGGAAATTCCAGCATTCTCCATTTCCCCACATCCTTGCTGCTAGAGGTGCTTTTATCAACTTCGTTCCCTTTACCTCTTCCTCCTCTTTATTTTTCAATTCTGTCTTCATTTTTCTTTCTTTTGATTAAAGGTTTCTTAATACAGATGTCTACTATTTATTTTAGAATTACATGGTCCAGGTAGGAATTCCCTGTAAAACCAGATCTTTCTTCTTGGGGAGGAGTGGGCATTCAGGTTAGTACTAATCAAATCACATGAACTCACAAGTTAGATTTCTCTCTTAGTCCTGCCTTAGTTTAGAGGAAACACTTAACCAGCTCCAATCTAGCAACCGCCTAAGTGTGGCAAAACTCATGCCCTTCCAAACACCACTCTGAGCTCCCAAAAGGCTACTCATGCCCTAAATAAGTAGAGTTAATTTTAAGATGAAAATTAACTCTGTAACAGAAAGATGGGGTAAAATCCTTACCAAGCTTTTTATACCTTGTTTCCATGCCACTGTGAATGCGGTCTAATCTGAAACATGTTAGCAGGTCCATTTCTAGGCTAGAAAGAGTCAAAGATTGACTTTCTTACATATACAGGTGTTTCAATTTCCTGGCAGGAAAATAAAACTGATACAAAGCACACAAAGGATCCCAATATCAATGAGAATGTCACTAGCAGTGCAATACATTAAAGAAGATCATTGCAACAAATCAAGTTCCTAAGCGTGACTGTCCCTTTCATGGAGAGAATGGACTGATTCGTTCCCCAAACAAAGGAAAACTTTGTGGAGACTCTGGAACAGATTGCTCTGTTTGCTCCATTACTCACAGATCAGCTTGCCCCATTCAGCAACAAAGGCAAGGGCTAAACTTATTTGTAGTCCACAATTTATGAAAAAATAATCTAGCTCATAGGAAATGAGGTGCTTCAAGAACTCGCTGAAGTGAAAGCATTTTACTGTCAGCGTGGAGTCAGCTTCAATATGACTCATCTGATCTGTGCACTACTGTTTTATGCTATGTTGATCCATCTAGGAATAATTGTAAAGATTTTACTGGATTTTTTTTTACCACCAGAAAAAAAATGAAACTGTGCTGTCTGACTGTACCTTGACTTGAGTTACAGATCATAGCAGGACATGGCCATTGCATTTTTTGGACATGGGCAGGCCTGTTGTATAACATGTTATCGGTTAGTTCAGTGACACAGTCCTGTGTCCTGAAAGGAAAGTAACATTTCTGCACACATAGCTTTGCCTTGCATCCCTGTCATACCCCTTTTTGATAATTTTTTTTACCTGCCACCACTTGGCAATAGTGAACCATCATCTAAACACGTAAAAGCAAATCAAACGTATTGTGTGCAACCCATTCAGAACTGTCACAACTAACACCAGTGCTTTCCGACTCACAGCTCCAGGAATCCTTCAAAAGGTCAGCACATGACTTGGAGCTGTCTGAAACTATAAGAGACATTTCTCCAAAGTCTAGCATATGTAGATCCCATAGGGATCCACATTTGACTCTCTCCCACCATGGAACCTACCAGCCATGTAGTGTGAATGTAGCAGCTGCTGCTCTGCAAGGAGAGGCCACCTCAGCCGTTCTGTGCAGATACCCCCACACCAAAAGGGATTTGTTTTCACACCACCATCCAGAGGGGAGATTTCAGGCTCTCAAAGACCAACTCTGTTTGCATCCTGTTTCAATAGACTGGAGGACTTCAGGAAGATTACCCCTAAGACATTGCCAATTGCCCTTTCCCTAAATGATTTTAGTGAAATTTTGTGCCTAGGAGAAACTGTGCATATAAAGAGATCATTCTTCAACCTGCTTTGGAAAAAGGCATAGAAAAATGGAATGTTCACTTTGATCAGAAGAATAAGTCTTTCAGAGACAAGTTCTGAGGCTCTTAGTATAATCCTAGCAAAAATCCCATGGTAATTCATGTTTTTCTTCAGAAGAACATTTTCATTGTTAATACATCAGATTTTGCTTTTATTTGGCTTATGCTCAGTGATTATAACATAGATATAGTGTTTGCATATGAAAGAGTAAGAAAGGAGTGAGTGCTGTCGTCTACAGAGGAAGACTTAAGGATAGATGGATGTTTTCCTGGGTAAATAGTATTAGAAATAATTATTTTTAAAGTATTCAGGTGCATCTCATTTTGCTTCCATGTAACTAAAAAGGAAGCAACTGATTTGCAACCTGGGATTTGAAAAAGCTGAAAAAAAGGCAGAAAATAATTTTTGATGAAGTAGTTGTTCAACAACTGCAGTATCATCCAGTATCTGCTGGACAAGTGCCAGACTACCTGTTTAATGTCTGAAGACTGATATCTTTGGAATTTGATAAATGACAGGTTGAGAAGGTACACACAGTGCCTGGACTACAAACAGGCCTAGGGATGATATCCCTAAAACAAAAACAAGTGCAAGTTTTCAGTTACAACTGGGATCAGCAGTCTGCTGCATTACTCATTTTTTATTTCGGAGTTTCTCTGCAAAGAAAAGGTCCTGAAGGCATCCTGGCAAGTGCCCACTGATAGCTTTCTTGAAAAGAATTTTTCTTGAAAAGAATTTGAATCCAAAGGACTGAAGTCTCAGTACCTCTCAATTTTTCTTCTAGAGAGCAACAGCACTATTTTATCAAAGAAGCTGCTTGACTTTGCTGGTATTAACTCATTCTTTGCTTCCCTAATCTTTTTGTTTTCAGTGTTGTCAAATAACATAGATGCAGAGAGAGATGTAGAATTCTAGCCTAAAAGCCAGCTTCCTCTGTTACATCAAGTGTTATCCCTGGGGTCAAGGATTGTCTGAATCAATAACACACCAATCTCAGTGGCCCCATTTAAATGGTGAGTCAGTTCACATAATCCAACCACATGTCAGATGAAAAAGAATGGTTTAGCAAACACTTTGCAGTCATCTGTTTTTTAGAACTTAGTAGTAAATTATTGGGTATCAGTCTACTGTTGCAACTATATATCTTTACACAATAGCAATTTTTCTTAGAGTTTTCTCCTGCTCAGCTGCTTATTCAGTATTTTTATATACCCTATATTTATTTTCAAATACCATTTTAAAATACTCACTGGAATTTTTCCATCTACAGATGTTTTAAGGGACTAAGTCCAGACACAGTTCACAAGCATTTTTCAGGCAAGAAAAGCAGACAGAAAGAGTTTAGCTGCCCCACTAATTCAGAGCACAGAATTACTTACCTTTGGTCCAGTTCTAATTTAGAAAGAGCCTTTGCTTCCCAAGGCAACTGCATTCAATGGGCTGTTCTGGCCATGCATGCTTCTGTTGGGAGAATACATACACTGGTTAAGTGAAACAAAATTAATATATTAACTATTTTCTATCAGATTAGAAAAATAACCTTGATGCATAATTACACATCCTCAGCACCAAGAGCAGCTAAATCAGACTGGCCTCGGGGCCTCAAGTAGGAGTGGGAGCCCCAGTAGCACTCCATGGAAGACCTGGGAGCAGTCAGGAGGGGACTGGAAGAGTCCTCCCAAACACATCCTGCTTTCCAATAGGGGAAAGGGGCAAAGACCACTCAGACACCCCCCATCAGGCACAAACTTGAATGGTCAAGCTCCCTGTCCCTGCATCAGCTCTTGGACATGTCCATACTTTTTCTCGCAGTCACTTGAAAAAGTTTTAATGTCTCTCAAGTGAGGGGCATGTTAAAATTAGTAACAGGTGGAGAAGGAAACACAAACCAAGATATTTGGCAGGTAAACCTTTTTTCTACAGAAAAGGCCAAACTCTCCCTAGTGGGCTAGGAGTCTTCTACCCAAAACAAAAAAACAAACAAACAAACAAACAATCAAAATCACAAAAAAAAAATCTAAAGCAGTACAAAAGAGGTCCCTGGTATCATGAAAGACAAATTATCTAAAGCTACTTATATAAGTCACTCTTTCAGGTTTTCTTTGGGATTACACAAAAAAAAATTTTCCAATACTACATATATATATCTTTTTGATCACACAAATCCAGACAAGCAGTTTGTGAACAGAATGACAACAACAAACACTTTTTCCAGAACATTCTAACCAGGTGTGGTGCGTTTTTGAGGATTTGCTCTGGGCTCACTCTGGAAAATACGTGTGAATTTGAATAACATTACCAATGCTGTAGTACAGAAAATCCAACACTTGTGCCGGAGTGACTCTGATTCAATAGTCTTTGCCAACACAAACATCTCAGATTTGGCCTTCAGCAGCCAATGTGCTGCACCTGCATTGCTGGCAAACAGCGGGCAGTAAAACAAGTTCAGGGGAGAGAGGAGCTCCATGCACGCCTGTGTTCAGGGCTGGGAGCATTTGCTGTTTCTGAAGAGCAAAAGGCTGAGCAAGAAGTGAACTCTCCTGTACAGCACATTTTCTGTGAGCACAAGCTTTCAATAGGTACTATATGCATGACAGCACACTTGGTACTTAGGAAAGCCAGATAACTCCTTAGAATTGAAGAAATTTGGCCAGCCACTATAGAGGGGCTTTAAATGAAGGAAAAACCTAAATCAGTACTGGCTGTTAAAATGTTATTAGAGGACAGAGCAGCATTGTGATGCACATCATACAGCACTGGCCATCTGAAGAAGTGCTGTTTTTTACAGGGATTGTCTTAGCAGTTTTGTGTGTAATAGCAAGTTAAATTAAAACTGTGGGGTTTTTCTAAGTGGTTGATTTTACAGGAACATGAAACCTCATGGGAAACAGCAATGCATAAGTTACTGCTTCCCTGTTGAAACTTGCCAGCAATGGAATATATTATGACACCCTATCTTAAACAGACAGACACCAAAAGTGACATTAAATACAATGAGGGTCTGACTAATGCTAGGTGAAACCTGACACAAACATCAAACCTTGAGTGTTTTCAAAGTTGGGCAGGAGATGCAAAATTTGCTAGGAATATTGTGTTTTTAGTGTGGATATCTGTGAAGGTGTGTTGCACTTGCACTGCAGCTAGGTTACTGCAGCCCTGATTTCCTGCTCACTTTCAGCATCTGTAAATCCTAGAGATTAGGAGCTGCCTGGTAAAGCTATGCTCTTACCTCTCAATTGGCTGCTGTGGAAACAGCAATTACAAGTTAAATTTCATCATGCTTAAAAATAATCCTCTTTTTCCCTCTGGTCTAAGGTTACCAGTCTTAGAAGAAGGCAGAAGACAATTAGAAATGAAGGAAACAAAGCCTCAGGCTGGGACATGCATATAGCTTCTGGTCCTCCTGCCCAGGCGTTTCTTCTTGGCTCCAACAGCATCAATAGCAACTTCGCTGGCGGCAATGGCAGATTCGCAGCTGAACCTCAAAAGTTTTCCGTAGCTCCCATACGGATCTGGACCTCCCTAATAGCCAGAAACTCTCAACATTGCAGTGAATTTCTGAAAAAAATAATGTCTCAGTCATGCTCCCGCTATGACAACCAGAGGAGCAGAGCCACTTGAAGCAGCACGTGCAGCTCTCCCCAGGGACCAAAGAGCTGAACTGCTCCAAACCAAAGCAAGCCTCAGACAGCTCTGCATGTCACACCAAGATACATTCTGTTGCATCATCTTTGGGTTTGGTTTTCAAATTAATCTCCTTAAAAAACCAAACTAGTTCTTTTCCTTCTCCCAGTTACAGGAATCAAAACTGAAGATCATAAACTAGGACACTTGTAAAGTATTATTCCAGCTCTTTAGAAATAAGAGTAGTGGTAAGATTGCAGTCTTATATTTAAAATAGCAAACTAAAAATCCTGGTCTTTAACACCTTGACAACTGAACTGAGGACTAACATCATCAGTAGGAATCCAAGCAGAAAGAATAAGTTCTTAGACCAAGGTTACAAAAGCAGAACAAGGAATGCAGCCTCATGACTTTATGTTGCGTGCTAGATTGCAAGCCATCTATTTGGAATGATGTTTTCTTTTTCCCCCACTGCTAAAAACTTCTGTGTACAATGTAGAGTCATAGCATCCTTAATGGCCACTTCTGTCTTTTACAGCATGAGAACCTTTTTGCTTTCTTTTTCTTAATCCTAAGGCATGTTGAAATATTATGGGCTCACAATTAAACCTTAAAACAAAAATATGAAGTTGTCTTAGTCCTTATAGCTTCATTTTTTTTACTAGATTGTATCATCTACAAATTTGTCCTGTATGAAAAGGAAATGACATTAAAAATTATCAACAACACCACATAGTATAAATTATTGAACAAAGTCTCGCTCTTTATCAATAACAAGAACCAGTTCGGAGAACAGTACAGACAGTGTGTAAAATTCTCTCACTTTACACACTGTATGGTACCATGATGTCCAATTACTTCTCAGAAGCTACCCACATCACTTAATCTCCCCATCACTCTAAGAAAGAGATGACAAAATCTGATGTTTGCTTGCTTGTGCTTCTGGGTTTGTTGACTCTTCTCAAGCTACACAAAACCAAGGATGAGCACATTTCACATGTGAGCTTCATGCTCTGCAAGGAATGAAAGGTCAAAGGGTAGCAGGCAAAAGCTATTTGCCATTCAGTTCTAATTCCCCTCATAAATTATTAAACAACCCCTTATGCATTTCCATCTTTGATAGTCTTGTGGTATAAAGTGTAAGTCAATGGATAACCTAATTGCAATAAGCAGAAGTGGTATTTAATGCACTGGACACTTTCAACAGCAAAGTAGTTCTAATTAGTGTTTCTAACTGATGTGACAGCAGTTTACAGAGTGCCAAAATAGTTCCTCATTTGTCAAGTGGGTCCGAAGCTTATGGCAGCTTTCTGATCATCTCCCTTGCCGCAGGACCTGAAAGCACCTTCAAAAAGCTTTCTCTCATTGATCTTTAGTCAGATGCTGACTGAAAGGCTCACAGCTTTGCCAGAAAGAAGATAGATAGGTAGATGCTGCACTAGCATGAAAATGTCACTTACTAAATGAAAAAGGGTACCTGTTTCTAACCCCTCTGTATGCATGTATATGAACACACATGCACACACACAAGCCCAAACCCAGAGAGGCAGTGAAAAGAGGCATTTATTAAGCATTTGACTGTGTGTGTAAAGTATTCTCTGCATAAACTTACCACATCAGATCATGTATGACATAGCCTTATATATACACAAATGATATCACATACTCTATGACTGAAATGGAGATATTTTCAAAATTTCATTAAGCTTTTCACTCTAGATTTTTCATTCAGTGCATCAGATGAACTACATCATTAATTTCAAAATATCATTTTACTTTCTGTGATTTTTTCTTCTACTATACCAATAGTTCAGCTATCCTGCTGTTCTCTGAGGGCTGAGGGAGTAAATGATGGCATGTCAGATAAAGAGCAAGTATTTGCTGAATACAGTGTTAAGAAAGTTCAGAACAGTTTTCTCTTTGTTGCAACTTGTTTTATAGCCATCATTAAATTAAATATTTTGGTTAGTTATGGGATAAACTATGACATCTTCTGATGTAGCTCAGACAACATTCAAAAGAGCCCTAAAAGCACTTATGAAACTTTAAAAATAGTTTTTAAATTCACTACCAACTGGGTTTGCCAAAAGCAACTCTTTACTGAAATACATGCAGTAAATAGCAGGAGCTGTGTTGATGTGGTACAACCAGAATTTTTTGATGGTACCATTTGTGAACCATAACCTTACTTGGATGCTGGAGATCCAGCACTCCCTGTGATGTTCCAGGGATGTGTTCCAAAAGTCTCCCAGTTTCTAAAATGAGAAGAGGATGTATAAAGATTTGGGACAAAACAGCCGAGTGGTATCTGCACTTTCAGACCACCCATCTCTCCAGTGCCTGCACTAGGTGGCTTCTGGCCAGGTACCTTAGCTCCTGGGGGGTCTTTCTGGCCATCAAATGTCTGCTACAGCCTTGTCCTGCTTCATTCCACCAGCAGCCCTTCTTCGTTGGATTTCTTAGGAACAGCACTAAAAAGCCAGCAGATATTTCAGGAGTGCTACGTGGCGCCTCCACCAGAATATTGAGGGATATTTAGTACTACTTTTGGCTTCTTATGGAGGGATATCTTGTCCCACTACTCAGCTTATGTGCTTCCTTAAAACAAAAGCTGAATTGAAAATGCCTTATTTGTTCCATATAGGGGTTAAACCAGTAAGAAAGAAATAATAATGAAGGAATAGCTACAAATTCTTTTTCTTGAGAAAGAAAAGAGATCTTCACAACACATTTTGTATCCAGACTGAATACTGAAAGGGCAACTGCTCCTTCCAGAGACAGAAGACTCAGTATCTAGAAACAGAGACCAAAAGAACACCAAATGAACTTCCATTCTCTTTCAGCACACCCATAAGCTTTACTTCAGCAGTTTTTCAGTCCCAAAGATCTGGTGGAGTCAGGAGCTACTTGGCTGATGCCAACACTCTTTTCTCCCTCGAGGCAACAAAAAAAATAATAAACAAACAAACAAAAAAATCCAAAACAACAAAAACCCCTCCAAACAAAACCCATTGCTACTATGAAGAGCTTTGAAGCAAACATGATAGATACAAAAGGATGCCCAGCTGAGAACAAGACTCACTGTCCCAAGAAGTGATCACTCTCTCCCTCTGGAGTCTATCTCTGCAGATATTCCATAGTTTTTAAATATGCAGTTTGACCAGTTGAAGTAACAGTGTCATTTCAGGTCAATCATGGAGGCTGCCACAGATAAATCTCTCCTCTTGCAGGAGACCACAGCTCATAAAATTGTGTGAAAGGCGATATCACTTAGTGCAGCACAGGCAATTAGGAATATGGAAGGGACTGGGTCAGAACACAAGTCAGAAATAATAGAGAGTGTGCACTAATTGGAGAAGCTTTTTATTTTATTAGTGCTTCCATGTCAAATTAGTCAGACTGCTTAGGCACTTACCGAGTAGCAGTGGAGTATGCATCCTGAACAAAGCCATGTGCACCTTCACATCTCACTACCTTTGTTTTCTTCTCTCTCTGCTTTCTGCACTCAGGACTCTAGCCCTCATGTAGTTCCTGTCTGTGTCAGCCTGGTCACCTTTCAAAGGAAGTGGTGCTGCAAAACATGTCTATGCTCTGCACATTCCATGATAAGAGACAAAAATCAGTGATATACTTCAATGAACAACATCCCAATACCCAAATTACAAGGCAAAAACCTAGTCTAAGCCAAGTGAGTATTGAAACACCTACAGCACAGGTTCCTGAGAGAGAAAGAAGAGCTGGTGGCGCAGTCTGTAGTTACTAACCCAGGACTTGCATTTGCACTGCTTTGCTCTAATTTAAGGCATTTGCATGCCTGCTTTCAGGCCAGGCTGAGGACGATCAGTGACCCTTCTTCCCTTTGAAATTCTCACATCAATTTTCTAAAAATGATCCAGAATAATATGCAGCTTTGTTTAGATTTAAAAACATTGCTGGAAAACTTTCACAATGGAACTGCACTCTCTGCTTCTTCTGATGTTTATGGCTTTGAAAAGCAGAGAGATTCTGGGTGATGGAGCAGGAAAGCCTGTTTCTGTTTCCTCTCTTCTTGCTTATTTCCCAAAGAACTTTGTATCACACAGGATAGAAGCAGCCAAGCCACTATTTTACCATAAGTTTATGGTACTTTTTTGAAAAGACCTATATATCATGGGGTCAGTCATAGAAGCCCAGTTTCTAACTTGTGCTTTCCATGCTTTGAGAAGTGTTATCTGGTTTAGGACTCAGACCTCTCTTCCAAGTCCCTGTCTTGATTATTGCTCTTGTATTTTAGGATCTGTCCTTCTGTTGTTTGATCCACTTACTGACATATCCCATTTTGTGTTCTCCCAGCAAGCCCTCCTATCCTTTTATCAACTAATGTCCTATACTTTCACACTAATTTCTTACTAAACAATAGCTCTCCAGTTTCTTTTGTAGCTCTAGATCTGTTATGAATATTAATAGCTTCTTGCAAGCTCTATTTGTGGGAGAGAGTGCTGGTCTTTGATCTGTGGCTTTTTCTTGAATACACCGTATCTCTGCAATTGGGTTTTGGGTCCCTTTTATGTTTTCCTACCAGATTCCTTTCTTCATTTCCATCTTTTGCTTTTATTGCAGAGTTGGAAGCTGTGGAGGACCTTTATGCATTTTTCTTTATTAAGTGAACCCTCTCATACTGGCACAATCTATGCCGATTTCAGCCCTCATTGTGGACTATTTCTGTACATTCCCTAAAGACATCAAGCCATTCAGGTGGTAGCATGTAATTTGTTTTGTACTGTAGAATTCCTGCCATGCCTATATGTATTTAGACCACAGGCAAACCAATAAAGTTGTCATAGAAACAAAGCACTTCATGAATAAATCAATTCATAACAAACTTGTAAACTTCGAAGAATCCACTGTGCTTTAACAACACATCTATTATATATACACACTAATCATGTTTGTAATGAACAACGTACGTATTCTACACATGTCCATTTGTTTTGTCCTGTTGGGCATCTTATAAATATTATTCAAGTCTTTCCTGTATGTTGTGCATGTCTCCACAGCAAGGAAGGACAGAATTGGATGCTTGCATGATAATGTAGCAGCAGGAATTTTTCTATTTCTTTTTTGATGTGTGCAAGGCGGAGGTTCAGTAAACTCTAAATGCCTTTTTTACAAGCCAGTGAGGATTGAAAGTATCAGTGCAGTAATTCTTTTTCTAGTCACAGACAACTTAATAGGACTTCATCCACTCTTCATGTAATTATAAAAAAAGCCCAGATGATGAGAGCCTGATAAAAGAAGCAGATAATATTGCTGAGAGCTGATAATACAAGCACAAGTTCACAGGCTGAGAAAATCCTACCTTCTTTTACTCCAGTTTAGTCTTACTGAAATATATGCATTTATGGTAGAAATGTTGCTAGAACTGATCATAATACAGTCTTGATTTTTCACTTTGCACATCATGTGTATTTGCTGTGAGTTGCGCAGTGAATTTGAACTCTTAGCTATCAATGCAAAACCAGTGGAGGGATTTTCCTGTGTGCCTATGAGAAAGGTGCCTACGAACAAGATGAAAGTAAAGGAGCAAATGTTTCAGGATTCAGGGGAATAAAATAAAAAAACATTATTAAGGGAGAACGTTTAGCATTTGAATTCAGAGGCTGGGTATCTTCCTGCTGATAGATACACATGATTAAAATACGGTTCCATACAAGGACAGCCTTATGGGCCCTGCCCATATGGGTACCCAAGGCCACAGCAGGTCCCTCCCCAGCACCATACCCTCTTTTCAGTCTCTGCAAAGAAAAGGGCAAACTGAGGTTTTTATTACAGTGAAACACCTACCTGCCTTCTCTGTACAACAGCACTGATAGAAAAAGATCAGGATAATAGTCTTAAGCATCTATCCCAGAAAACACGTGCCTGAATAACAAACTTCTAACATAAATTGGTAGTGATACACCAGAGCACACGAATCTGCCAGATGAAAGGTGGAGTCTCATTCTACTGATCTCAGTAATTAAGCAGTAGGTTATAGTTTAATACCACTCTGTAACCCATTAATGTTATGTAAACTTGATCACAAATACCATTGGCTATATATACCTATCTCACTTCAAGGAAACAACAGGGAAAACACAAACAAATTGGAGCAATATGTTTTATAACTACAAGTTCAAAAACATTTCCTTTCTTTGCAAGCCATTTAATTGCCTTTTCTAGTTCGCCAGGATATTCATTATTTGCCTCGCAGTTAAGAAAATTCCAAGTATTTATTTTGTTAAATTCTTGCATATTTAAGGAGACAAAGAACTATTTTAAAAACAAAACTCCCCAATACATTTAGGCAGCCTATTTCTCTGCAGAATTCTCCCTTATTCAAAATGGGAGGCTGCAGTAAAGAACTTGGCTCACAGAGTTATGCTGCGGGTTGGGAGATTTTAGTGTTGCACATGCACGAGACAAGAGCTCTCATTCAGTTAGTGCTGTCCAGGAATATTCTATAGGGAACACTGGGAACACAACTAAAAAGCAAAGATCATCAGCTTTCAAATTCACAGTGCCTTCTTTTAACTACATATTTTACACATATGTTATTTCCATAGAACAATACATTACCCAGTAATTAGGTTCATTTACAGAATCAAATCAAAGCTGTCTACATTTCTGCTGGGTAATGTTCTTCACAAACAATCCTCTCTCCTGGCTTCTCTGATTATTTTATGATTCCTCTTGCTTCTTGTCAGTACAGATTAAAGGTAACACATACAGCTGGGAACAAACATAATTTACCAGCAATAGCATTTTGTTTTCCTTAATAATTAACAAGTGCCGCTGACTAACCTTCCAGTATAAAATGTGCACCTTATCAAAAGGGAGCGGACACAGGTTAGAACAGCTCACTTGGGATATCAAAATAAGAAGTGTGATTAAAGTATTAAAGATTTAGAGGTTGACATTAAGGGATGAAAGGTGGAATTACTGTAAATATAAAACTGTTCAGCATTAAATGGAATGTGTTGCACTTGAAACAGTCTTTCAAAGTGCTAACATTTCAGCATTAATTATTAATGGAAACTGACAGCTCATTTTTAATTTGAGCCTAATGACAAGGTTCTTTAAGAGATAAATACAACACACAGGCTCAGAGGGTTTGTGGATCTTTTGAAAGGTTCTCTAAGCTGTCTCAACCTTAATCTGAAAATTCCCCATAAAATAACAGTTTGTCAATAGAGGTAAAAAAACCAAACTGGTGAGCACCAGCCTGCCCACTGGCTGGGGACACCTGCTCTACCCCAGCAGAGTGCCACTGGCAGCACTTCTCCTCTCTGCTATGGATCCAGATGGACATGGAGAAGGTTCCAAGGGTGCGCCCCCTTCCTCACCAGATAAGAGCTTGGGAAAATGTGTATCTATTCTTCTGAGTGCTTTTCTTATCACAAATACATTCACCCATCACTAATTGTTGAATGTCTCTAAAACAACTACCCATCTCATTTTCCTATTTATCATAATTTTGAGTTATGGCACCAAAACAATGATTTTTAGGATCCAGTTCTGATCCCACCTCAGCTCCATTACTCAGTGGTAAAGTCATTGCCATCAAGGATACCAGAAGGACATACACCAAAAAAAAAGGACAGGACCCTGGGTCAGGCCAGGCAAAGGTGCTTTTGCTAAAAACTTCTGTTGCTGCATTTCCTCTGTGGGTCTGAATAAACTTTTGAAGTGTCAGCTATCGATAAAAATATTATTTCTGCTATTGAAATTTGTATGATGACATTAAAGGAAAAAATGCATTTTAGGTATGAAATAGGATATATTCAATCACATAGTAAATTTTTTGTTAATAGAAATATTTGTAGTAATACTCAGATGTTTCTTTGGGATGTTAGAAATCTGCTAGGAGTGTGAAGTCCTAAATAAGCAGTCAGAATGAGGGTCAAACTTAGCTCATTAGCTTTGGCAGGTGTAAAGGCTCATGAGTGACAATGTACTTTCTTTCCAGCTATGCAAAAAAATTGCAGCAAGGAGACTAAGTGAAGATATATGGCCACTGCATTCCTATAGGGGAAGTGAGAAATGGGGAAGATAGAAAGTGGATGGGGCAGGGAATGGACAAAATAAAATGAAAAAACACCCCATGTTTTAGGATATGGCTAAGGAAAATTTTCAGAAAAAAGCAGAAGGAACATGCTGATAGTTTTATCTGCTCTTACTGACACATTCAGAATTCCTCAGGGGCTAAAAAGAAACGAGGCAGTTTGCAAGCTGGGCTTTCACTGTGCACAACCCTGTCGCACAATACAACATGAATTAACTTGTGTCTATGAAAAAGCAATATTTGGCAAAAAAGGGCACCGAGGCCAAGAGGTTGTCAAATTAAAGGACATTCAGAGAAAAGCACTTGTATACTGGTTTAATTCCAGCAACAGTGTAAAGGAAGAATAAATAAGGGTAATAAGAAGGAAGTAAGAGAAATCGTTGCTTGAGAGTACACTGTGATTTCACCGGAAAGACTGCTAATGTGAATCTTTGTGGGTGTGTCTTTTCTATTTACTCTGTGCTTTTGTTCTGCATCAAAGGAATTTGTGCTAGAAGTAGCATGTTAGGAGGATCAAAGTTACAACATGACTTTTGGGAAAAACATTTAGCTAAAACACTCAGACCTTCATCTGTGTTGCTATCTTGGAGTTAGTGTTCACTCAGTTGCTTTTTGGCACATGCAATTCCTCTGCAATAGCTTATAGGAAGCCTGATGGAATCAGATGTGTTCCCATTAGTGTCAATCTAATTCTACCTGCTCATGGTAGTGTCCAGTTAGTGTCTCTGCAGTAATTAAAAATATAATTTGGGAAGCAAGTATTTTTGGTTTTGTTAAAGCATCTTGTGGAGAATTTTCCTTTGCATGATCTCTGTCAATAACTAAACACCTGTATTCTGGCAAGTGGAAAAGCTGAGCTAAGAAAAGCTTTTCAGTTTATATACAAAATAAAATTGCTAAATTCACCTAAATGAACCATTTAAAGCAAATTGCTTTCCCAGATATGACTCAGGACTATTTGCCATTTAGGAGTTGTTAGTGAAGTATGAAATATGCCTAATGAAATACACAGCTATACAAAAGTCAAGGCTTTTTTTATAAGTCATTCTTTAATGAAAGATGAGCCATTTTCTTGCAAGAGTGTTGCCAGTGTGTATATTTCTAAAGCATATTAAGAAATGTACAATCAGAAGCAGCATGCTGTTCTACCTTCTGCTCATTTCCTTGAAAAAGTTCCTGTCACAAATAGAAATGGTATCTGAAAAGACTCAGCGAGTTCATCTTTTCTAGGAAAAAGAAAAGATTTCCTCTTCATTTGAAGATTTGATTCCAGGGATGACAAGGCAGTTTGTAATTTCAGCATGTCTCCTGATTTTGATAAAAGAGAGGAACAACAGCTTCAAAGGCCCAGCTCCCAAGTATGAAACCCTTTTGTAAATTTATCTCAGCTCCTAAATACCTGCTTTAATAAGCTAGTGTCAATACATACACACCACTTGCAACATGAGGGTTCACATACAGGTCTGATAGTTGTCCTGACATCCTCATCCCGTTTCAGCTTTCCCAGAGCCTTCTGGGTTCCCCCATCATGTTTTACACACACATCAATCACAAACCTAAACTGCAGGCTTCCTGCATCCCAACACAAAGGCAGCTCCCCCTACAAAAGGGGAACACACAGGTGTTATGCCATGTTTGGAGGCTGCTCATACCACAACATGTAGCAATATTTTCACTTGTCACAAAACAGGATTTAATCTTTATTTTGGCCACCTAACAGATGCATACCAGAAAAAAGGCTGTAATATACTACCTACACATACTTTTTGGAGGCTATATAGCCTGCTTCTGCACCAAAAACATACATCCCATTTTATGACATTTCAAATAAGGGCAGCAAGTGTTGATATCGCACATATCTTATTACATCAGAGTCCTACCACATCCTCTTGAGGGCTTTTAAACTAGCAACATACACTGTAAGTGGCTGCCTTGCATGCAGACTAAAAAATGTACCACATTTCTCACCTCTCCTTCCCTCTGCCTAACCTCACAACCACCTCAATTGAACATCTATAGAAAACAATAATGTGACTTGAAACAGACAAAAGAAATCAAAAACCTTACTCTCAGGAACTGCAACAAACCTTAGCTGGCAGAGTCTTGGGCTCCTTCCTCACTTCTCTGCTACATAGGACAGACTACCACCAGCAAATCTCATGTATACTTACAGGGTAATGCCTCATGCCAGGATTTATAAGACAGCAGCAGCTATAAGCTCATGAATCCCAGTATTTTATTTTTCTAACAATATATTTATCAATAAAACAAATGTGAAGAGCATTGTGCCCGCACTTCTCATTTCTTTTCAGTAAGATCCTCTCATGTTCTTTTTTGTATCTGCAGTGGGTTTCCAAGAGAGGTTAAATGGCCTCACTAGCTATCTTCTTGCTTGCATTACACAGTTCCCACTCAAGGCCAGACCTTCAGCCAGCACAAACCCAGGCTACATCCCCTGCTGTTATTGGAGCTTTTCTGATGTGCTGCAGATGGGGACTTGGCTCCTGCAGTTCTGATGTACATGATAGCCCTTCTCAGTACACGATACTTTATGGAGGCAGCATTAATGCAAACACAACTCCTTGCTCTTTGAAAGCCAGACACATCTCTTACAATCTGACTCCAACAATTTATACACCTGAAGGGACCCAGCTGAAATGGCAACAGGAACCTTTTTTATTATTATTTGATCTTGTCAAAATGAGAAGATTAGAAGGTGTGTGTTTTTGAAGTGGCACACAAAGGCTGGAGTAGTGGGAGTTTAAGAGGCTCTGCCAAGGAAGAAGAATGCAAACTGCATGTTTGAAGCACTTGGCAATAGGCTATGCAAGTCCCTAGGAAGCAGTGAGACTTGGGGAGTGAGGAAGAGATGAAACCAAAGCATGACAAGACAAGTCTGAGCCCTGGAGACAGACAGGGAGAGGCACCAGGCCTGGAAGGAAAGGCAAGAAGCTCTTTCAGTCAGTAGTCCTGAAGGACAAGGGAACATCAGTGGGAGATGTCTTGGAGACAGCTGAAGACCTGAGGATTTGGGGTGGTGTAAAGAATAAATTTATTGAGATAGGAGCTGTCAAATAGGTGCAGCAGGTTAAATCACATAAGAGCTTGTAGGGGGAGAAATAGTCCTGTAAACCACAAGAATCAATAAAATAGATTTTAAATGGAAAGATGCTGCTTATAGTAATGCTGACTAAAAAAATTGAATGGGACAATGAAAACCAAGACACAGTAAAGCAAATACAAATCACTGCATAAATAGGAAGTTCTAGCACATATCTTCTTGGAGAACCAAGAAAAATGTCAACACTCAGCTAGCGTAAACTGGCACAACTCCACTGAAAGCCAAGGATATCAGCCTCAGTGATGCCTTTAGACTTCTCTAGGCTTCTTGTGCACTGTCTCCCAGTACTTTATTAACTACATCACATCATATGCACAGGCATACCAGGCTAACACAGTGGTCTTCCCCCCAACCTTAAGAAGTGTCCATAAATTGCATTTGAGGTAGGTGGTAGAAGGAGAATAAAAATATGAATACTGACTTTTATCCATTACTGACAGATGCTCCCATAAAGAAAAAAACTAAGGAGGTTTACTGTGTAATTGTTCAACACAATGATTTACTGTACAACCCTCCAAAGCTTATCATGTAACTCATTGTGAAACTCCCTGATTTACTGCGAACACAGCAGAGCTTATCACAATGTTTCTGTGGGTAAGACTTGGCACTAGCTTGGGATAGGGTTTCACAAGCCATTAATGATGACTGACAGGTTCATTTCAAATGAGTTATAAAAGTTCTCTGTACAAAATCATCATGCTGTCTGTGTGATAGTCAGATATTTTAACTTCAGTGCTGTATAAACACTCCTTAACACCAAGAAATTACCAAACAAGCACATATATTATCAGATTGGTTTGATTTGCATTTCTCTTTCATTTTTTATATTATCATTAGAGTCAGCCTTAACCTTTTCATAGTCTATAAATGAAAAATTGAAACATTTGACTCTTCCTTCAGATTGGACTAGGTAAGATATGTAGAACCCTCCAACCCAATTATTAAAAGTTAAATGCTCTCAGATTAGGTAAAATATTTTCAAAATCATAAATCTGCATTCTTGAAGGCTGGGAGACATGCTTAAAAAATGTAAAGTGTGTGACACGTCAGATAAAGCCCAGCATAAAAATAATATAAACACCATTTAGCTAACTGTTCACCTGTTTTCCTTTTGCTTGGCTGAGCACATTAAACTCGGACAAATAGGATAAACATCAGATCTTTGCAGAACTTCTATGCTTGAGGCAGTCCTGACAATTATATCGTAGTCAAGTACTGGTTGCTACAGATAAGAGGGGAGATACCATCAGATTTGGGTGGCTCTCTTAGCCAGTGCCGTGCTAGAACTACACAGAGATAGCAAGTCTGTCTTTCTATACAAAGGACTAAAAAGGAATGGATGAAAATACCACACGAATTACACGGACAATATGTTGAAAGTTAAATGCAGAACTGAAGAGGTCATCCAGCAGCTACCACCAGTTCAGGCCAATTCACTGTCAAATGTTGCATACAACAGAAGGAGAGAAGACTGATTGCTTGCTGAAGCAGTTTGCAGGGGCCAATATCTACTCTAAATACTCATTTCCCCTTTACCTGTTTTGTAAACAGCAACCTGGGCTTTACACAGGATCAAGTGGTTGGGCTTTACCCAGGATCCCACTTGACCACACTATGAATTGCACATTATTCTGCAGTGGAAAATCTCATTCATTAATCCTGCTAGCATGAGTAAAGGGAAGATCAGGAAATGCCTAATGACTGGTTTGCTCCCAACAGCCCAGTGCATGTCATTGTATAGCACAGCCACGCAGTCTTCTCTTTTGTTGTTCAAACAGGTGGATGCTAAGAGTTGCTTTCCTCATACTGGCCAAAAGCCAAACCTGTTGTAGGTCACCAGATGCTCTCAGTGCACATTGCACTGTAAGGATGGCCATCTCAGACCCAATGTATCAGGGCAGGCTGCCTTTTCCACTCCCGTCAGGGCTCAAAGCAGCCTTAGAGGGAGCAAAGTATGACCCTAAGAACAAAAATGCCCCCAACAAAACAGGGCTGAGCAAAATTCCCATTCCTAAACCGTGCTCAGTGCTGATATGAAAAAAGTAAGAGCACGGCCCTGCTGCCATAGCTGTGACCATTCATATTCAGTCAGGTATGAACTTGGTAAATAGACATGGGCTGTAAAAACCGCAGCTGAAAATGACAGCTTGGGTGCATCTTCAACTACTCTGTGCTTCTATAGAAGAGCCTAACTTTAAGTGGCCCCACAAACAGCTCACAGCTGATTAGGCAGTGTGATGAGAGACACAGCAAAAGCATACTAATGGCATGGAGACTCACCCAACCCCAAGACCACAGCAAAAAGCAAGTTTGCTTTACAAACAAGCTAAATTCGCTACGCTATTACAGTTTTCTTGGATCACACTATGTTAGCTGTGACCACAAGAGGAGTTTTAAAAAAATTTGTTTAAAAAACAAACAAACAAACAAACAAAAAACCCCAACAAGCCCAGTTTTCATTGCTCCTGTTGCAAAAAAACATTAAAACACACCTTGCACTGTTACAAGCAAAGAGCACTGAGCTAGCATAGCCACAGAACTGCCTCACTTTTCCATGAGTGACTGATTTACTTCCCTTATTTATACTGGAAAATAGCAGGATTTCCAATTCCTGTAATTAATTTTCAATACTGTGTAAGACTGGGCACCTGATTCCACTGACTACAAAGGGGACCAAAGCACACATTTCAGTTTAAGCATGTGACAAACTGTTTCAAGTAATTGGTGCCAAGGAAGTGTGCAACAGTATTTGCTGTAGGTGCTTCCACAGCATCATTTTCCTCCTCATATGCTAACATGAATCAGTGCTATCTTGCCACTGGACTGGCTGACCTATTAAAAATGTATCTGGACATACAGCTGTACCCTGTGATATACAGTTAGCTCTGTTCCGTCAGATTGATTTAGGGAAAGGAATATGCTTATCTGGAAAGGTAAAAATCACAAGGCAGGAAAGGAACAGCTGGCAAGTCTTAAAGACAAAGGGGAGGCTCTCTTCAGACACTTTTCTTGTATAATTTATGCTGTAGACATTTTACTCTGTCTAATTGCCCCATTTCAATCTAATGTCAGTTAATCAATGACTTCTGCATAGCATGGAGGTGAACCCTGGATGCAGAACAAATGCATAAATTTGGTCTGCTTTTTTGCAGGCTCTACTTACAGAGCCTCATCTTTTGCATTTGCTTTCTGGAGTTGAAATTTCTTCTCTTTTGACTCATCCTCAGCAAACACCCACGCTCTCCCTCTTTTGAGTCACAGTGGTTTTTGTATTTTTAAATCACGATTACACTTGTGTAAAATGCAGATTTTTTTACAAGTATCTCATTGCTGCTTTTTACTATTGTTGTTTTATTATCCTGCTATTTTTATTTGGGAGGTCTGCTTCTCAAACCTATCCAGGTGGTAAGATCCCAGATGTACCATGAAACAAATGTTGTGACTTTTTCTTCGCTTCTAAAGTCTAGATTTCATGCCTTTCTTTCCCTTACTCAATATATTCAACAGTACTTTTAAAATGAGAATATATTATCCCAAGTGTTTAGAAGGACCCACAAGTTTTTTTAATCTGGTAGGCTAATCTATGTAGAGCAGTTGGAAACAAAAAACATTCAGAGATTATGCCAATTAACCCTACATGTAAGGGATCTGATTTAGCAAGTGCTCCAGTCTACAACTTTGAGGGATGAAGCCCATATTCTTCTATTACCTTCACACTACGTTTAAACACACAGGCATCCAAATTTACTTGTAGATATCCTGAAGAACAACACTGCGCCTATCCCAGGTGAGCAGACTCTTGCTTCTCCCTCAAACTTGCCCTATCATAATTTGGCAAAATAAATAGAGATTTGTTCATATTTTTTGAGGAAAACTAGAAAACCTGCCCAAGCAGTAGTTAAACTGAGTGTAAGCCTTGAAACCAATAGGCAATGTTCTTCTGTCTTCCCCTGGATGCTAGATCAAGCCTTGTATGGAGTTGGACAAAAGTACGGGAAAACCAGGTAAGTGACACTGTTTTTTGTATTTTTTTTATAAATGGTGGAGAAAGGCAACATAAGGCCAATTATTTATCCAATTTCCTTAAATGGCCTACACAACTAAGTTGTTCTGCTAAATATCTGAAGTAGTGCCATAGGTTTCTTAAGAGCCTGATGTTTATTGAGGAGTATTCAGGGGAATTTTACCTTGATCCGTTCTGCTGCAAATCACTACAGCTACCTTGAAACAATCCATGAGATTTTGATCAACTCATTGCCTCACACTTTGTCCAAAGAAAGCAAACTAAGACAAACCATCCAACTTCTTCTCAGCTCCCAACCACCACTGCCCCATCTCTTCTACCATGACCTGCACAAAAGACATGGATGCCAGGAGGCTCATGTCTTCATTTGTGAAATTCTTGAATAATAGTTTAGGTTTGCATACAGAGTAAGTAGACACAAGGTCAGGCAGGTGAGCAAGCACTGATTTCCACAGAAACCTTTTGGCTGCACAGGATAGCACAAACTCAGCAGTAGGTCTGTGTCAGCTCAAGCTTCCTCCAGCTGCATCCTTGAAGGAGCTGCAGCTCTTGTCCCTGTGTTTCTGGGGAAAAGTCTGGAAAACTAGATCTGAAAAGCTATCCCAGATTAGTTGCTCTAGGATATTAAATCTAGCTAATTTTTGTTTTCCTAATGAAGTTCAGCCTTCTAATAAGAAATAGTGGGTGGAGACATGGGACAAAGCAGGTTCCTTCAGATTAAGTAAACTCTATTAACAAATTTATTTACCTTGACTAACCCATGTCTTCTTCCAGCAGGACAGGGAGGCAGGAGCTGGTGGCAGTATTAGGTCCAGTCCCATACCAGCTGATGAGGAGAGCAGGGCAGCTTCAACCTCAAGTCCCAATATCAGGCAAATTCAGGCAAAATCAGGCAACAACGTAGGTCTGGGGGCCAAGATTAGTGGCCAATATAAAGGTCAGGGTCAAAACCAGATACATTCCACAGACTGCCAGACAGGTTCATGCTGACAGGACAGCTCTGTCACCAAGCTTGGAGGTCCATACACAGGCCAGAATTCACATCAGCAGGAGGCAGGGACCAAGAGCTAGAGACCAGCAGCCCTACAGCATTGTTCAGAAAGAGGCTGCTGCCAAGGGCTGAGCTTAAATCCTGATCCATGGAAGGGGTGGGATGCCCCAGGTGAGGCTGGTCAGGGCCATTAACACCTATCAGTATCTCAGGGCACCTGACACCTCATTTATTGTTCAATTAATTTCTGTGTACATTTACAGCAAAGTGGGGGCTTAGACTGCATTATAACACATGCTTAAAAAAATATAACACATAATTAAAAAAAAATACAAAAACCCACCAAAGCAAACCCCAGGTAAGTGAAATTATAGGGAGAGACCTCTATTAAAAATACCATCTGTGATATGGAACCTCAGAGGGGATATGAAGTTTTATTCAGTATTTCCTAGTTGAACTCAACATTCTGCTCAGGGAGCTACAACAGTGCACAATCAAAACCTTCTCTTATTTACCACAACAGACTATTGTATTGTGTCACATTGTTGCTGGTACAGAAGTTATTTAATATCAGTTTTGTAGTTGCAAATTACAGCTCTGAAATTTTCAGTATCTTTTATTCAATACACATTGAACTGCTACAGTAATTTTTCCAAAATATGTGGAATTTGCCATAAAAGAACCAATCAAGATCCCACTAATTTAAAATAGCCTTTTTCTTTTGCCCATAAAGAGTAGGACTACCTGGGGATATTTTTTCCATTGCCAAAAGAGAGAATCAGATCAACGATAGTTTGGTTCATCAGGAAGATGTATAATGTATTTTATCTTCAGTTTTTGAGAAAACCCTGTGTCAGAAACGTGTACTGTAGGTGGAATAAATTCACTGCTGTATAAAATTAGAAATCATTCTGAGATCACATGTATAAAAACATGGTCAACAATAAGGTGGTTTTAAAAGCTATTTGATTTGTGGTAATATTCCTCTTTTAATACACTATCATTATTATTTTATTGATCTCAAAGTTCTTGATATTTCAAAGCCTATGATTAGAATTTTTTCCATATATGAGGAGAAAATCTGTTGTATCACTTACATGAGCAATCTGAAGTCTGTAGTGTGTGTCACTTTACAGGACAAAACAGTAGCAAAAGGAAATAAAAGCCAGTGTCAATCTTCGATGAAATTAACAGAATTTAGAGCTGCTCCAGGCAAAACAATGAAATCTGTAATTTATCAGCACAGGATAACATCACCAGGGGAATTATTTAATGATTAACTACAGCGGGCTGGAGCCTGGGGTGAGGCGTGTTGGCTTACGGCTGCGCTTGGAGTGTGTTCTGCCTCAGAACTGAAACACTGCTCATTTCCACAGGAGAATAAGCCCTAGCAAGGGCTGTTCCTGCATGGGACACAGCTGGGGTAAGGGAAGTATGGAGATGACCTCTTCACCGGCTTTGCGAGTGTACAAGTGCTCTGGACTGGCAATGAAAGCACTGACGTATTAGAACAGCTTTAAATGCAAAACCAATAAAACCACTCACCATAGGAAGGGCAGAAGCTGCTCTGTCGCTGCTGCAGATTTTATCACTGACCCTTGTACAAACAAGATTTCACACCAAGTATTTTTTGCTATAAAGAACTGAAAAGGGGAAAGAGCTTCATGTTAGTATTTAATATTGTAGCGTAAGTACTGGCAAATTACATTTCTGCACTTCATGGAAGCAATCTGCTTCTGTGACTAAACAGATTTTTGTGTCAGAGTTTAATGATGGGGCTCAGAGTGACCTGGGGAAGCCACGGGGAGAGGTGCCACGTTTATCAGCCTCCCACGGGGCGCAGAAACACAGACGGCATTCCAGAGCTGAAGACCAATAACCTGTCTGTACCCTCAGAAATAAGGAAAACAGGGTAACTATTAAGCTGCTGGAATCACAGGCAGGCAAAACTGATGTAACCAAGAGCAGACAGCCTTGGGAATGATTTAACATGGTTTGTGAATATATGTACACGCAGCCCTCCTCCTTGTCCTTGTGTGTGGATGGGTTGCTCAGGTTTGGTGACTGCTGCTGGGAGTTCCCCTTCCAGCCTCTTCCTGCACATTTCACAGTGCCAGCACAGCCAGCCCAGCAGTGCAGGGTGCCTGCACCAGCACCCTGTGGGGCCACCCATGTCCAGGCTGCTCTCAGCACCTGTTTCCTGCTGCCTTGGAGCACAGTGGCCTCAGTGATCCACATGGAGGGCACACTTCAGCCAGGTAAGGTAGAGACATCCATCCCAGCAGTGCCACATAGCATCTGCTATTGGGGGCAGCAGGTAGGATCACTACAGACCCAAAAGGGATGAATTGCAAGCAGTATTTGCAAAACTCAAAGAGCTGTTGGCTTTTCCATGTGGCTGAACTTCTCCCAGCTGAAGTCTGAGCTCCAGGCTTGGCCCTGGCCCTGTCACTGTGGTTTGGCTGCAGGGTCACTTGCTCTTGCCTAAGGCTGCTGGCTTGGTCCTGGCACCTTCCTAGTCACACAGCTTTAGGATGGTGATTCTGATAGTAGGTGCGTAAAAGACTCCACCACGATGGAGCCACAAAGCTTTGGAGCAAGTGTATTTCCTCTGCTGGGAGAAGCACTCTGTGAAGTTATGCCTCTGTGTGGCTTTCCATAGCCAATGAGCAAGGAAGACATCTAATTTGTTTTATTATATTTTGTAGCCTGAAGACAGTGGAAGTGTTGAGACAGAAATATCCTACATCAACTTCTCCATCATGGTAATCAAATAGTGCATGAGTTGTTCATTTAATAATGCATTTTTGTTATAGAGATGCTAAGAGTGTGTAAAGTATCTTCATTTTTAAGTATTATAGTCATTACAAACCACTGGGATATTAGCTATGTGTTACCTTGGTCATTTTGTGTCTGGGTTCTCTTCAAATTTGTCATTTTTATGCATTCTCAAAATTGTCTTCAAATTGGTGGATCCTTTGTCATCATAACTGCTGGAAGAACACCAGAAAAGTTCTTGTTTCTACAATTAACAAAACTAAGGCTGTTTCCCCAAAAGACTATTGACAGCAATATCTATACACAGATTTTACTATTCTCCCTCTAAATCTTGTTGCTGATTAACAGGGTGGGTTTCTTCCTGAGGAATATGTTGTTTTTCTAGTTTGCTATTAGCCTCCACAAATGACTGTGTGATGCAGTTTTGTGTCTCCAAGCCTACAGTAAATGAGAAACATTTTGTAGAATTTTCTTTTGCTCTTGAATTTTTCAACATGCACATGGGATAAGAATGTAACAAGACTCCAATAGAATTTTATAATTGGATCAAAACACAGTTCACCCACATATGAGCTGGATTGGTTGTGATAGATGTCAGGAGAAATTCTAAGGCAATACTAAAATTCTTTTATTCCATAACTGCCAAATAAAATAGTACTAAAAGCCTGTGAGCAAAAGCCTCCTGGTTTGGCTGGGTTTAAATAGGAAAAGAGTAATCAGATAGTGGATGAGGCATCAGTAAAATCAAATTATGTGAAGCCAAATGATACGATTGCTGTACCATCCTCCCTGCCTCCATTTCTATTTCAGTACTGAAGACATTAATCATGGCTAGATCATTTGCGCCTTGAATCCAAACCAGGTATGGTATGCCATCTTTGGGAGTAACCAAAGGCTAAGATCCCTTTCAGCTGTGTGTAATATCTCCTTGCAGCTTGTCCAGCTGCTATTAAAACCATATCAGGTCTGGTCGGCCACCCAGATGCAGAACTGGCCAGAGCATGCATGTCCTTCTGGGTTATTTATTCTAAAGCTGAAATATTGACTTGCCTGCTTACAAGGAAGAGGCAGTAATGTTTCCTCAGGGGTCTGAGGAAACCTGAGGTGCCTGGCCCCACCAGTCTGGACTGCAGGACCCCAGTGGCCCCACACTGCAAAGCTGAAGTTTCCCCCTGCATCAGTCTTGCCCCACAACCTGACCTACTGCATAGCCCCAGCCTGTCCAGGAGCCTCCTGGCTCCAGAGCTCAGCCTCTTTCCTCTGCACCATGTACCCCCAACCTCGTGCACCCCTGTGCTGTCCCACACAGCGTCACGTGTTCTGAGCCAGGGAGCTCAGGTAGGGGAGCTACGGATAACAATAACCCTTCCTACACTGGGAAGCCGACTGCCAGGAGATGTGTGCTGAGCTGTCTGCCCAGGCACTCCGGGCACCATCTCTGAGACATTGAACTCAGCTTCAAAAGCATCAGTTCAGTAAGACAGACACTGCCAAAGTGCCCCCATTTCTTCACAAAGCACAAGGAGAAGGCATCCTGGAGCACCCATGGTCTGCAATAAAACCCCTCCAAGCAGTATCCTTGGTGGAGGCCGGAGCAGTGGTAACGCAGGAGACGAGGATGAGCTCGTGCCGTCCTGCCTGTGGTGCGCAGCTAAAGCCCCGTCTGCTTGCATTAGCCTTTCCTCAGTGGAGATGTTGTCACCCTGACCCGCAGTCCCCGAGGAAAGCAAAGAAAAACAGGGAAGGCAAAGCAATCCCCAGCCGTGCCGAAGCCCCACCGCAGCCGACCATTGTAGTGTGCGGTGCCTGGATTTTATGTCAGCTATGCAACATAATTAATTAGATTTAGATTAGATGAGAACACATTAGACACAGTGAGATGCTACCTTCCTGCCTGTCCATCCTTGGAAGAACTGGGCACGCTTTCTTTCCTTATGCATATTCCCTTAATAATATATTTGTCACAAGGATTCTTCCTACACCCATCTGGCATATAGATATTTTTCCAAATTTGTCATTTTTTATGTTCCAAAACCTATTTTACTTCAGATGCTTTCATAATGAAGCAGCAAAAACCTGCCATAGCTTGATATATGGAGCAGAAATCACATCTGTGCCAGGCTGTTTTCTAATCAGATAAAGCACTGAGTACCTGCAGTGCCTTTTCTTCTGGTCTTTGAATAGATGTACCTGAGCGACTTCCAGTGCTAGTCTAGCATTGCATTTACAATTACTAAAAAATACCATTCTTAATTTTAGCTTTCAGCTAATTTCAGTCCTTTTAAAGGAAAAGAAAAAGAAGCATTAGAATTGCCTAGTGGTCCCCCGCACGACACAAACCGTGGAAAGTCATTCTGTAACTTGGGCATCAGCCCAAACACTTGTGCTTGAACTAGAGTGTACTCAGAAGGGCATTTGCCCCTGTTTCTCCTTTTAATGCTGTCATTCACACCATATAATTTAGACATCTGTTATGAGTGAGGAGTGGACTTCAGTGAGTTCATACTGTATACCCCAGACAGAAGGATAAAAAGAGTTGTGATGTCACATTTTCACCAGCACCTTAAGTCTGTGGTGGAAGGAACTTAACAGAGTCATAAGGAGATGCTTCTACTTTTCTTGAGGCTTCACCTGCCCTGCTGTGCCTGGCTTCTTTGCGTGCACACAACCAACAGGCAAGATGGATTCTGCAGGAGATAATTTCATCTGAAGCCACATTAACTCCCCAGACACACTTGTCTGCTCCTCGTGGTACATCCCTGGAGAGGCTCCGTTGGCACAGCAGAGACAGGAAGGCTGATGGTTTGTGGCACTCCCTGGTGCCAAATCCCGGGAGAGAGTTCCTCCTACTTTGAATTTCCTCTGTTCATATAAAGCAAAAGGACAATCTGAGGCATTGCTCTCAGCATAGTTCAAAACACAGTTTGAAGTGTGAATTTTTCAATATTTGAAGCATTGGCTTTTATGATTTATTTATTGATATTCCAGGACAAGCATCACAGAGTGAGGCTCGTGCCTACTCCAAATATAACAACAATCATTGAATGGATAGCAATATTTTCATAGACATTTTGTCCATTGCTATGCAGATAAATTTTGTCTCTGTATAATAACACAAAGATGATAAGATCAAGCATATTGGAGAAACACTAAAAAAACCCCAACTCTGAAACAATTTGGTTCATATTGTTTCATTTCTGACAACAGTATGCACTTTATGAACAGAATCTGACTTTATAGCGGGTGTGACTCAGGCATAGGAGGTGTGCAGGGTTTGCTGTCTCTTATCCCTTGAGTCCACCTTGTAATATTGCTGGTATCCGTGTGTAACAGATAGTGTTGTGCAGTGGGCTGGAAGATAATAAATAGATGTGAGCTGATGATTTACAGGAGGGTGCTTGGAACTCCTTGAACCACTGGGGAAGGGAAACTGTGCTGGTGCAAGGTTGTGCTGTCAACCTCGCAATAGTTTTTCCTCTCTCCTGAGGGCAATTTCTCCAAGATGTAACTTGCTTCCTGCCTCATCATCTGGAAATTCACAAATCAGAGGAATTGTGGTTAATTACTAAAATGGCTGATCCATAGATTGTTAGCTGTCAGAGCCTGGGGGGAGGGGTTTAATTGTTGTTTTCCTCTGAAAGGATTTCTCCTAAAGTGATGAAATGACTCTCATTAATGAAACTTGCAAATAGAAGAAGGATTTCTCCTAAAGTGATGAGATGACTCTCATTAATGAAACTTGCAAATAGAAGACTTTTGTGATTATTTCCAGTTGTTGGAGAATTGCTTATTTAAAATGCATTCCTTTCTTAAGTGAAGAAACTTATATTTCTCCAAACATCCAGAATAAATTTAGCCCTAAAACATTCATAACAGAGGATGAATGCATATCCAGGCTAACACTGCATGTGATCTCTGATCATACAGTAGTTAAGTTATACAATCACAGTGATTTATGGTACTAAACTGTGGAGCCTCATATCTACAGGGGTGTGGGTAAAGGGGTGGAACTCTCATCAATCAAAAGACTATACTTGTTCAGCATTTGGATAATTAAGGCAGACAATAAAAAAGCATGAAATAATATTTAAAAAATGAAATCAGAATATCTATTTGCATAGTGTTATTAAGCAATACGGTGCTGAGACATCTTTTCAAAAAGCTTGCCTAGAAATCCACTTATTATCTTGTAGCACTCGATATATGAGTTCTTTATATTCATGCTGAGGGTATTTGTAGAGTAGTTATATAACACACATACTGTCTTCAACTTAAAAAAACAAGATTACAAATAATGGCTATCTTTCCAGTTTATTCCAAGACAGAGACAAAACAAGAAGGAAAAAAAACCAAACCCATAAGCAATTTTAAAGTGCAAAATTCTAAAATTTCATTTATCCTATTGATAGTGCTTTTCTTCCAATTCACCAACCTCAGGTAGAGATAGTCAGGCATAATAAGGGGCTAGCACAGGGGAACTGTATTAATCAAACAATGTTCAAAAAAGAAGTTTAATTAACTGCATATTTTGTAAAAGCCACATTTCATTACTGTTTGTTAGGAAGATGGAAGCATGCACTGGAAGCACTAATTCTAATTATTACTTCAAGTGGGAGTTTTTGGCAGAAGGTCAAGGAATAATAGAAGAATGTGTGAATCTGTGCTACAGCATAGCAGTAAGACTAATCATTTGAATACAGCCAGTTGCTTTTTCTTGGACTGTCTGTGTGCTGTTCAATGTTCTGGATGAATCTAACACAATCAGCCTGTTCTCTGGTGTATATACACTTCCTGCTGACTCAGGGCAGCTTGCCCCTTCTGCCATTTATTAAAATGAAACATTCCTATTAAAACAACATTTTTCAGAGAGATGACCAAATAGATATTAGTAATGACATTATTAAAACTATTTTGTTTAAAATGAACTGTCACACTTGTGTGTTGCAAAGCAACACAAACAAATCTATTTCATTTAGTGAGAGATTGCTTTGAAGAGCTGGATTTCTTTCTTTCTATTAGAAGGTATTGCAGAGAGGATGTGATGTGTGCTCCAGGAAACTGCTAGCTTTTATAGCTATTAGAAAGGAAGAATATTGCTTCTAGTACTCTCCATAGCAAATAATGTATAATTCATGAATTTCATTAACATGCAAATATGATCCATGGCCTCCTATGTTTGTATCTCCTAATAATCTATTAATGGTTTTAAAAGTAAAGGGTAATAGAAACATTTTGTATGAGCAACATTTACTCGTGGTTCTCTGTGTTTGTCTCTAATTGTATAGTATAAGCATGTATAGAATTAAAACAGAAACAATGGAAATTAATTAACCTATAATTCTCAAATAAATATTTATTGAACATAAGGTCACATGTCCAATAACTTGTGATTCACTAATGAAAGACTCCATGATCATTAGATGACAACATGTCTTAGAAAAATTGTGCTGGGGGATGGAAAGGTATTCATACGATAACTATTGCTTGAAATGACCCCTAGATTTCGAAATAGTATTGAGATTTCAGCTCCCCCATCAAACATGGATGGGATAAGAAAACAAAGAAAGTATAATGTGCATCCTGAAGACTTAGACTTTTCAGTTTTCTTTGTCACAGCAGTAGATAGATAAGATTTTATACTGATGCAACCTTATTTAGTGTTTTAGGATCAGCTGCTCTCCACTTCCACGTTCTGACTGAAACTTTAGAGTTGTCCATCTGAAAAAATGTGAAAACTCTCTCCTTGCTTTGTCAGAGCAGACATACAGCATTACCAGGCAGATAATTACAGATTTTTTTCCTACTCTGAGCACTTGGTGCTTGCAGGTTTGCATGCTTTACCTCCAATTCTTTGCAGTGCCATTGTACCCCTGGGCCCGAGTGCTGCCACCGCTGCCCTGCCCTGCACTCCCAACTCAGCAGGTACCCCAGCCCCATCACTGAGCCTCTCACCTTTCCCTCTCCCTTTCTGGAATTCCATGGGAGGGATCTGCCAAGATAGTAATTTTACTTCCATATTTATCAGAAACCACATGAAGAGAAACAGTGGACACATCTGCTCTTTGTAAAAAAATACATTTAAAGTAATGATGCTGTAGGCAACAATAAACCATTTTAATCAACTAATCGAAAGAAACATCCTGTCAAGGACAGTTTTGATGATTTTCATATTATAACCCATAAGCACTGGACAGTATTTTAGACCAGGGTTGAGGACTTTTTCTCTGAGTCTGAAGAATTTGTCTGAGCACAAGGAGAAAAAAAATAATACATCAATAATAAAAAATTTTCTCATATCACAGGAATATGGGAGAAATGATGGACTTCTGAACATCTTTTAACAAATAAATATAGTCTTTTTAAAAACAAATGCATATGTGATGTAAGAGCCCTTTATTTTACCCTTCCTATGATGCTGTTTCTCAGAGAAATGAGAACAAATTATGTCAGGCTGGGAAACACAGGACTTTTACTCAGTGCCTGAGCTCACCCCTTTGTGGGTAACTGTGTGGCGTGCAGATCCTGACCATAAGCTTGTGCCAGTGTTTTAATATTCTACTGTGATGATCTTTTTCAGGCTCACTGTGACTAAAAAGTCTCTTATCCACACTCTTATATGTCACACCTCTACTACATCCTCCTCCAGTCTGAAGCATGGGAGAACACTTCTGTCTCAGAAATGAAAATTGCCTGAAAGCTACAACTGCGTGAATTGGGGAAGCTGGGTGGTGGGTCCAACAGGAGAGAGGTGGTTCAGAAAAGAGCTTATATGCTATTCATATTGACCTATCTGTGTAGAAAAAAAAAATTATTTGTTTAGTAGAGGCTACCTGTCAGTATAAACAGTCACAATCACATTCACAATGAAGATATGCCAATTTTACACAACAAGAAAGCCTGTTGGTACATACATTTCACAGTTCGTTACAGATTTCCTTAATTAAATGAATGTAACAAGTTGATTAGACTTGAGAAGCTCGGAGAAAAGTCAGATCCATTTATATTGAAAAGTAGGACTAAGAAATAAATTATTCACAGTTGATTAGACTAAGACAAGCATTTCTCAAACATTTCTCAATACTTTAGAAAAAGCGACATATTGAACTCTATTTTACTGTGAGGCTCAAAATGGCAATTAACAGTCCTAAGCTGCATATAAAACTCAGTATGAACGACGTTTACAAGAACATTGTGTGTGAATCAAATTACTTTATCTTTGGTTTGAAGAACTTAGAAATAATTGCCAATAAGTATTCATGTATAGGACCAGTTTTTTGAAACAAGTTATTTTAATTACTACTAGTGTCAGGAGTACGTGTAGGCGATTTTATTAGACTTAATGTGTTTAGTGAAGCTCCCTGAACTGTAGCTGGTTTATTTCTGTAGAGGATGAAATATTTAATATATCTTTATTATTCTTACTTTCTAATATTGTATTTATCTCTACATCAAATCCCAACATTTGATGTTTTTGCCACTTTCATGGAGAATATCAGAATGAAGCACAGGGATGTATTACCCTCAAAAAAATCTGAACACCATGTAGCTATGGGTTTCTGTATACCCCACTTGAAAAATTAATACCCTCCAAGCTCCTCTCCATTTGTGCCCACACCTGGACCCCAGACACAGTCATGAGTGGGAGCCCTTCCATGAAAGAATGTGAATGGGAAAAAAGGGAGAGAGAGGAAAGGTCCCTCAGAGGTGAACATCTTGGTCCTGAAAAATTATAGAAATCCTTGATGATTTTCATTCAGCAGCTCTTTCAGCAATGTTTTTCTCAAACATGGAGCTGGGGAACCAAGGCCACATCCTGCCTGGCACAACATGCAGTGAGGGGTCACAGGCACAACACCACTGCCTTCTCCCTCACAGAGGAGCAGACTCAGCCAGCCCTACACCTGCAGGAGCTCTGAAGGAGTAAGGCAGTAAAGGAAAAACAATGTGGCACTTCATGATAATCCATATTTTTCATCACCCAATTCCAAAGGTATTATCTTGCACATGTCAATCCCATGCAAAGGTTTTACAGACGTCTGCAAACATTCATAATTCAAGGAACACAATAGTTATGCACTTTACTGATGTGATATAAATTAGCAGTTTCCCACTCTTCATTGCCACAATAAATCCACACAGAAAGAACTGTTGGTATATACAACAACATCAAAGAGCCTGGAATAGAAATAGTGAATTGCAGTTATAAAAATAAATTTCTAAAAAGAAGAGAGAAGCAAAAAGGGAGACGAATGTTCTAATCTTACCTTCATCATAATCTTATTAGCATTTCTCAGTGAGTAGTTCAAGTATCAGTCTATACTCTTATGAATCTGTCTCATAAATATGTCAAGTGCAAAGTATAGTTATTTTAATAGTCTGTGTTGGTGGGCCATCATGGATTTAATTAAGAGACAACTAGTGTATGAAATATGACACAAAAGCACCAAACTAAATGGAGAAATGTTTTACTGCAGATTTAAATCAGCGACACAGAAGTAATGATGATCTGGCCTTAGAACCCTACCTAGATTTAATTAATGCAGACCAGCACAGACCTATTCTTATAGGGGGAAAAAAAAAAGAAGCATTAAAAATAATTATTTAAGCTATACCATGTTATTTATAAAGACATTTGCATTATCTCCAACTTCATTATGTTATTCATAAATGTGTGTTGGTTTGTGGCTTTTAATTTTAAAAAGCTGGAAATGCAAGTCCAGTAAAAATTGCTAAAATAGTACTTTCAGCTATCCATTTTTCCAAAATGAAGCATTTATTAAGGTTTCTCCCTTTTTTTGAAGGCTCTCAGAATGCTCAAATGATTCTGCTATAAAATTGTCAATATCTTTCTAAGGTTGCAATGAAAACTGTTATTTTCCATCCAAATCTGCTCTTTCTCCATCTTTTCAAAGAATGAGGGCATAGTCAGCACTGTGAGTATGCAGGATTAGATTTTTCAAGCACTGCACAATTCTTCCTGCTATCATTTTGGTGCACTGTTTTGACTTGATAGGAGAGATTTGGCAAGATACACTGTTTTTCAGAAGCAATGCAAGAGCATATATTTTCGCGTTTAAATTCTTACTAGTTATATGAGTTTAACACTATTTTAGAAAGAAAGAATCCAATAATTCCATGAAACTATTCCAATATCTTGAACTGATCTTGCAAAATCATCGACTGCCAACAACCTCAGTTGCACTGAAGTTGAAAGCAAGGCTTACTATTGATTTTTAAGGGCACAGAAGCAGACTCTGAGAATATACAGTTAAGTATATGCCTATCTGGCTCTAGGAATTGATGCCTTGGACAACTACAGGGACCATATTTAGACATGATTTTCATCTCTAAGACTTTGCATTTTATTAATCTGATCCAGCAGGTACTAGTTACTGCATGTTAGCTTTCTCAGTTCAAGAGGCTTCCAGTAACTTAGATCAGAATAACCTTTTATTGGTTGGTTGGTCTAGCAGGCAGTTAAAGTTTTCATAGCTTTTATTAACCTTTTATGACAAAGGAGAAGAAAAAAGACAGTGGCCAGAAAGCATCACTAAGTGAACTTCATCCCTATTTTCAGAAAACTCAGAGCTGTGGACTCTAGGTGCTCTCCAAACACCATAATTTGGACTGCCAGAAATGTAATAAAAACTGTAAATTGACACAAAAATGGAAGTGCTTGGGAGAAATAAATTCATAACTACTTTTATTTTTTGGTGAAGAAAACATCAAACATTTGCAACTCAGCCTGGAAGGCAAAAACAGATAAAAGGATAGTGCCTATAGTTTCAAAATATCTTTCTCTTTAATGAACAGTTGAAAATATCCATAAATCTCTTCCAGTATCACTGTATTTAAAAAGCAGTCAAGTCTTTTGTGCCTGGCATGTTTATAGTAAATCTATTCTCATCTGTCATGTTTGCATAAATTGTCCAAAAGTTCACCCTGTCTTGGCTGTCTTTCAGTTTTCATTAGTATTGAAGTAATTTTTGGAGTAAATGAAGGGGAAAAATGCCCAGAAATTGAGATAATGCATAGAAAGAACGAGACTTTGGATAACTAACGAGAACAAACACAGCTTTATTCAGCCAAATTCACAGAAATTTGTTTCTTATTGAACTAAACAGTATGAATTGTGCATGTAATAAATGAATTGTGTGTAATAAATGTATGAATTGTGTATAATAAATACATGAATTGTATGTAATAAATAAATGTATGAATTGTATGTAATAAATACAGACAATCAGGATGAAATTCCAAATAATATATGATAAGGTAGTAATATAGTGCAAATAGGTATTTATATGGACATCTAACTAATCACATGGCTCCTGTCAGAGGTCTGCTGTGAGCCATCACTTGGATTTAGTACAGCTTTGCACCTTCATCTGATAGTGAGAACTACAGTGCAGAAACACGTTAGTCCCAATCTTTCACCTTCTTCCTCAATTAAGGAAACTTATATAACAAAAATGAAGAAAATAGCATTGCAGAACTGCCATGTGGGTACAGCCTGAAATGTGGGGCTGGCTGAAGCCGCTGGGGAGTGATAGAGGGAGGGGAGGCACTGCACAGCTGAGAGTCCCTACCTTCTCATGGAACAGAGGATTCAGGTGTCTCCAGAGCTTGTCCTGGGTTAGCTGTCCACTCCATCTGGGATTTTCCTCAGCACCCACAGCCTGGCTGTTTCCTCTCCCAGCCCCAGCAGCTGGAGGCATCCCCAAGGCCCTCCTTGCAGTGCTCAGCTGGGCCTCGTGTGTGTTTGCAGGAGGCAGTTCGAGCACAGCCCCCTTCCCATTGGGGAGGAAGGAACAAACGTGGAGCTTTCATCTTCTCAACAAACACTCCCAATTCAAAACTTTCCTCTCAGGAATAATTAGAGCCACTTTGAGTGGCATTGTAACTGCAGCATCTAAACACCTTTCAGATTACTTTTAGCACGAGGTAGTGACTTGATGAAAAGGGTTGAAGATCAAGGACAGCATTTTGCTGAGTCCCCCAAGTAATAAAGAGGTGAATAGGTAAGAAACAACTGTACAGCTGCACTGCATCCAAAGAAACAAGGAAACCCAGAACTTTCCACTCTAGACTCCCATGGAATCAAACCTGAAGATATGCAGGAAGAAGTTTACCCCAGTCTACATTCTGCACAATGTGTTCATTAGATTTTAAAATAATAGGGCACGATATCTCTTAGCCTCAGGGCATAGTTTCCTGTGATTTCCATTAAAAGTCTTGTTGACAGCAGGGTTTGTTCAATGAAGTGCGAACACAACAATGATCTTGCAAAGAGTTTTACAGAGTAACTTACATTCACAGAAAGCTCCCCACACTTCTGTATCAAAAACAATTCGCAGAATTAAATATTTAACAAACAAGTTTGAGATATGCAGTGATTAAATTAGTGAGATAATTAGGTAGATATTTAAGGTTAATGTTTACAAGTAGGTTAATTATATCCTTTCCCAAATTTCTGTTTTCATTTCACTTGACACGTTGCAATAACAGTGAAAGTGAGGCCACACTTGCAGGCATGGCAAGCAAGGCAGCAAGTGTCACCAAAGGCGTCTAAACACACACTTCTGAGGGAACTTTTCTCCAACATACAGTCTTAGAGCTTTATGTTCTTCATGTCCCAGCAGTTCTCCATCTTTTAGGGTGAATTCCTTTGAATAACACTTAAGATCTGTATAAAGAAACATTTTCGACAGGACTTGCAGGATTTCATAGCTTCAAGACTTCATGCAGCTCTCTGATGTTAATTACAAAAGAGACAGCGTTTAATGCTCTGTGCTGAATTTAGTTCACTTGCAAAGCTCCAGTGTACAAGACAGCAGACACAAGGCAATATAAAGAGCTGAAATTCCCTCTGATTGGACTTTGCAGAGGTTACTTCTCATTTACTGTAATGAAATTAAAAACAAAATCTGCTGCAATGATCAGCTGGATGGTTGTAGAAAATCAAGAAGGGAATCAAGTGCTACAATAAAGTTTTAAAAAACTATTTAACAGTTATTTTTGCAGAGGCAACAGGACACAGCATCTGAATTAACTTACATAAAGCTATCTTGCAAACATGTCAAGTCAATGCAGCCATGGGCCCTGAGAAACCAGGGAGTACAGCCATGCAAACAGTGCAATGCTCCCCAGCCTTGAGCTCAGCCACAGGCTGGTGCTGATGAGAGGAAAGGTGCTGAAGCTTTCCAGTAGCAGAACAAACATTTTTCAAGCATCTGAACACTGTCCCCTCTTCTGCCTGAAAGGGACTATCCATTTGTTCTCTCTTCAGCATACCAGAGCCCAGGGCCAAACGTCCCAAACCCTGATGGGACTAAAATCCCACATATAGGGCTGAGCTTCAAAATGTTCACCTCTAAAACAAGGGAAGTTGAGACCCAGATACTGTCAAACATTATGATATTTGATATACAGATCTTATTTAGACAGCATGTGTGGTTTGTAACCATTACATCCACCCCAGCACATTTTACAAGGCTTTCCTCTTGGTAAACATACAAAGTGTAGTCCACTGAAGGCCTCCCAGCCCAGCCACCCTCCCCCAGTGATAGGCAGCCTCAGAAAAAGTTAATTTGTCATTCATAGTAATTTTTTTGGATTCTTCCATATGGGAAGACAGCTACATTTCACATCAGGGTCAGGGCTGCTGGGGAGCCCATGCTCATGAGCTGTGGGATCTGTCCTGTTCCAGTCCCTTGGAGTGAGTGCCTTCAGCTGTCACTGCACAGCAAGGGTGGCTCCTGGAGAGGCTGTGCTACTTCTTGCCCTAACACAACCCCAGCCCTGCCATCCCCTGGAAGAGGGCCCATTTCTCCCCAGGAGGAGGGTGTTTTCTAGCTGTTAATTGACATCTGCTTTCTCTCATGTTGACTCACGGCCCAGCCTTCCCTACACAGACCCCTTGGGAGAAGCACATGCCAGGCAGCCAGGCCCAACCTGCCCAGCCCCTCCATCCCCCTGATTGTGGAGTCATAAAGCTGTTACTAGAAAAGCAAAGCATACTCATTGCACTACAGGGGAAGAGGAAGGCCAGGACTGAGGGACAAATGAATAAAATGTTTTGTGTCAGATTTTCTCCTGCTACCATTTTGTTGAGCATAAGAATGGATATCTGTGTCTTACCACTATCCAAGGAGGATGTGCTTTTCTATACCTCTGCAGCTATAAAAATCAACCTTCTGAGCAAAAGGAGTCACCTTTTAAACTAGAGTAAGCCACAGCAGCTAGTTCTTGGGTTCTGCACTGCAAGAAACTCACTGCACACTATGTTGAAATTTTAACTGCTTTCTGACTTTTTTTAGGCTGTAAAATCTTACTCAGTGTTGTTTTGTTTTGTTTCAGTTTTTATTTTTCATTTTATTCTAGTATGGTGCTGTTATTCAATACATTATTTGATCAATTTGCCATAGCATTAGAAAACACTAATGTGCTGATGCCTGCTGGACCCTGCTGATAAGAAGGCTCACAAGACAGGAGCTGGTGAAAATCAGTCTCTGTCCCTTTGAAAAATTAGTTGAAGTAATTTCACATTTTTATTTTCCCAAAGAGACACTGCAACCATTTCTCTTCCTTTCTTATTTATTGTTCAGAACACTGCAACATAAGCACATGCTTCTCTATCGCACAGACCTACTGCCACAGACACAGCCCCGCTCTGTAGCATTTCCGTGGTGAGCACGGAGGTGGGGATGCTCTGGGCTGCACTGTGTTCGAACAAGTGACTGCTGTGAGTACACATGCAAGTAGAGCAACTGATTTTTGAAAGGCAGTTAGATACCCAACCAGTAATTGTGTGCACAATTACTGTGATTACACATGTAATCATGGTCATTGTGCTTTCAAATGATGCATATGCTATTCTAAAAATTCGCTGCTGTATTACTAAAATTAATGGGAGCTTTGCCATCAATTTAAACTGATGGAGGATCAAACACTATGCATTGTGGCAGTAGTCTTGATATATCCAAGAGCAAATGCAATTTTTGCAACCCAAATGCAACCCAATTTTCAGAGTGTTTTAAAACAGTAAAAGAGGGATGAAGACATAGTTTCTTAGCATATCTAGATACGTATTCATTATGCATTTGTTAATAAATTATCATTTTTGACTAGAGTTCTCTATTTGATTCAAACTCAACTGACATTAAGTGAAAACCAGGACTCTGGCTCAAGGCTTCTTCCTTTAATGTTTCCAATTAGCTCAGGTTATACAGCCATGCATGCATTTTTTCATGGCAATATCTTTGGTTTTTGACTGCCTTGTCCTTCAAGGGTTAACCAGGATTTTGCAGTGAAAATGGTGTGCAACACAGTAAGTATACTGATATGTAGTATTTAATGTGTAGTCTTTGTCCATGTTCTAACAATGTGCATTAAATTTCTTACTATTGTCTCTTTTTCTGATTAGTTTACAGCCCTGTAGTTCCAGCTGTTTTATTCTGAAACTCTAAAACCCTGTCACTAGGGAGTTCTGTGTAATTGCCCATAATACGCACCACATTATCCATTTCAGGAACTGTGCTGAAAGACAGCAGCAATAAGGGGTTTTCTAAAGGCAGTCTGGTTTACACTAATGGATCTAACAGGAAGGAAATGCAATTTGAAAGAAGCTGATGCATATGTTCTATTGTTGAATATAATGTTTGATTTAATTATTAACTGTCTGTGATGGAAAGTCAGATCCTGCTCAGTTCTGCTTACAGTTTGGTACTCTCCTACCAGCAAAAACAGACAAGATTCAGTCTAAGGATTTAAGAGTTCTTTGTAAAGTACTGACATATAATTGTCCTTTTATATATATCAGCTGAGGAACCTCAGTTGCATGCTTCTTCCATACAGGCTGGTTTCCTTTTATCAAGCTAAATATACAATATAGAAGCTAACATTCTATCATTTTTCCTTGCAAAAATCAGGAGATTCTCACAGTTAACAATCTGCTATAATTATTTAAATAAATATGATCCAAACTGAGTTCATATTCACTGCTGTTCATGATCTAGTCCTTTATTTATTTTATTTTATTTTATTTTACATTTCATGTCATACATAGCATGCCAGTCAATTTAATTCTGTATCACCAAGGAAGTACACAATGTACCCAAGCGAATTTTTAGGAAGGAGTTAAAATGTGCTGGCATGACTATACCTACCTTCTTTTATCAGGAACAGAGTATTTGGCAGCCTATTTCAGTCCAATTCTATAATTGGTGTTTTGTGATGTCTAGTAAATTGTTGCATTGTGTTACAAAGGTCCTTAATTCCATGGGTGGGTGTTAACATGGTGTAAGGAATGAATTCATTATGAAGAACTCTTACCTGAAATTCCATTATCCTTTCCTCACCATGGTGACTCCTATCAAACTCATTCATGTAACGTAATCTGGAAAGAAATAGGTACTGATGCTAAATGGCTGCATTTTCAGAGGAGTTTGAAGGTAAAAAATCATTGCTCTTCTGCATGATTCAGAGAAATACAGTAGTTTAACACCACTAGTAAACAAAATAATTGAGCAACATAATTTGTTTTGTATTTTGTATCCGTCTGGTGAGATTATTATCTTTGACATAATCTTAAACAGATGCAGGATTGGAGTTGAAATTAAACAATAGTGATGATATTTGGAGTGCATCCAGAATGCATCTTTTGTTAAACATACCTGTCTATAAGTGGTGCACATAACATTAGCTCTGTGGGATGCACCTTCCTTTGCAAGCTCCAAAGAGATTGGTTACTTCTGTCAGGAGGTAACAGAGAGAAGTTAAGTTCCTAGGAAATACACCACCATGCCTCAGACACCTAATTGATTTGGACATCTTAAGAAAAAGTCGAGACCCCTTCCATCAGGTATTTGTGTTACTGGTGTCAGTCAGCCGACTTCAGTCAAAGAGTATGAAAGAGCCACTGCAGCAAAATCCATCTCAGATTTATCTGGAAACTTCTGCTTGTAATCTGTTCTCTCTTGTAAGGATCTGAGAAGATTTTAAGCTTTTTAAAAATCTCAAACATTTTGAATATTTTGGTTTAGAGAACTACCTGAGAGCTCAGATCAAAATATATCCAGACTGCTTTAGCCTATGATTCCCGTCAGAGCAGATTTCTGCTGGGTCTTTGCTGGGTCAGAACATCATAGAAACAATCTTTCTTCGGCTGTTTCAGGACTCTTGAAAAAGATTCCTTCTAGAAATCTGTGCCAGAAACCAACGAATTCCAAAATGAGCAGTTTCTTTCGAAAAGTTAACAACAAACCTGCAAAACAGGTATAAGCTGAAGTCACTTCTCATTTTGCCTAAAGTTTCCCTTAGTTTCACTGTTACTCCTACTCCCAATTAAAACTTTATTGAAGCACTTTGCATACTCTAGTGAATTGAAGAAGCAATTGTTGGAGTGAGAAGGAAAACTGTCAGTTCCGAAAATAGCTTGGACTGCTCATGTGTCATTCTCAGTATATGCTGAAATATCCAGAAAAACGTGGCTCATGCTGAGGATTGCATCAGACACCAACACATGTATAAGCAACCCTCTCTCCACCTTCTCCTCCTGAGGCTCATTTTTACAAAACACACGGTTAGAACTGAGCTGTGCCTCCTGCCATTGGAGTAAACTACAATGGAGCAGAGTACAAAGGAAATTTATTCCCCATGTATATGTAGGATCCTTCTGTAGAGCTCAGTGTGAGAATTAAGAGCAGACACGTGTAACCAGCACACTGCAGGGGATGGGGGGAAGCAGCCTGGTTCATTTTCTTGGATCCCATGACAAGACCTCAGGTAAAGCTACATACGTGCCAAGTGTCAGATCATTTGCAGATCACAAATGCTAGGTTCTTGCCCAGGTCCTGCAAGCTCATCCTCCTATCTCAGCCATGCCAGAACCCATCTGGCCTGAGCATTCCCAATGCTCCCCCAAAGCACCTGTACGGTAAGGGTGGTGGGACCAGTCCACCCACCCATTCCCTTCTCAACATACAGCTCCCTGCACTGTTCATGCTTTGTCTTCATCCTGAAGTACTATTCTGTGTTTGATGGCTTAGGCATGTCCAAGAAGGTGACTGAAAAGCGTATCAGTGGCTACACACAAGGGCAATTGAAAAAGGTTGCTGTGAAAATCATATTCACAGGGAGACAGAACTGAACTCACGCAGGTGTTTCTCCATGTCTGCTGTGACTTCTCTAGGCAGCAAAACAGGTGAGTTTGCTGCATGCTAATCAGGAAAAAAAAATCTGAAATATGCATCTGCACATGAGCATCTGTGCAGAGTTTCTCCAAACCAGTTCTCAAGTGCATTTTTCTTCCCTGTATGGGCCTCTTTTGTACTTTGTTGTGCCAAGAGGCTTATTTTTTATAGGTGGAGAGACCCTATCCACCAGCCATCAGGGAGTGCTATTAATATGCAACATCTTGAATGCATGAGCTGAATGACAAGCTGGCAGTGTTTGAGAATGTGTGGTCCAAGTTTATGTCTCTCCCTGAAGAGGCGAAAAGGCCCTTCATGAACTCTCTGCCAAACTGTGCAAGAAATGAGAGAAAGGAGAAGGGGCAACCTATTTTTCTGCTTCTCTCTTCCTAATATCTTCACCGTGGTGTTTCCTTCACCTGGCCATAGTTAATGTGAATGGCTGATTTCATACAGTTTGCTACTGAGCTTCAATGTCAGAACACAATAGCAGAGTTGTTCTTTTATTGAAAAAAATGCTTGTGGAAGAAATTGGAAATATTTACTAGACTTTTTATACATACATCGTGCTTTGGATTCATGTATCATTCTCCATCCTGTGTCTGAAATGTCCTGACAATAGTGAATTAAATTGAGGTCCTGAATTCTAGACATATTTGCACTTTGCTTTTGGTCACGCAGCGTCACCATGCAAGGCTCAACTCAGTGAGTTTTTGAGCCTGGAAAAACTTGCTGAGTGTTTTATGTGCCTGAATAGGAAGAAAGGATACTGGCATGTCTCATTATGGACTAGTTACAGTTTGATCTAGGAAGAGTAAATAGGTGTTTCTTACTCTCCTCACCAAGAAGATGGGGAAGGATGCAGAGGGAAGAGGAAGAATCAGATAGTCACCATCCCTGGCCTCTAAACCAACCTATGGCTGTTCCCAGACATTCAGTGGGGCTCAAGAGCTGGACTCTGCTTGTGCAAATTAGCTGCACCTACCTGGGTGTTCACCTAGGTCTTCCTGCACAAGAAACACTCTGGACACTGTTATGACACATTTAACCATGCTGTGGATTGTTTGTAGCGCTGGTAGGTGCCTTAAAGACATACTTTTAGCTTTCACCAGCTGTTCAGCTTTGGGGTGTTCAGAGGAATTAGAGAAACAATGAGCCACAAATTGAAAATTTGCTTCAGTCTCGTGATAGAAGAGCCAGAAGCACAGAGATGGGCCAGCATGTGTCCACATAGTCTAGGAGCAATGTGTGAGCAGAACTGAAAGAAGTCCACCTCAGAAACTTTTCCTTAATGCAGCCATTCCCGATGAGTCCATGTGGTCAAGCAAGGAACTCTTTTTCCAACTCTCCATGGCAGTGTGTAGTTAGGATCTGGTTTTGCTGTGCTAGATGCCAGCTGGCTGGGGCCTCACAAGCCATGAGTTTTAGACCAGCATCTGCACCGCAGTATCCGTGCTAGAGCCTGGCCTGATCAGTGAACGCTCCGCCCCAGCCTCCACACAGAGCAGTAACGGGGACGGCAAACTGGGCTTTTCAGACACCAGCTGTTTCCCTGGCATCGCTGCCCCCCTCTCTGCATGCCTTTGTCATTCCCTGAATCTCTGCCCGCTGCAAAACTCTTGGAATCAGTTAAAATGACTTTTGGGATGTTTTTCTCTTGCCTTAAAGGACTCATGTGCTTTGTTTTTCCCTCAGTCACAGCAGAACATAGAAAATGGTCTACATGGAAAATGTGAAAGATGGTTTCTATGTAAATTGAAGGTAATGTCAGCCAAATTAATTTCTTAATGTCTAAAAATAATTTTGTATTCTGCATTTACAAATTTATATTCTTTCTTATGGGAATCTATTTTCTCTATATTCAAGTCATTTTTTAACTGCTCCAACCATTTTTCACCATTTCATAAAGCAGGTTCATTTACAAATTATGCTTATCAATCACAAGGGAAATTACATCTTTTCTTTCTTATTATGAGATTGAAGTCCTATCCCTTTTCTGGGAAGATTATGTAGTATCTTACCAAAAATTCTTTTTGATTCAGGAAACAGGGGAAGGTAGGGAAGGTCAGACAAATGCTGCTAAAGGAGTAAAATTATTAGCTACAATGCATCAGCTTGAGGAAAAAAACAGTTACACTCTGTGGAGTGATGTGGAACAAGTACAAATACATAGTTTTATAATGTTATGACCTTCCTTAAAATTCTGTCAAGTAAATGCATTAAAATTTAGGTGAGTTATTAAGAATCTCATAAAATAGACAAAGTATTAATATGATTGTCCATGCTAATGCTGGAGGGGCTAGCAACAAACTGTCACTGATACTTTAAATTTGGGAAATATGGATTATTACCATCTTGCCTACAGAAATAGTGAGGAGATTTTCCAGGATAAGAGACACATGGGTAATTTAAACTTTCAGACATCTCTCTGTTGTTGAGTTCAGGTAACCTCCCCGAGATCACAGATAGGTGCTAGGCATGGGTCTTCCACAGAAGAGAAAATCAAAGCTTTGAATCATCCATTTGAGGACTTTTCACAGAGAAAGAAGCGAAGTAGTTTTTAATAAAATTCCCAGGTATTGAATAAACACTACAACAGCACGGATACCAGCAGCATGCCCCAGTACCTGGGGGGTACCTGGGCTGTCACCCCAGCTCTGGCCCAGCTCTGCACAGCACTGTGTGTGTGACGGGGACAATTCCAACTGCGGCAGAGCAGGCATGGGAGTGTCCCTATGAGCACACGGACAAGCCACCTTCTGTGGTAGGCAGCACCTACCTCTCTGTGCTAGAGGCCATGTCTGCAACATTAAGCATCCTTTCTCTGGGTGCACTGTGGTGTTCGCTAGTTACAACACCTCTGCACATTGCCAGCATCCTTACAAACATTCCGTTCTTCCTATGAGCCACAGTGGCTTTACACCACCAGGCAGCATTGGAGAGAAAACATCTAGGAGTTAAAACCCACCACCTCAGTCTCCTGCTCGACTTTCCTGGAGGTCAGAAGCCCCCAGATACCACAGACATCCAAAGGCTAGGAGCTATTTTAATGACACCAGACAGACTACACTTACCTTGCTGAGAGTGTCCTCTGATGCCACTACAATGGTGAAATAACTTTCCCTACACTGTCATCAAGACAGATGCGGATTTCTTCAAAATAATAGAGGTCTGGAAATAAAAGGATATTGATTTAGGCTGTCTTGTCAATCACAAGAAAGAAAAACATCCTATAACATAAAGGGAGTTTGTAACAAAATGTGCCTTTGTTTCTAAAGACCAGCAGATATACGTGGTTTTAATGTTGGTTGGATGGACTATGAGCTTCCAAAAATTTACTCTGAGACAAAGTATTTTGCTGGAAACACACAAGAGCAAGAGAACAAGTTTTCCACTGGACCAAAATAAAATGATTCAAACAACTTCATTAGCACCTTGGAAGGAAGCAGCAGGAAAATCTGAGCAGTGTGCTATGCAGCTGGACTGAGCTTGGCAAGCATCTGGTACCTCTCACCTTGTGCAAGTTCCTCAGCCACTGCTGGCCCTCATGTATTGCCCAGATTTTTGATACCTGGTTCTTTTGAGATGCTCCTGACACAACAGGTCAGCAGCTTCCACAGCCTGGATTGTGCTCTGTTCCCCCTCATTCGCAGCAGGAGGAATGCTGCCAGCCCTGGGCATTCTGCATCGCGCTACCTCCGCCAGTAGCCCCTGGCTCCGACAGCCAGCATGGGCACTCGCTGCCAGCCCTGCAGCACAGCAAGGCAGCCCAGGGCCCCACGGCAAGGTCTGCATGGGCAAACCCATGGCCTGAGAGACTACAGTGCCTTTATGTTAAACAGAGCTTCAGAGCTGCAAAAATATTAACAGACACCAAAAAATAGAAGCATAAAGGTCCTTTAATAGCCCTATGCTGCTCTTGCCATGAGCTCAAGCGCTTAGTGTGGAAGTGACCTTTACAAAATTATTGTTTATGATCTCTCTGTGTGTGCCAGTACAGCCACAAAGAGTATTCCAATTTATTTAAAAGGTTACATATCAAAACTGAATATGCAGTACAACTCTGTTATCACATTGTATAGCTTTTACACAGGAAATCCAATCTTGGCATGTATGCCTTCTAGCCACTGGGGCTGGATTCCCTCACTATCCAAACTAGAGATGAAGAAGCAATAGGTAACAAAATAATTTATTCACCCTTCTTTTCTTGTTTTTAAATCATCTACAAATCACTTAGAAAACTCCCCATATAATCCCTGGCTTTAAATTACTCACAAATTTCTTCTAATAAACAGTATTTTAGCTTGCACAATATTTGAACATGGGATTCAAGGTACTCAGCACCTTTGCAAACAAAGACTGTTCTGGTTAAATAATTTAGTTGTCTCAGTTTCAGAAACCTGATTCAATTTCTTTTGAGTTGTACGACCCTCTTATGGTACCATATGCATCATAAGCAATTTCCCCTCACCTGCTGCTTGTTAGAGACTGGCTGTGCCTGCCGAGGGAGACTGACCCAGCACTGCCTGTTACTTGCCCTCAAGCTGACTCCAGTAAATAGCTGGGAAACCATTTCTTTGCTTCAAGGGAATACCTGTGTGCCAGTGTGTACAGTTCTCTGCTCCACCAGTAAGAAAGTGCCCTGAATCAGCCATAGGGAATGTGCCTTTCACTTGTCAAAATAAAAGATGAAAACAGGATACATTTAATCCAGCAAAATAAGTGGTTAGACTCTTGGACACCACATTGGATAAACTCACAAAATAAAAACTAAAATTAAAAAGCGCATTTCTAGACTGCAGTTATGGATAAGGACCTCACCTAGCCCCTGCAAGATCAGCAGCACAGTGGGCTGCCAAATACAGTCCAAACCTCGCTCAGGCTGTTCACTCTGAGCAGCCTCTTTCCCCCATTCAAGGTGGATGAGCTCACCTTCTCTGGGCCAGCCTGTGGGGTCCTGTGGGCACCTCTCTCAGCTTCCCCATGCATTGGAGCTCAGGCCAGAACTGATCCCACTGAGTTCACAGAGGGGTCAAGAATCCTTCCTTCTTGTCCCTGTTTCTAGGAATACAAATGTACATGTGCCAAGCTGGCCACATCTTGTCCTCTCAACTCACCTGCTGGTGGCTGTTCTTCTGATATGGAAGATTGCCAAACTGTCATTTCTGTCATATTCCCTAGTAAGAATACTCTTTCTGGCTTCAGTTCTTCCTGCAAGTCACAACAGGCTCAAGGTCATGCTTAAACTGGATACACCATGAGAGCAGTTTTATACAAACATCTGATTAGATCTAGGACTTCTTACATGAAGTCAGCTTCTATTTGAAACCACATATCTCATTGTGGAGCTCCACTGACAGTCATTGCATGTATACCACTTTTCTAATTTATCCCAAACTATCAGCCATTGCATTCTATCAGGATTTTTGTCTTCAACGGTTAAAAAAACCCCAATCACTTTCTTAAAATTATTCTGCTTGGATATAGTCAGTGATCATCTGACAGCACAAGTGAGGAGAAATTGGCCTCTAAGATTCTCTTCATACTGAATTACAATGTTCAATATATTAAAAAAAAAATTCCTCAAGTGGAAATTTGAAATCTGCACAGTTTCTTATTTTCTTGTATCTTCTTTGTTTCTTCTTCTTGATGAATCCTGCATTTCACAAAGTAAAGGTTCTCCAAAGTGTTCCCTCCAGCCAAAGCCTTCCTGAGGGCCTTCAGATATGCAGTCCCACTGAATAGATCATGAATATCAGGCAGCATGATGTGAAATTCAAATCTCACAATTAAATATATCCCTGAAAAATTATTTCCTGCAAGTATCTGAAATATCTAATTGAAAATTTGCTTTTGCAAATATTCATGAAAGTTAATTTCAAGTGCTTGTATGCTCAGAGAGCAAATTCCCAAAGAGTCATAGGTATGATCAATTTGGAGTTCATTTCTGAATTTAAATGAATATTCATAGCCATTTTTAACTATTCCTTTAACTTCAATACAGATTCATCAGCACTCATTTGCACCTAGTTTTTATTACTGTGAATCAGAATTAAAAACACTGAAATCAAAAGTTATGCCTGAAAAATACTTAAAAACCACAATTACACCAGCCTTTCTTATCTTCAGAATAGAATAAATCTACCTTCCTTTTTCTAGTTTCCTTTTCTATTAAAATTTGAGAATGATATGTGAAATTTTGAAGTTATTGTTCTGCTGTCAGCTAAAGCCATTTATATGCTTTGATAATAAACATTCCTTTACATAATGGTGTCTCTTCCTCCCAATTCCTTAAAAATTACTCATCTGCAATACTTTTTTTCCCATTTCCTTGGATTCAGTTTAAATGAAGTTTATAAAACTCTTATAAAATTGTCTATTTCAGGCTGATTTCAAATGTTACCAAGTTGAATATTAAAAATTCTTCCACTTATGAAAAAATTGACCATATCAAGTAGAATAAGGAAGATATTTTAGACAAGTTTAAGCAATTGGAGATCAATGAGTTATTGAACCATTTTCCTAAAGAGTAGCAATAGTCACACTTAGTCAGGTTACTTACATGCTTCAGGTTCTCATGTGACTGAAGAACTTGTGGGATATGATATTAAAGTAAAATTGTATTGTTTGAAAATCTGTAGTCATGGAACTTTCTTTTTTTTCCACATAAATCTTGTGATTTATTCTTTCTCAGGTTAAGGCTGAGCTCCGCAGTTCCTCATTTTATTTGTCTCCAAATTTATCTGAAAACGCTGGGATGACCCTTGAAGCTGTTTAGAAAGATGGGACTGTATTAAAGGTCATATTTTCAAAGATATTCTAGGTGATTTAGAAGTATAAAGGTCTGTCGATCTATAGGATTCAAAATGTCTTAGTCATTTCTAAAAAAGGCATAAATCTGGGACTGTTTGGCTCTTTTGACTGTCTTTCTAACACTACATTGTCAGAGCAATGCACAACAACAAAATGAGTTGCATCACAAAAGCTAAAAATTATATTAGAGCTAATCAAGTTTGTGCTCTATGATGTCAACCATAAGCCTTTTCAAAAAGCCAACAATGAGCCTGATGACCATCATTCTTGAAGAGTAACCAATCTGTTCTTCATCCTTTTCCCTAGAAAACTGGACAGATGTAGAATAGTGTCTCTTAAGAATATTTCCTTCCATGCCATAGCACTTTCTGGATGTTACAAATGACATATTTGCAGTTATTAGTTGCATTTATATGGAGCTAATTGATTTACTACAAAAGAATATCCTGGGAAGTATTCGCAACAAACGAGAAATATAAAGAAAAAACAAACAAAATTTTCTTAGATTATCCTAACATCTAAAATCAATATTTTTCTCCCTACTTATTTTCTTCAGTACCCAGCTTCTGGGCATGTTTTATATAAGGCAAAGTGAAAGTCTTGGCTTTGAAGTCACAGAAAACTCACTGGCCAAGTGCATCAGTAATTCACAGAAATACACATGAAGGCATATACAGAGAACTGGTACAGATCAGAGGAACTGCACAAGCTGCTGTATCAGTTCAGCTTCATTTACTAAGAGGAATTGACAAGATACTCTGTATTGGAGTCTTGAATATATTACTTACAAAATAACAGGTCAAACTTTATTAAAAATTTCTGTTGCTGCCTTTTGCAGATGGAAAGGTCTTACTGCAGGTGGATCATTTATCTCCCCTGAGATAAGATATTCTCATTCCATCCAGCCTGATCACTCTTCACCTTTATTTCTTAGATGATATTCACCCTCATTGCAATAATCACTAATTATCTACAATTCTGAAAATACAATCAAAACATGATATTTCCTTAAATCCTTGTCTATTATTAGAATACTGAGATAGTCATAAACCTCCTATGCTAATTGATTAGTTGAGATACGTCGTAGTGGAGGAAACTGGTTTAATGTAGGGTTTAATTCCAACTGCAGAATTCTGCAGCATTCTTTCCCATTCAGCAAAAATAATTTTTGTCCTTGTCCTCTTTGCTTTCTCATTCACCCCACATTCATTTACTCAACGATGCAGTTGTGAAGATTGCAGTAGCTGTTAGTCTACACGAAGAAACTGCTACATTCACACCAAATAGATGATATGCAAATATACCATTGTGATTCATCTGTTTCTTTAGGCTAATTTATATTTTAATGAATTTTATCATTGGGAATTGAAGTACTTTAACTTCAGAAACAGAGCTTGTGTAAAACCTTTTACTGAAAGACATAATTTTCAAGCAGGTTTTCAGCCAGCTCAAATCATTGTTGAGATCCTTTATTTAGGAACCAACACTTCAGTAAATAAGACAGAGATACAACTTTTGTATAATAACCCATCATTTTGTATACAGAGTACGGGGACAGAAGAGGAAGGCGTGCCCGCTGTGACAGATAGCCAAGCTATTTCTGAGGTGTAATGCAGCTATGAACCACAATTTGAAAACTATTCTAAAATGACTTTGCCTTTGTTTTGTTGCAGGAGTAGTTTTTTTCAGAAGATAATTTAAAGGAATTTAAAAGATGCCATCCTATTGAATAGACAAGTTCTAGTCATAATTGGGAAATACAGCTAGGGTTGGCTCACATATTGGACAGAGGTAGGAACGGTCTGATGGGAACACTCACAAGGTGGAAGTGGTCGATGTTCCAGCCTGGCATCACCTGAGATGATCTAAGAAAGACCACCCCACAGATCTGAAAGAACTGTAAAATGAACACAGACTTTACATTAGCACGTGACACAGCATTTTAGTGGAAAAATCCAAACTCACTTGGCGAAGCAAATTCAGGCAGTAATGAAATTGCTTTGGGAAGGGGTGTAAACCTTGCCCATGCTGGGTGTGACACTGACTAGCCAGTGCCTTCTGAATTCATTCAGAAGCTTAAAGGCATTCATTTTCCCTACAGAAAAGCACTGAATTTGAATTTTACCACGGCTGAATATAGTCTGACATCTGAAAAATCTAGATTTTCTGTTGGCAACACTTAGTTACAGGAAATATGAGCTTTTAAAGAACCCCCCTGCGCAACAGACATTTTGGAGCTCTGGTTCATTAGCTGGGGATTAATGAGCTCACTGATGCTGGAAAGCCTGCGCTGTCATGGTCAAACTAGAGTCATGCATGGTGGCAATTGTTAGCTTTCTAAATACATTACTTCAGTTTGGATGGAAAGAACATGCAGATTCAAGATCACAATCAGGAGGATAGGAAAAGACAGAATGAGATTAAGAGAAATATCACTAAAGAACCTCACACGCTGAAAACAATGGCAGTAAACTCACAATGACAGAACAATCATTTATGTCATACCAGTTTCAGAGAACATCGATTTAAAAGGTGTAATCAGATCCATTTATTGCCAGGACTAAAAAAATATGGAAACTGTAAAAGTGAATACAAATACATCCTTTGCTGTCTTTTAAACCAGTGGCATAGCTTTACCCAATTAGAATGAAATCCATCTTATAAGAAATATCTAATTAGATATGGTAAACTTATTTTATTTTAAAAGAAAGACATTGATGACTCCTAATTATACACATACATGTTCTCTAAGTAAATTAGTTATTGTCTAAGCCATTATGCCCAACATGTCCTTATACAACAGTGGCATCTAGTGGCCAGTGGTCAGGCTCTGCTCCAGCTGGAAAAGGGAGATGGTCAAACAGAGGAGTAATAACAAACACGACCGGGTTTTTTGTTATTTTAATAGATCGCATTATTTCACATAACAAAATACTTCATGGTTTACTATGTTCGTGTTAATTACAGGCCTTTCAGCATGCTAGCAGAAGGCGTGAATGCACCGATACTTGGACACTGGGAGAGGAAAGGGAAAGCCTATCTGCTGTCAGTCCAGTGGAAACCAGGGCTGTGCCAGGTTCTTTCTGCCATGTTAGCAACATTGACATGTTTAGTCTCTTTCTGTACCTCCAGATTTGTTCCCTGGAGTCGGTCCAGGTTTATCATTCAAGCTGGGGGAAGCTTTTCTGTCGACTGCACATTCAACAGGGAGCTGATCCTAGTGGATCCATGAAGGGAGCTGATCCCGGTGGGTCCATGCTGTCCTACAGCCCTGGCTGCCCCACAGCTGCACCCTGCTGGCAGCACAGGGGGAACAGAAACCCCCCCCCCAGCCACCCTGTGCACAACTGAGGCAATTCAGATCAATTTGTGCACTCAAGTCCACAGCTCCCCGCATCGAGCTGTTCTGCTCCATGCCCTACACCTCTATTGGAGTCAAGAAAGTCTTTTGCAAGTCACTTTGCTTCCTATTAGCCAGCCAACTGCACACGGGTGAGAATACAGCAGCATGTGCTGCCTCTGACTGCAGTACTAGAGACAAAACACCCAGTGGAATAAATAATTACATTTTACAGACCTGCATCCTGGAAATACTGGTAATTAATGAGAAACAGAAAAAAATTATGTGATGACAACATGCCCTAAAAGCAATGCATCACCACAGCCCTGAATGACCTGTCATCATCAGCTGAGCCATGCATCTACCAGTAAATCTTATTTTATGAAAAATAAGAACTTTATGTTCTAGAACTACTTGGAAGTTCTGGATAACAACATTGTGAGTGTACAGCCTTGCAAGGGACACCTACCACAGCATTCAATGAAAGCCATGTTTTAAAAATTAGATGCCTCTGAGATCCAATACTGATCATAACAGTCAGACATGCAAACCCAGATAGTTTTTCTCATCTCCTCACAGTAACAGGCTACTCCTATTCCCAGAAAAGCCTGATATCAGCAATCCTGACAAATCAGACATCATCAGATTGTCAGATTGGTAAACTGTGATGTTTGAGATAACCAAATAAAATTCAGATTCCACCTCAATTCACAGGAATGCAGAACTATTTCCGAGAGTCTTCAAATATATTCCTGGAAGAATTGTGGCCCTATTTCTTGACACATAAATGTCATAATTTGCACTCATTAAAAGACTGGATTAATTTGGAAGGTCTTCTTTAGTGTGTTCTTGAAAAAAAACCACGATACATCATACACAGATTTTCAGCATCCACTAATTGCAACTAGTATTGTCTCATACTTAATTTTCCCTGATCAATGACATTATGGAAATTAAGAAAAACAGACAGAAAATCTTGTAGAAATCAGCTGCTTTGTTAAGTTTTTTTGAAGGTAAAAGATAAATAAAGGGCCGTATTTTATGCACCAAACCTGATCTCTAACCAGTCTGGGATTTCCCCTGTTCTCTGCTGCTGGGTCCCAGTTACCCAGCTTTTTCTTTCAATCCAGCCATCCTGAGAAGGGCTGCACTAAGTCAGCATTCTTCGACTGAATTGTTCCAGTGATCAATAGAGAAAGGACAATGATTTATTTATAAAGCAGCAATGCAGCACTGCAAGAATTAGTTCTCTTCTGGAAACGTTTCCCATTTTACATATTTTGTACATAAAAGAATGCACAATAAACTTCAGCATGAATTACTGTGCAAACCACATTTTAACTGTACCCCTTCATTTGTTTCTCTTTTGGAAGTATTGTGTGGTTTTGTTGTTTGGTGGGGGTTTTTTGGGGGGAGAGGGTGTTATTATTTATTTATTTAAAGCTTGTTGGATATTGATTCAGCAAGGAACAAGTAATAACCATATCAATTTTCTCACAGTAAGATGTACTGGTAGAAAAACAATTTTATAACAAAACAAGAATGACTGATCTATTGGCTATTATGAGCTATTCTATTATAGATAGATTATATAGCTGATATATATAAATAACATAAGTAAGATCTGTATTTTAGATATGCTTCAACTAACAGGCAGTATTGCTGAAAGCAAAAGGGCCACATCAGCAGTATAATATACTAGAAATGCATATTTTGCATAGGAAATGGGATATGTGTCTCCAAGTTCCTTATTATGTTGATTATTACATTTGGGAGAAATAATATTGAGTATTATTATGGCAGCTTGAGAAACAGCAATGTATCTGAATCTGCAAAAAATACAGCTCGTAACAATCCAGGCACACACTCAGCGTTTCAGAAAAAGTAAATGCAATAGAAAGTATGTTTTACATCTTCAAGAAGAGATTTTTCCCCCCCTTTTGGGTTGCATGTTTCTTCATAATCATCATTTTGGAATATAATGTCAGAATGAAGCACAAAAGAGAATTTTTTTCCAACAATTGGAATTGCCATGGCAACACCCCAGATCTCAGATAAAGTTTGGTCCTGTACTGATAGTCACATTAGCATTTGTTTTTGTGCTAAGCACAATACTGCATGTGAAAATCACCTCGGTCTCTCTAGTTATGTATAAGAAAATGTAATTTGATTATTTCAGAAATGTGAACTATATAATTTTGAGACCTCCATAGAAAGCTTCATCTTTAAAATCACGTTTTTGAAATTACACGAATCATCAGAAGAAAATTAGGTACGGATATCAAAATTAAGAGCAGTTGTTTGCATCCCTAGTCTCAATTATGCTGAATTTGAATAACTGTCCACTGGCCCCTTTCTAGCAGCTCTTAACTTTCCCAAACATATTGATCTTCAGTCTTTGTATGCACATACATATATAAAAAAACTGATGAATTTAAGTGACGCCTTCAAGCTACTAAAGAATCAAAGGAGACTTTTTCCCAGACACCTTTACAAGGATAATTTCCTTACGCTAATGCAAAGAATCAGTTGAAGATAAAGACAGACATTTCTTTCCTGACACTGAAAAGTCCTATCCAAACTATAAGGAAATTATAATCCTCTAAATTACAAATATTCTAACAGGTAAATCTACGTATCTCTAGAACATATACATGCCAACGTACTTAGGATATATTCAGGAGATTTTTATCCTGTAAGATTACTCTGCAGGCTTGTAGAACAACCTGCCAGAAACAAAACACAGAGGGAGAACCATGACCATTCGAGCCGAAACCTGATTCCTCCCCAAGCAGAAAACAAAACCAGAATATACTTTCTATCAAAACAGCATACAGTTCAGATTTCAATTACTCATTTTCTCAAATACTGTAGAGCCAAATGGTATGTTTCAAAAAAGCATGATGGAGATAACCATAATTTTCCCAAATAAACTGGCTAACAAGTAGACAGAGCGCCAAATCACTTACTATGAATTTTAACAGTTCTGATGACAAAACAAATAGTACAGAACACAAGATGAGACTGAAATTTCGTTACAAAAATAAGATATTTCAGAAAGATTTGATTCTCCATGATTGGGAAAATGATGAATCATAAAAACAAAACAATACAAGGATGTGGTATACTCTTGGTATACTCAAGCTGGTACCACATGCTCTGTAATAAATACAACAAAGAATATACTACACAGCGTTTCCAGCTGGAGAGGGAGTAACTCAAACACAAGACCCATGTCTCCTTTCTCTTTAAGGGACAGACAGGTAAACAACATTGGCTGGGAAAGGATCTTCTGGAAACCTGACATTAAACAAGGCACTCATGGCTGTCACTGGAAAGATCCTAAATTCTAACATTTTATAAGTTTACAGGGTCTGTTTGAAATCCATGCTGGTGTTTGAAGTGCTACTGTTCTATTCATATTACAGATACAACTTCATGGGTCCAGGATGACAAGCTTAGCTCCTCAAATAAAAAATGGGACAAGCACCAAACTGTATTTAAGGGCAGAATAAGATAATGACCAAAAGCACAAAACAATGAAAATTAAAACCCCGGAGACCAGATGCTGTTGGCTGTTGTGGGGCTCAGTTTCCAAGCACCCAGAAGAACTTTTAAGTCCCTATTTCCTTGCCCCAAGGAAGTTTAATGTACCCAAGAGGTGTACATTACTCTTTACTGGGAATCTCGATGCCTTGACACGACAGCATCCTACCCTGACACACAAGTCCTTAGAGTTAGGTGAGGACTTCACCACTTTTAAGAGCAACAGCCTTGACAGTTGCAAAGCCCTTGGCAGATAAATTCCGCATGTCCCAGATGAGGCCCCGACAAGCCAGGAACACATGCTGCACTAGAGTCACTTATATGTGATTCCCTTATAGTATTTACTGGGGGATACTAGGAAAGAGAAAGGAACATTTTGCTACAATTCTTCAACATTGTTTAACTTTTTTCTTTATCATATTGATTTCTACCTGGCAGAACAGGCTGTGAGCTTTGTGCATTAAAGCAGAGGTAAACCCAAATGATTATTGCTGGATCACAAATTCTAAACTAATAGATCTTTCCCACAGAAAAGGTAAAATATTCTGTTAATGCACATCATCTTTCACTCTCCCAAGTAAGATGTTTACTTTGTAAGGGTAATAACTGGGATCTTTTTGAAGACATGGGAATACTTTGAATCAGCTTTTCCATACTTCACATTGTTAGGCATGAATAATTACTACCTATGATGTGAGGTAAAAAAGTTAGAAAACTGGGAGATAGGAAGAAAGGACAGAAGCAGTGAGACTACACCACTGAGCATCTGTTTTTCTCTCTTCTTGTTGCCCTACAATTTTTCTAGTAGCTCCTGTTGGAAGGGAATAATACATAGGTAGCTGTGTCACTGGTGGCTCTATCTGCAACCATGCAGTTGTGATTTTATTATGCAGTGTTGTGTTTTAGTAGCTATTTGAAAGCATTATTGAAATATCCCATTGCACATTACGATGACTCTTGTACCAGTAACTAAAGATGTAGTCCCCAGGAAGTGCCATTTGTTTCAGTGGAGCACAGCTGCACTACAGGAAAAAGCCTGGGGCACCCACAGCAGCAATAGGGAAGCAAAGGGAATCAGCAGCTTCTGTCTGACTTGAAATAGGAGTCATCTCCTTTAAAGTACTTATTTGCAAACACCTTGCACAATTACATTTTAGAGGAGTTTCCATTTGGTTTATTCTTAATTATTTTTTTCTTCAGGTGTTTTGATTATTTTGCTAATCTTTTCCTTTGCAAATAAGTCTATTCCTTGTAAAAAAGTCTGGCAGTTCTTTTTTTAGCATCCAATATGTCCATACATGGAAGTTACACATTGAAAAATGTATGCTGCTTTTCAATTTGTTCTTGTGTTCTAATGGAGGAAAAGCAGCAAGTCTTTGAAATGTCTTTCTTCCTATGCAAAAAATTTAGTTTTCATTTTTTTTTTGCATTTTAGAAAAACATTCTGAAATGACAATTGGAAGCAGTAGTTTCTGAAAACCCTTTCAAAGAGGTTTACAATAGCTACTGTATATAGTTATAATTATTTCTGTAGAGAGGTACAAAAAGGACGCAGTAAAATTCAAGCCAATTCCAAACTCTTCACCTCTTCCTAAAAATCAAGACTACATTTCTGATGACTCCTAATTTAGTAGGTTGGGCTAGGAATCTACTTCTCATGCTGTCAAAGCCGTGTGTTGTGATCTGAAACAGGTCACTTAATCTGTATCTGCTGTTTTCCTTCTTCCTTCCTTAGCTGTCTAATTTATACAGTGAAATATCAGGACAGACTACAACATTGCTGCCGACACAGCTCATAGAAAAATGAGGCATGATCTTTAAAATACAGTATTCATTATAACACTGGCATTAGAAATGCTTTACTCTTTTACAATGCAAATAAGTACATCTTAGTTATGGAGGTTACGTGTACAGATGTCACAGAAGGACATTTAAAGGCAGGCAAATATATGAAAAAAACAGAAGAATTGGAATGAAGATTAAATTTCATGGGGTAAAAATCTGATCATGAAGGACACTTTCTGCACAGTGCATAATGGAGGTTATGGTGTATTCATTTATATGCTTCTAATGTGTACATTTTCAGTGTGAACCATTTCATAAATTAGAAAAGAAATTTGGATGTCAGAGTTTCCATAAATAACAAAAATCATCAAGATGCATTTTTCTCATGACTTTTTTTCTTTTTATCTGATTTATAATTTTTTAATTTCCTTTGTGTGATCTCGAGATATTAAAGTCCAAACCACCTAGCTATATCACTGGTAAAATAAGTCATATGTCATGCTCAATTTTTAGAGTCATTAGCTATCTGCAGACATCGTCTTATGCAGTGGAGTTAAAAAACCTAAAGAGAGAAAGACAGAATATATCTGAGGGTAAAAAGCCTTTGTGGGTGTTGATGGAAGTATATGGAAGAAACCAGCAAGAACAGTGGATAATGGAAGATTGGTAGTGCAGGTAGTGGGCTTATCTATATGACAAATTGATGAAGAATGAGGAGGAAAACTATGTTGATTTAATGCTGGCAATTTGAAGCATAGGCTGCACAGCTGTTTCAGACAGAAATACCAAGATAAATTCAGAAGCAACCCCTGCTCTGACAGATTAATAAAAGACCAGGAATTATTTGAGCTTCTTAGAGAGAGGGATCACTAAAGAGCCCTTCGAATACCCGAGATATTGCACATAAGAATAAAAGAATAGCTCATCCAGCCCTTGCCTGTCTGTTATCAAGAATATGCTTTAAACTGAGAGTCAAGCTTTTCTAGCAGACATAAAAAAAATACATATTAGAAGTCAAAAAGCAAAGAATAAAGCGAACACCTGCTGTTGATACAATTTAAGGAAAAAAAAGTCATTGGCAGAACCTTCAAACAGGACACCTAAAAAAAGACTTACCTAAAATAAAAAAAAAAAAAAAAGCCAGACATGGTCTTCTGTTTCAACTTATGTTTCTTAAACTCATTACTAGAAATAGGAACATTTATCCACGTAAAGGGAAGACACAGGCTTTTTACATTTCAAAAATAAGACAAACCAACTCCACATAAATATTTTCACCACTGCTTTAGGCGTGTCTGTGCCCTTCATTCTCTGGTCAAAAACGAAAGGCCATCTTTCCCTGGTGCTGCCACATGTGTAATACGTGTCCTGCATGCTCACTGCTAACAATGCATGTCTATATAGTCATTATAAAATATATTTTAGCACATTTTACTAAACAGTCAGCCATGCCTCTTAGCTGAATTTCTGAGGGAAAGTTTGATTTACAGGAATTTTGGCCAGTTCCAGATAATCCAGCACTCTCAGAAAGGTTACACTGCATCAGCAGCTTCCCCTGCTCTGCTCCAGAACCCCTTGGAAAAATAACACAAATTAATTCACAAACCTAAAGATCAGAGCTGAGAGTTAGTTCTATGTTGGGAGAGAAGCTTGTATGGAAGAATAATTAGGAAGTGTTAAGACTGCAAGATAGCACTGAAAAAAAAAAGTAAGTAGCTTTGGTATCCCTCCCCTCCTCCCTCAAAAGAAGGGAATACTTCTTTGGAATACTTCAGTGTGATGGCTCACTAATGAATTATTCACAGAAAGGTAGGACTTGCTTTCTTTCCCAGGGGTTACAGCAATGTCAAGTGAAAACACATCAGTCTGCCAAGAAACACCAATGGTGTGGAATAATTCTACAGAAGATGACACAATCACCTCTCTAATGATATGAGCTCTTTTGATGAGCGTATATGAATTACATTCCTACAAAGGATGCCAGGCATTACCAATAATTTGATACTTAATTTTGGGAAAACTTAAAAGATTAACAAGCTCCTCTGAGCAAATTGTAAAGCCAGGTTTTATTTTTAATTTATCAGCATTGCCTAAGCTTATTATTCATTGCACAGTCCTTTTCCAGCACTCTTTATAGAGTATAAGCACTCTAAGCACTAATTTTAATGCTAAAATTGTGTTGTAAAAATGCCCACCACCTCCTCATCTCAGTTCCAGGCAGAATTTCCCAAACCTCAGCCCAATAGACAGTCCCAAATGGTGGGGAAGATGATAGCTCACAAGATCTGACTTGCTCTCCGATATTTGGGGTAAGCCTATTTTTCCCACAATTCCTGTAGATACGGTAGAGAAAATGTGTTATTTAGGATGCTTTTCGTCAAGCTGTTGGTTCTGATGGTCAAGAAGAAAATTCCTTTATCAGGAAACCTATTAGGAAAATATCTGCAGTGTTTTTTTTTCACCTCATTCACAATATCATTGCTTAAATACAATTTAAAAATAAATTTAATTTTTCTAAACAGGTTGCAATTCACAACTTAATTTATGCCTAGCGCTAGTAAGAGATCTAAAGCACTTACCTTCCAGGACAAAATTTTAAATTCATCTAGTGGACTTGATTCTTATGGGAAAATCTTTGTAGAGTCAACTTGTTCTTCACAATCTCTCTCTCTCATCCTCCAGAAAAAAGTTAGAGATCAGAGAGTCAGCTGCATTCAAAAGTCAGTTGCAGGGGAGTCTCACAGAAACTCCATCATCTGTCTTCTACTCTTATATTAAGTTTTGGTATTTTGTGAGACAGTTTTAACCTAAAACTGAAATGCATGTTCGTGCAAATCTTGATCTGCCCATTATGTACAAAAATTAAGTTACAGGTAAGGAATTAAGAAGGAATTCTAGACTGACCCATGCTCAGACACTATTTCAGCCCAGAGGTGGGGTGAACTGGCCCCTAAGAACACCCGGGCCCTGATGAGGGTGTGTGTGCACTGCCTGCAGCACACTGCTAACACCAGCAGTCCTGTGACAGTCCAACACTCATAAACAAAGCTGGATTCAGTCAAACATTTGCAGGTATTGGAAGGATTCCCTCTAAAAGTTGTTCTTAAGCCTCAAGGTAGAATTAAGGCACCTAAGACTACTTGGATCATTTTTCCTTCTCTCTGATTACTGTGTATTTGCTGTCATGTGGTCAGATACGAGACTTCACAAGCCGGTCTCTTTCTGGTCAGGGAACTCTTGATCACCATCCTTCACTAAGTCAAAATGCTTGTTTCGCTTGTATCTCAGTTGACAATGACTTTTATCTTAAAGCCTGTAGACTTACTCCTACTAAGCAACCTCCATTTCCCACCACAATCAGTAGCAATCTTTATTCTGAAGACAGAATAAAACATTTTATTAGTTTTAGGGTCATACATCTAATCTCTGAACAGTGACCCCATGTTGTTCTTAGTGGTTTGTTTCTGAAACTGCTTGCTTAAAGCTGAGTAATTTTATCATGTTTAATATCCACTTCAAGGTCTAGCTCCTCTTGACTTTAATTCACCTTACTCCTACCCTTCTTTAACTCTTTTGCATAGATTTCTCTGCCTGTCAGTCCTTTCTGCAATCTTTTTACATTCTGCTAATTAATTACGTGGCTATTCATCCAGTTAGATTATTTCTACAATGTTTCTTTCTTTGTTCTGGATATTAATGCCGGATAGTGTTCAAACTTTTGAATAAAAAAGTTCCAGACCTTCTCGATATTTAAGTTTCTGAGTTTCTTTGGTAGATTGATTTAATCATTCAGATCTGTACAGTATCAAGCTTTGAAATCCTCAGTTACATGCAGATTTCTTTTACTCTTGTAATTTAATTGATGTGAATCACACATCATATATTCTTCAATCAGCTCATCTAGAATATCTTCATTACTTAAATGAAAAATTATTGATGAAGTGAAAAAACCTGTCAGCTATTATCAGCAGAAATAGCCAGTACTGTTAGCATTTGTTCTCCAAGCTATTCTGAAGAAGTTAAATACTTCCGTATGCAGGGCTGCCCATCCATATGGTCACAACTCCTGGTAGTACTTAAAAGCTTTAATCGTGCACAAAATGTTAAAACACAAAATGCTTTAAAAAGATCCCTTTTAGTAAGCAAATCCAACCCTACAATATCCTACAGACTCAAAAAAACTAATACAATTTTTCTATCATTGTTTGATTTTGAAGTGCTTTTGATTCAAACAACATAGCTACACTAATGCTATTTCTTTCTTTCATCTGCCTCATAAATTAAGATGCAATTCTATCTTTTGTGATTTCACACCTGTTTTACCACTACATCCTTGTAATCCTTCTAACATAGAATCATAAAGGTTGGAAAAAACCTCCAAGATCATCAAGTCCAACCTTTGCCCTAATACCACCACGCCCACTAAAGCATATTGCAAGGTGCCACATCCACTCACTTTTTGAACACTTTCAGGGATGGTGAATCCATCACTTCCCCGGGGATCCTGTTTCAGAACATCCTACATTTTGCTGCTCCAGCATAAAAACATTTTAATTTCTCTTTCCAGGCCATCAGTTTTTACCCAGATTAATCAAAATCCTCCTGCTGACTGTGGCACCTCAGGAGCTGCTCTAGCCTGTTGCTTTCCCCTCCAGCTGGGCCAGAAGCACTTCCCTCATCAAACCACTGGCCAGTTCCTCCCAGCCACTACCCTGCCCAGCCACGGAGGAGAGGCAGGTACCCTGGAGAGGTGGCATAACGTGTCTCCCTCAGAGGTGCATCCACTGGCACAGGGATGCTAGAACAAGAACCAGCAAGGAATTCATCCTTCATGTTGCAGAAGCTGGACCAGACTGATCTGACTGTAGTCATGCAGATCATTATTCTTCTCTTATTTTGCCCATGTTTCTGCTCATTGCCAACTCCATTATCATTGGGAAACACTTGATTCACTTCTTCTCTTAATGAGAGATAGGTTGGGCATCCAAAAATCTCTCTATCTTACCTCCCCTTTCTTAGCTCCGGACTCATTTTGCCAATTATGCCAACTTCAGCCCCCAGAGGCAGATTACCAAAGCTATTACCAAAGCTTCCTCAGTATGCAGCAGTACATTTTGATCAACTGTGAGATAATCTGTGTCCATTCCACTCTGCATTGTATAATAATGGCGAAGATTTGGGAAAGGTCATTAACCCTTCGAGCCTGCGCAGTGGATTTTTTAGGTGAGACCCAGCGTGCGCTGAACTGAGCCCACCCTTTAATCCTGAGGTTCATCTGCCGGGGCCGAGCAAGCTTGGACAGTGGCAGTGAGGGTCTCAGGACTAGGTTTGTTTAGAGTGACCTTCTCTTAGATGGATGGTCTTACTCCATCTGCCCGGGGGGCTGGGAATCGAACCCGGGTCGCAGCAGTTAAAGTGCTGCACCTTAACCACTAGACCACCAGGGGCCCCTGCATTGTGGTTACCTACAAATTGACTGATTCATTTGTAAATAGGCATAATTTTGTTTAAAAACCATTTGCATTTCAGGACATACTTTTATTTGAGGTTCATTCTTCCACCTTCTGTACTGATCTGTACATTACTTGGGGTTTTTGTGTTATAAAAGTAATGAGAAAAAATGCTTTATTAACTAGATCATACTTTTAAATATGTTGCATAACCAGAGGATTACTGAAACCTTTTTTCTTCAGGGTTTAAGTTTATAACTACTGTGTTTGTTTTTATTGTTTCCTTTCACCACCTTTCCTTACTCCTATCAGGCATGCTTCTGTGTTCCAGCATGTATGTAAAATTAAGGATAAAGTTAAAAAAGCATCCTCATACCAGCAGCATATCTTCATGGGAACCTTCAGCTAACTTGTTGTCTTGTGAATAAACTACATTAGTTCTTCTAGAGCATGGGAATCATGCATCTTCTTGGGGAATGCTCCTAAAGCCCTCAAAAGGCACACAGATATCAAAGGAGATTTGCTCCAATCTGTTCAATGACTCTATCAGCAGAGAACATGGCTGAAGGCAAGAATGGCCTTGCTGTGCTCCAGTACTATATTCAAAATACTTGTGTGTTGCCATATCAGCACAGGCTTCAGACAGAATCCATACAGCTCATAGGAAATTGTATTCGAGATTTTTGGCAGAGTGGGAACCAAATCAAAGTCTCCCACATCTTATTTCATTCCTCCTGAAGGCTTGAATGGCTTTCTGAAACAGAGATGCAAATTCATGTGAAGGCACTGCTAAACTATTCCAGCTTGCTAAAGAGCTGAAGTAATTTCCAGCTAGTTCAAAACCAGATGAGTTTACCACTAAGATCCTTTCCCCTACACCCAGCTATTGAGTGTGGCATTAGAGTTTGCCCATTTAAGAGGTAATCTCAAAGAAGCAAGAATCGTTAAACTGGAGTTTCCTCTCAAGCAAACCCAAAGGTGCTCTCAGAGATGCGTACATGGAAAATAAACCCTTTCCAACAGTTGTGTTCTATTCATTGCTGGTTTTCTCATGTATATCACATGAGAACAAAAAAAATTTAAAATTCTAGTCTGTTTTACTAGTTTCATGTACAGTTTAGAAATGTGAACAATTTGATAGTATAAATAATTAAGTCAGTTTAAAGAGGAATTCTTACAGAATACCAATTCAACTACAACAGCATATGTAGCCACAGGCTGAAAAATGCAGTCTATCAGCTAGTCATTTGCTCTCTTAAATGATATGGCACAGAAAAAACCCTATTATTCTATTAAGGCTTCAGAAGTTCAATAAAGCCAAAAGAGGCATGCAGCTTTGCTTTGCAGATAAGGAAAGCACAGTTATAAACTTAAAGTGTAAAGGAACTGACTTCTCTGATTTCAAAACTTTTTCAGAGTATGGAGTAAGTTAAGTGTAAATATTGTACTACACACCTCCTGAGTTCTCCCATATTCCTTCCACTTTTTAAAGTCTATAGCATCCTTCTAGCAATTACTTATCATAAAGATGAATAAAGAAGAGAAATTTAATGTATTTAAGCTTTCATCTAATATGACAGGGATTTAATTCATAGGAGATTGGGAGATACACCTACTCTTCCCTGCAGTTTCATCTTGCCTAACAGCTTTTCTCTTTCTCTCAGTGGTAAACAAGTGCCAGTGATGTCTAACTACAGAGCTCACTGTAATGCACCAGAACACAGCATTTCAATGCCACAGTCCATCCACAAACCTAATTTTAAACAGAAGTTCTCTTGAAAATCCAGTGAGTCAACATCTTAAGTGCATTATCACATCATTCCTAAGTGAAAAGTCAGTCAAATTTAATAGGGACTTAATTAATCCCATTGTTTCCCCTCTAAGACACAGATCAATCCAGTCCTTTCCATATTCTCACAAAAGAGAAAACTGCAGGAAGCAGTGACTGCTTGTGTTGTTACTGTAAATCACATCTGCTGGAATAGTTCCTATCTGATCTAGAGCTGCAGTCTGACCGTACTGTTCAAAGTCACTGTGTCTTAAATTACATCATGATATAAAGTCTTGAAATTTAAATGCTTCTTCTGCTATTCTTTTCTAGAATTTGGCAATGGCTCTTGTCTGTATTTGGAGATAAATACTTCTCAGTTTTGAAGACAAAGAGTCACCAAAATTGAACACAGTGCAAACACACTAAGACATGCTAAGAGGAAATAAAATTTAAAAAAACCAAAAACCCCAAAAAACCCCAAACCACCACCAAAAAAACCCCCACAAAATAAAAACAAAAAAACCCCACCCAAAATCAGCACTACTAAATTAATGAAGTCTACTGTCCTGTGTACTCATGCCACACCTCACTCACACATTCACTATATAGCATTCCCACCAGATATATCACATGCTTTAGCTAATCCCAAGCACAACATGCACCAGTGAGAGAACAGACAGTAGCTGCTTTTCATGTGTTCTGAGCACAGGAAAATAAATACTGTCACATACTCATCCACTAGGAGCAACTGGTATTTTTATATCATAAAGATATTTTGGGGAGGGTTAAATATAAAATTAGGGAATACAAGTAGAACAATTGTCTACTACACTACAAGCTTTCTACGTATGTCTGCTATCATGAAAATTTTGAGGTTTCCCAAGAAATTTTGCCTAAGTAAGGGGTAAGAGATCAGGCCACAATGTAAAAACATTCATTCTTCCATAAATCTATTTCAGTTCTTTTGGGGGTTTTGGAATCTCTTTTAATGGTGTTGAAACTATTTTGAGATATTTAGCAACTTTATAACAAATTAAGTTAGGAGAGGAAGAGGAAGTCAAGGAGAGGAAAAATCTTCTTAGACCAACTGCCAAGTTTTCACACAAAGGCTTTTCCACATACTAATATCTGCTAAGGAAACTATCCTAAAATGTTGTAAACACATGTGTTTCCATTCTAGGCTTGATGTCTATGCCAGGCAGGTTCAGTGCTCACAAGGTACCTTAATATTACTCTTTTGTAATTTTTAATTATTCATAAGTCTGCTTCCCTGTCCAATCAAATTGTCTGACAACATACATTGTTCTTTTTGGTCAATTTTGAGTCTCACCAGTTTTCAGATTTTTAAAACCACCTCCACTATTATTCAAAATGCATCATTTGTTTGCAAGGATCTAACAACAGCTCTTCATACCCTGAGAACAGTCTTTGCCTTATGGATTGTGGGGAAAAAAAAAAATCAATTATAGTCTGTGTAAATGACAAGAGAGGTATCCATGAAGTAAATTCAGAATTTATACCTGAAGACACTGCAGGCACCCTGTCAGGCTGTGTGGATTTTCTTCCAACTCTGGCAGACTGTAATTGTTTACTTAACCTGGATATTGATTGTAGTTAGACTGCTGGCTCACTTCCTTCAGCTGCAATTCTCATTTTGGCAGTTTCACATACATCACTTAAAATTCCTCTCTGCAGCAATGCTGGTCACATTCTTAACTCTGGGTCATAATCTACTAAACATGACTACATTTTTAGTTCTGCATTATGATGATGGAATTTTTCTTACATTTTCTGATCTCTGTAGAACAAAAAGTGGAAGTTTTTAGTAAGTATGACCTTGAATCACTGCCCTTTACAATTAGTATTATACAGTTTTATGGAAGAGCACAGATAAAAGTGAGAGATTCTGTGGCAGTGTAGCTGTAGAATACATTTTCCATGTTTTATGAATGACTATATACATATCACTTTCTATCAATTAGTATTAAAATAATAATTAGGTCTCATGTAGATCCAAATTTTATGTCAATAGTTCAGATGTGGCTTTGAGGACTAAAAAAATCTTTTATATGAAAACTTTCTTAATAGTCATTCTGGTAGTAATAAACTACGGCAAGAGGCACAGGAAATTGCTGTCTGAAAAAATAAACAAAACTATTAAAACATAAGGACTATGAAGTGTTAATTCAGTCACAATGTGTCTTGTCTCCTGTATTGGTTTAAGTAGGCTCATCTACTATAAACCTACTTACGCTCACCTACTACAAAGCTTTTAGGGTCACTAATGTGTTCATGTGTGAACATGAAAGATTGCTAAATCCTTATAAAGCAATTCTGTAAAGGCGAATAAACCTTGAAATAATGGCAGATCCCATTCCTAAAAGGGCAAACAATGATCACACTGCACCAGCTGAAATACAGAATTCTTCAATTTAAATGGTTTAGAAATAACATTCATATAAGTCACTGTCATTTCTTTTCAGTTTTTTAACAAACAGGAAAATGACACCTGGTCATTGATAAACAGGATAACTTGACATCCAGTATTATCTGTTTCTCTTTACCTAAAGCTGAATTCCAAATTAGGCATCAGGAAAATTAAAAATAGAAAGAACTCATATTCATATATCAAATTAATTCAATAAGCCTCTATAGGTATGTTAAATATTAACATATTTTTGCATACTTTTGGACTCGAGATACTCTGATATTTCAGGCCCTGAAGTACAGATTGCTAAAAATATCATTCATCAAAAAACAAGAACAGAAGCATTTTTGGAAGCACAAAACCATTCCTTCAGTAGAAAAGACAGTGCTAAATTAGAATAGATGGACTCTATCTGACAACAGTGCAAAGTATTAACCCCCCCTCAAAAAAAAAATCAATGCTTTCATAACTAATGAAGCTTGGGAACTGTTTTTAGATATTGTAAAAAATATGAAACCCAAAAGTGCTTCACCTGGAATATTTTCATGTCTAAAATTTGGCAGACTCACATAACTTTAAAGGATAGCACATCTCCAGATATCGATCAGGGCTTTGTACAGCTACAATGCCATAAAAATGATCTGCAGCTATAAAAGAGATAACATGATTATGAGTACACTACATTGTAATTTCCTTTGGGCAGTCAGAAAGGAAAGACAGTCTGATAGTCTCTGAGAAAAATAAGCTTGGAGGATATCCACTGTCTGACAGAAAAATCATTTTACAATATTCCAACTAAAGCACCTTCCCAACTTAAATAACAACAACAACAAAAATAACACTAGAGCTTAACAATTACCTTTCAACCAAAACACAACAGGCAGCTGCAAAGCTAAGCAGCTCACAATGTATCTGAGAGTTTTAATGCTCCAAATTCCTTGTGAGTTCAGGCATGGAACATAGATAGTTAACCTTATTTTGAGCCATTAGATGGAGCTTACTAGAAAGCTTGCTCTAATAAATGGTATGATATGAAGGTCAGCCCTTAATTTACCATCAAAATATCTTCTAGATGCAAACATAATGACTTCTGCTTATGCACTACACAACCCTGACAAGAATGCTACTTGACAATCCATTTCAGATCTAGAAAAACATTCTCATTTGCGTCAAGGTGCCGAATGTCAGCAGATTCACTAATACGCTTATTTGCACTGCAGTGGTGGAACGGAGGAAAACACCATGAGCCTCCATACCCTGCCGCTGCCTGGCTAGGGAGCTGGTGAAATAAAACAAGATTTAATCCTGTCCATATCACTGTGCAGTTGGTGAAACTTGACAAAGCAACATTAAGTATTCAAAGTGGTATTGTGGTCTAAAGGGATCACATGCAGCCTGCACATGAGAGCAAAGGAATAACTTGGTTCTGCTTCGGTGTTTGTAAATTTAATTTGTTCAAGGAAAAGCAACTCTGGAAGGGATTACTAGCTGGGATCAACACTCTTACCAAAGAAAAAGATAAAATGCAAGTAGGAATAATATTGACATCTTTGTAATACGAAACAGCTTTTTGGGCTTAAGTGAATAAATAAAAGTTGGAGGCAACTGCAGCTCAACCCTGGCATATGAGAATACTCCACTCAGTGTTCCTGAGCAGGAGGGCCTGGAAAGATTATGTATTTCATGAAGACAGTATAGGTATTTATAAAACACCATATTTTACAAAATTTAAAATTTATTCAGCAAAATATTGTTGAGTATTTTCTCAGTGTAATCACTATTTTTTAAATAAGTGGGGCAATAATATTCATGGCATAACAACATCTGATATATTGACTCTTTATTATTGACAACATCTCATTCCACAGGTTCAGGGAAGGATATCTGCGGCTAAGTGTGTAAATCCCAGGTGCTCAGGAAACACTGAGCCAGTGCACATACACACATTTAATTAAGAATAACCAAGATGCAGCAATGCACTTCTGAAATGACAGTACAAGAGAAACTTGTAAATCCTGTTTGCTAAGTGTAGCTCTGTATTTACACTACCTGCAATATCCTTGAATAGCACAATTATTCAACTGTTAAAAGTCACCTCTGGTCCTACAGCAGAAAACGAGCAACAAATTTCTGAGTCTGTAAAATGCTCCTTTTGCTAAATACTGGAGTGGAGAGGTGCAGGCAATCCCCTGGGACTTGGCATAGGAGGGAAGGTGCCCTGAAGGTACATTTCCTTACTGGGCCCTTTCCACAGAAATTAGGGACAACTGGGGTAGAGGGTGGAGAGGGCAGCTGAAAGTGATGACAGAACAGTCTCCTATTTTGTTTTAGCAGGTGTCTTTGTGATGACTAAACCTCCAAACAACTGTTAAATGCAATGCATATTTTCCTAGAGTGAAGGACAATGAAAACCTTTTCCTTGCAGATTGATACTTCAAATATAAAGCACAGAAAGATAAACACTGCCAGTAAGGAAACTAAAAATACATCTTCTTAAGCTTGATTAATGAGCTAATAAAAAGCTATAATAAGAAAAAAATCCAATTAAAGCATCTTGTGATGTTTCTCTCAAACAGAAATAAACAACCCAAGAGCATGGTAAAACTTTGAAAAATTAGTATGGATTCATATGACAGCCTTAGTATTCAAACCTACAGTACATCAGTTTTATACTTTCTATGACTAGCTGTCTTTTATTTATCATCTCTGATGTGTATTGCCTAGAATTCTGATCCTTGATGAGTTTTTTTTTTATCTTGTTATTGCCTCACAAGTATAACATCTGAATTTAAATACAAACATATTAAAAACTCAGGCATTATATGGGTTGAAGATACTTATTCTATTCAGAAAACCTGCAGGCCTCTGGCACAATGTGTGGTACTTGGAAACAGCGAAATAAAGGTAAACCCCCTGGAAACAAAACTCATCCGTCACCTATACAGAGTCAGAAAACAAACTAGCTACACGCATCACTGATGTACAAAGGACAGAGTAGAAAGCATAGAAAATTTATACTGTGATATTCACTCTTCATCAGTTTCTGGTACCTGAAGGTAATCAGAGGATACAAGAACAGCAAGGACACTGGAAAGGAACTGTAAAAGACATAGGTGGGAAGACCTGTAGATTTGAAGCCAGATGAGAAGCACCTGCACCACAAGGAACCCCAGCCTGCACCAGGCAGCACCTGGAAGTGAGTAGCACTCAGCCAAGGGCCCGTGACAGTCTATGAGGAAGGCAGCCCACCAAAGAAACCCCAGGTTCCTCAGAGGCACAGAGCTGGGGCACAGCAAAGAGCAGCAGGGCAGGGACAGTCTACACAGGGTCGTAAAGAAGACTGAGAATCTCGCACCACAGGCATTTGTTATTTTAAAACTACAGAAATTGTCTGTTTTAACTTACTGAAACATCAGTGGAGTCTCCAGGATAGGTGCATCCCATCTCCCTCTGCCGGCTGCTCCCCGCGAGAGCGACCTACTGCAGCAAAGGCTTCTGTCAGCCAAAAGGTGTAGTGAGACACTGCCCCCAGCTCCCTCTGAATTTCATTTTTTAAACAAGAATTAAAACGTCTTAGTACACATTCTCTAATTAGGCAGGCATAGTCTTTTTCTCTTTGCACAGTTCAGTGAACATTTAGCGTTTCTTTTTATCCCTTTATTTCAAGTTGTGTCTCAAGACTTCACTGAAGAGCATGAAATATCAAATGAATTTCCTCATCAACTGCCAGGAGTGTTTCACGAATACTTTTCAAAATACTTTCGTTTGATGACGGGGTTTGCGTTTTCTTATTTGACAGCAAGGGAACCAAGATACACAAAGACTATATTGTATCTGCCTGCTTCAGCACCCGCCCAGGATTCCTGAAACTTACATTAACAACAAAGTTGACTTCAGATACTTCAGGCGGCGCCTGTAAAGACGTGCCTTGTTCTACACTGAACCAAGTGTGCCCGGGTGACGTGCCCGACACCGCAGCGGAGCTCCCGTGTGTCCAGCGCAGAATCCAGTCGCCCAGGGAAGCACCGAAACCCCAGTAAGTCAGACCAGCGTCCACCTCACTCCACCTCCCTACTCGTCCCTGGCTCCTGCAGGGAGTAACGCCGGCCATTACTTCCATTTCAATACTTCGACATTCCGCAATTCTGATGGTTTTACTTAAGAAAAAAAAAAAGGGAACAGTTTTACTGGTTTAAAATGTTTGGCGTCTCTCTTCGCGCTCCTTTTCTGATGTAATGTGTTGTCAACTTGTTCTCACAAGCACATCCCTGACGCCAAAGCAGTCCCTGGCCCCAGCACCAGGAAGCACACCCGACCCCAGGGCGAAGGGGCAGGCGAGCCTCCAGCTACAACGACAGAGCGGCCGCCCCAGGCGTGACAGAGGCGACGGGCAAGGCGCGTTCGCGGGCTGCTGCTCCCATGGCGGGCCCTGGGCGTCTACCAGGAAGGGAGAGACCAGCCTGGAGAAGGCAGAAAAGGCTGGGTACGTCCCTGCCGGGCACCCGGGGATCCCGAGGAGAGAGCGGGCGGCTGCCCGGCCGCACGGGGCTCTCCAGCCCGAGGCACTGCATACACTTGTTCCAGCGGCCCCGGCCAGCGGCGGCCACGCTCCCCACGATCGCCCCGCGGGGGGCTCGCCCACGGCCGCCGGCCCCTGCCCGCCCAGTCCCCGCCGCGCCAGGGGCGGCCCGGGCAGGGGCCCCACGCCTCTAGGAACACGCCCGTGGGCGTTGGGCCGCCCCGTCCCGCCTCCGCAGAGGTCGCAGCCGCAGTCCCGCCGTCGGGGCCCGCCGGCAGACACGGCACCTCCCAGCCCGGACCGGCACTCCCGGCACCCGCAACCCCCGCTCCCTCCCAGCCCGGGCCGGCAGCGCAGCCCGGCCGCCGCCGCTTCCACTCCTGCGCACTGGGCGCGCCCCCCAGGCGGGCCGGGGCCGGGGCCGGGGGCGGGCCGCGGGCGGGGGAGCGGCGGGCGGCCAATTGCGGCCCCGCGGGGAGCGGCTGCGGCGGGGTCGCCGCCCGTGCTCGCAGGGCAGGATGGAGGCGGAGGGCCGGGCACCGGGGTCGCCGCTCCTCGCCGGCGGGGAAGGGCCCGGGGTCGACTCGCGCCCCGCTGCGGGTGCCCCCGGCACGGCCCGGGGGCCGCTGATCGCCGCCGCCGAGGTGCTGGCGCTGGACGATGAGGAGGACGACCTGGAGGTGTTCAGCAAGGTACGGCAGCGCCCTCCGCGGGTCGGGCCGTGCCGCGCCGGGGCGGCCGGGCGGGCGGGCTGGCCAGCACTTTGCCCCGGCGGGCACCGGGCGAGCCGGGCCGGGCCGGCTCCGCCCCGAGCGGGATCGCGGCCTCTGCCCGCCTGCCCCGCGGCCGGCCGGCAGCCCGCGCTCCCCGCACCCGGGCAGGGCAGGGCTGGTCCGGCCGCCCCCGGGGCTCCGCTGCGAGGGCTGGGCTGCCTGGGGCGCGGGGCTGCCTGGGGACAGCGCTCGGCGGCCAAGGAGCCCCGGGGAGTTCCCCGGCACGAAAGGCAGGTTCGCTGCTTCGGACCAGCAGTTCGAGTCATGACTGCCCTTACCTTAAATGTGCCGTGTAATCTGGACTCGCTGTAACCTTATCATCACTTACGTTCGTTATGTACCATATATGTATCTGTAAATTAAATAAACACTCGTGTTTAGTAATTGCAGTAGTGTTTAAATAAATGTTTGCAAGTTTCACTTTGAGTTTTCTTTTGAAAGATGAAGTCTCCCACCTTCACATAGGAGGCTTGAGAAGTTAACATCTGTATTTTGATGAAGGGAATAAAATAAATGTAACTGAAATATATTAGGATCCATGTTCAGAAACCACACAGCTAGGCACACGGGTGCCAGTCTTGCCAATATTGCCGATTATAATTAAATCAATGAAGTGTGGTATGGCTACTATGTATATTATTTTTCATTTTGTACTGATTTGGTTAAGATTAGACTTACCTCTTGCCTTCTCGGCAGTTAAAGAACATCTCATGGATCTATTTGCCTTATCAAGGCAGCATCTAAAATATAAAGACATACAGAGAGCTATGGTGGAAAAAATATATACAGAGGCTAAGGTGCTGTTCACCCTCTGAGGCTTGTGAACTGCTGTGTGACAGGATGTGTGCCATGGGAGAGAAACAGCAAATACATTTCTGATTTGAAAAAGCAACAACATACATATATTTAGTAGGACTGGTTGTCATATGGATTAAATGTGTGGGGTTTTATATTTCTGTAGGCAAGATACATTGTTGTGGTATGCATGAATAAAACCATTGGAATAAAGACTTCCTTCTTAGAAGCTATGTATTTAAACTTTGACGCTAGTAGAATTCCTGAAACTCATGGCTTTTAAGGCCAGAAGGAACTATTAGGTCATTTAATAGTTTGTAACATGAAAGACATCAGGCTAAATTTCACCAAGTTATCTGTGTTTTTCTGAAGCATAACTAGGGTCTAGCTGAAATATGTTCTTCTAGGAAAGCACCAGCCCTGGTTTGACATAAAGCAATGAATGATTCACTGAACTTGCATGCAAAAGCAGTGCTAAAATATAATTTTAGTTGTTTGTGCTCACTTTGAATCCTTTTGCTTTTATGAGGTAAGGTCAGGCAGTTCTGCATGAAGGTATCTGCCTATTAACACAGTGTATCAACAGTTATGCTGCTTGCTTGTCAAGAGCTATTCCCCTCGGGAATAAAAAATAAAAACAAGTGGAGTTGATAAAAGTTACTGCTGCTATTGGCAAATACCTATATCTTTAAATTTCTACTTGGCTTCATGACAAATATTTCTTACTTATCTGAAATCTTTAGTACTATTAATGCATGCTACATGATAAGTTATTCCCCACAAACAAGAAAAAATGTCATATTATGTTAAAATATGTCCAAGCTTTCCAAAGCTTGGACACCTGCCTGTAGTGTATATATAGACCAGAAATCCCTGGTTTGTTTTCAGGTGTAATTTGAGGGCTGATCTTCTGAGCTTATGAAAATCTGTGAGGTTGTTTAGGCTTTACACCCTATTTGTTCATGTTCCATATATTCAAGGGAAACTGACAGGCTAAATGTAGCTTCCAATTAAGTGTTGTAAAACCAATTTTTCTGTAACATACTGTTCCAGGACTACTTTGATTTAAATTGTACCTTAATGGGGTTCCTTATGCCATTGTCTGTAAGGTAGTGGTTTAGCATTTGCAGGCCAAGCGGGATGGCAACGACAGTGCAGAGCTCGGTACCTGCCACTGCCATCGACTTCATCTTTTTCAGTTTAGTCCGTGCAGTGTGCCATCTACCAAAATGGTAAAAAATGAGATTCTTAAAAATTGTCAACCTCAATACCCTAAGTTATTACTCAAAATGTAAATACTGGGCTTTTTAATCTATGAAAATCCACTGACATTTAACCTGATAGTGTCATAAGCCATTGGCCTGGTATCCTGTGACATATCTCAAATACTACAGACCAGCATCTTCTTCAGCAGCTCTGATAAACCATTTCATGATGTGGTGTGCATTTCACTTTATCCTAGTTTCCACTACCATTGAAAAAGTTCTGACTTCTTTTCAGCAGAGACAAATTCTAGGAGTTGAGTTATGAGTCACACAGGTACAATGTTTCAACCCGCTTTCTTCCATGAGTTTGGAAGTATGGAGTACTGCATGTATTGCAATACCCATTCAGGTATCCTTTGCCTTCCTTGTTAAGTGACACCTAGCATTGGGAAAGCTTCATATGATTGCAAGCTCTGGATCCTTACTGGGAGGTAGGGATGGATGGATGAGGCATGGAGGCAAACCTGAGTCAAGGGCCTGTGCTCTGGGAAAGAGTGGTGTTTAGGCAAACCCCCAGGCTTAATGTCTTCTACAAAGAGCTGCAGTCTCAGCTGTGTGCTCTTTTTTGAGGCCACTCCTGCTGTGTGTTTTCCTTCCCTTATTTATTTTAGAGTCTTACTGACCAACTGCAGTCATATGTGAGAGTGAGATCGGGTAACTGCAAGTATTAGAGAAAGGAGAGCCAGAATAAGGTCCTCATACTGCCAGGAGCTCGTTGATTTTCTGTCTGTTTGGTCTCTTGGCCAGTAAATCAAAAGGCCTGCCAACTGCTCTGTCAGGAGTGAAAGGGCTTGGAAGGAGAAGGGATACTCCAGGTAAGTGGGGCTAGGGAAGGCATGGGAAAGGACATAATTTTCTGGGACAGGGCCTTGATGCTTTTTGCATGGATGAAGAGGAGAAAGGTTTCACAACACAAGAGCTGGAAGAATTGTGTTTTTCCTGTGCCGCAAAACTCCTTCTGCCCTCATCTGTATGCACACAAAAACATAGTTCCAACCACAAAATTACAGCTGTATAGAAAATTATCATCTTTTTTTAACTGTGTTTCTGTGATGACATCAGACTTAGCTTGCATGAACTTCAAGAACTACTGTAAGTAAACCTGAAGTATCATGAGGATGAAACTTGTTTAAAACTCACATGCATTCATTCATGTACACATGACTACTAGACCTGTATTAAACAAATCTGAAGACCTGCTTATTCTATGGATTTTTATGCCTATGTTTTGTTTCACAAACCACATATTCATCAGCCTTTCCACATAAAAATATACTTTCAGAAACCTGCATGTATAGAGAAAGTTATAGTAGCAACCTAGAAGAAAGAATGAAACATTAAGACATTAATGCCCCATGGAAAATGAGAAAATATGAAACACATTTACCTTGATCCAATTTAGGCCTTGCAGAGTCATTAGTCCTCAAGTTATATGGCCATTCAAGTCCCTTACACGCTCACATGCATTTTTCTTTCCCTGGAAATTTCCCGTTGTCTCAGCGCTTTGAATCGCATGGGCTGCTCTGAACTAGCAGTCCTCATTCTTCATCCAGAGTGTGGCCAGCCAGTGCTAGCGGGCTCTAAAAACAGCTTTTCTGTTTATTCTCCACCACTCAGGACAGTGCTAACTGGATACCAGTATAGAAATCACGTGTAGAAACACACTGAATAAAAGTAAAATGACTGACAGGTGTACAAGGAAGCCACTATATAATATTTAAAGTCTTGTTTTTAGTCTTCTGTGTTGCTTTTGTCTCCCTGTTCAAAGAACTGGTACATAAGTGCTTTCTGTGCATAATTCCCAGTATAAATTTCTCCTCCATATTTGTGGGAGTACATCGATAAATCCAAAGGAGAGGGATGGCAGTAGGCAATGAGCTTAAGGCAGGAAAAGAGCAAGATACCGTGTTCCAGAGAAAGTTTTGATCTAGTTGAATTCAAAGGGAAAAAGGAACTCTCCCCAGCTCAGCAGCACTATGGTGGTGTGCTCTTCACTCTCATGAGACAGCCTTGGGACGATGCCGTGACTCCAGTTTGTGTGGACTCACTGGCATTCAAGCAGTTTTCTCTTTAACTACATCCCTTTCCTCCTTCCTCCATAGTTAACAAGGCACTGGAAAGGGCAACTCTTTCTTAGTGTAGTCTAACTGTGCTTTTAGAAAACTTCTAGAAAGTAGATTAATTTTCAAGTTTTTTATGAAAATACTTCATTGCATTGCATATATTACAAAAAAGTATACAGTATTTGCTATTTAAAATATAGTGATTTCTTTCAATTGCTCTAATTTATTATTTCTAATGGTTTAATAATTTGTTATGCTCTTTCATGGAGTTAGTGATTTCAATTTATTTTCCTAGTAACTGTACCTTTCAAGATTTTAGATTAGTAGATCTCATCCAGACTTGCATCTAAGGAAGCAAATGAGATTTCTTGCTTGTTTCCAGTTTACACTCCATTTCTCAGCACTTTAGTGGTCACCATCGAATGCACTGAGCAGAAGCAGCTGCTATGGGGTCATATTCTTAGAGAGCTGTGTGGAAGTGGTTGATGCTATCAAAAAGTGGATTTCCTCTTCAGCAAAATAGTGGTTTGACTTTTTTTTTTTTTTTAGAAATTAAGCAGCAAATTTGTTCTTCATCCTTACTTACTGTTTTCCTTTAGAAAAAAGAAAAAGATTAATTTATGTATCTGTAATTGTTTTCCATTTCAAATTTTATTTTAAAATACATGCAAACTGAAATATCCAATTACAATAAAAATTCTGATTCTGATTTTTCTTTTAAATCATTGGGTTTTTATCTACCCTGTTCTGGTCATTAGAGATAATTCAAACATCATAAGTCCTCAGCAACTGGCTTTTAACATTTTAGTAAAGCTGGTAAGTATTCTACACAATTAGTGGGTGCTTGGATTCATAACTAATTTTACCATTCATAGGCAAGTTCTCTTTGCATAACATTCTTCTCAAATGGTAGTATTTTGCTCTTTCAACAGTTTTAGAATAAATCTCATTTCTTACATCCTCACTGAAGTACATACTGAAAAGAATAATAGATTTTCTAGGTACTATATAATTCTTTTATCTGCTCTATATTATATCTGTTCTATCAGATTATTTAAAAGCTTACCATTTTAGCATCTGAGACATATGTGTTTGTATACAAAGATGTATTGATATGAATGTTCTCATGTCTTATCTGTAGGATACGTCTCTGGCTGAGGTAAACTCATTCACTCCTTCAATGCCAATATCCCCCTCATCAATGATAAACCAATATAAGTTTGAAGATGGACCAGAATTAAGAGATCTCTTCATTACAGTCGATGATCCTGAAAGCCACATTACAGCCATTGAAACATTTATTACATACAGAGTAGTCACAAAGGTAAGCATCTATTCATGGCTGTAATGGCTTACTTGGATAACACCAGTAGCATTTTTGCTCTTCTTGCATACCATTCTCTGTGATATTACTAAATTTAAATTGTACTCTGATTTTGCCATGAGTTACAGACAACTAAAACTGTATGAAACTGTGGTAGATTCTGGAAAAAAAATCAGTGTAAGTCTGCATAGGTGCTTACCTGCAGAGGTGCTTACATTATTTATACTGAGAAAATAGTTAATAAACCTTCAATAGCAAAATGAGTGCTATGTGAGAATAACATTTTCTGTTGTGATCTTCAGCATGAACATGAAACAGCAGAAGGACAGATTCAGTTTGAAAACACTATATTGGCACAAGTATTTATGACTTTTGGATCGCTTGCAGCCTGTGGGTCTTTTGTCTGGCATAAATGTTACCTGCTATAGTCTTTCAATTCCTTTCTTTTCTAAGTGTATCCATTATCACATATTTTCTAATTGCATCCATTATCACATGGTTGTTTGTTTCCCATTTACAGTTGCATGTGATTCCTGGGGAAACTGCCACAATTCTCTAATGAAAAAGTAATGCTGGGAGACAATGAAGTGTATTTTTAGTTGTCCTAAATGCAAGTTATATACAGGAAATAAGGAGGAAAGTCAGCCTTATAAGTCCAGCCAGGTCTTCTGAGATTACCAGCAAATATTCTGCAGGCTGCATTTTGAGAATTGCATTGTTAATTTATTTTACTTCGAGTTCTTTTTAAAAGATTCATTTAAAACCAAATTTTCAAATGGGAATTATTCATCTTTAAATAAGAGGAGATATCAATTCCTCATAAAATATTTAAAGAGTAGGAAGAGAGCTATCTTCATTAGGTTGCTAGCAATAATTTTCCCTTTATGCATGTTTCTGTAGACTAGTGAACATTTTTTCTTCAGGCAAGTATGGATTGGCCATAAGATAGATTGCTTTTGCCTTTTTTTATCTCTTCTGTCCTTTCTTATCATATTTAATTTGGAGTACTGGCTGTTGATGATAAAGTAATAGCATTCCTCCCACATACCTTGAAAAATTTTTATTCAACAAAAATGTTTAGATTACAAAAGCATGTTTTGAGGTTTTTAGAATTTACTTGCATCGCATTATAAATCTCTGTGCAACAATGAATGCTAAATAGCACGTATTAACGAAAACATGGGCTCTTCGTGGCTTGCCTCTAGAAGACAGAGCAGTGATAAAATAAATCTCATGGTCTGACAATTTTGTAACTGTAATAAGCATTTTTTGTAGACATTAAAGGTTTGTTGGCAAGTTCTAACAAAGGGCTACAAAGCTGGAATTGATGATGGGATGCAGAATCCATTAAGCAGTGCAAGAAGTGTTATTGCTGTAATATTCTGAAGTTTTTATGTTTTGAATGTGGGGATTGTTGATTAGTGTCATCAGGTCCCAAGGATGTGTGTCAGGTCTTTGGGGTTTATTCAGAATGCTAAAAAATGGACTTTCCTCATTAGTAGATTACTAATCACTTTAAAAGAAGTGCCCTAGAAGTAATGAACATAACTGGGATTGCTAAAAGGAAAATGCAACACTAAAGTAATTACTGAAATATTTTGGAAACATTTTGGTAGGACAATTATTATGTCACTGCATGAAGTGCAGTTAAAAGCTTGCTTTTTTCCTTTTTTCCCCAATAGAACTTTGATTTCTTGCTAAAACACAATGTGTTTTAACTCTTCAAGGAGTCGATCATTGTACTTTAAAATAACAGCAAACAAATAACAGGGGCAAAATAGAATCATGTTGCATTCCCTTCAAGTACTCAGTTTTCTCCAAAATCTAAAACTGCATTGTTCTTTTCTTTTTCTGGTATTGTAACCTAAGCCTGTTGTTTCTGCCCCTGTTTTTCAGACATCCCGTGGTGAATTTGACTCCAGTGAATATGAAGTTCGAAGACGATACCAGGATTTCCTTTGGTTGAAGAGCAAACTTGAAGAAGCACATCCGACACTGATTATTCCTGTTTGTTTGTTGTTTTTATTTGTTTATAAGATAGCTCCAGTTTTACACAGAGATGTTTGAGGTCTTTTTGCAACTTCTGAAGTCTCACAAACATTAAGCCAACCTATTTTCATTAGCTTTATATGCATGTGATAATTAAAAATCACATAAAGGTATTTATTAGGTTTTTCATGGTGCCATTTGCAATAATTTATGTCCTCCTTTCTTAGTTGCATTTGTGTTCTTCTGCACTGTGTGTTACAAGAACCATATTATTACAAGAACCATGTTATACCTTAGTTGAATATGATAACTTTATATAGCTTTTGGGTTTTTGCATGATAGATTTTACAAGGTATACCTATTTTTTTTATTAAGTAGAAGAACTACTGTAATAACCCTAATATTATGCAAATTGTACAATATTATTCTTCTTTTTTCCTTAGCCATTGCCTGAAAAATTCATAATGAAGGGCATGGTGGAACGATTTAGTGATGAATTCATTGAGACTCGAAGAAAAGCTTTACATAAATTTTTGAACCGTATTGCTGATCATCCAACTTTAACTTTTAATGAAGACTTCAAAATTTTTCTTACTGCACAAGCCTGGGTAAAATTACTTTGTTTTTATCTACAGTTATGTGAAACCACCTCTTGTGTTAGTAGAGTGTATCAAGAGTCCCCCTGGCTCAGTATTCAATAGTGTCATTCCATGGCTTGTTACAGAAGTGTTAGAAGAAGGCAGGGATTTATGGAATATACATACCTCAAGATAACCTTTTCTTCTGTGGTTTTGGTAATCATGTATGTGATCATAAATATTGCTGTACCTTCCAAAGTAGTTTTTGTTACTGCATTCTGGATTTTTTTGTGGCAATTTCACAGTATGTCAAGTCTGCATGCTTTTTGGTACACATATAAGCTTCCAAGATTATGAGGAAAATAGTGTTTTTAATTAATTATTGGTTTGGCATGGCACTGTCTTTTTCATCTCTTTGTTGTTTTTTTTTAAAGTTATACTGCTCTCATAAAAGAATTTCCTGTTGCATTGTTGCAAGATGTCACCAGTTGCAAACTGGAGTTTTGTACTCAGCAAAGCCTGCCTCTGAACTTCAGCAAAGGTTATTCTAGCAACATTTAAAAAGAGAGAAAAAAAATAGGTGGATTACTTCCTCCAGTGGGAACACTGTCTGCTTTTCTCAATTACTTATTTCTGCAATCATTACCTCTGCTTTCCTGTTCAAAAAGCTAAACTGGAAACTAGTTAACTCACCCTGAGAAATGAAGGGGTAAAGGTTCTCTGCCATTTTTAACCATTCTTGTGGAGCGTGATACATGGCATGCTTGTGTTTGCTCAGAAAGGCTTGGCTCATAAATGCACATGACAGGTACAACTCTGACACTTGTCTAATAATTATGACATAAGATTTGTACACTAAAAAGACACAGAGAGGCTTATGTACGTAGTTTTATTAAAAAAAAAGAAAAAACCTTTATGAACTATTTTCAGAGAATTAAAAAAAGTACTTGAAAGTAAACAGAGCTTATTCTGTCTTTAGGAACTCTCATCACACAAGAAGCAGGGTCCCGGTTTGCTGAGCAGGATGGGACAAACCGTCAGAGCTGTAGCATCCTCAGTAAGAGGAGCAGTTAAAAATCGTCCTGGAATGTTTACAGAAATCAACGATTACATGGGAACATTTAGTCAGAAAATAAACTTACTAGATAAAATAGCTCATAGGATTTACAAGGAAGAAAGGGGTAAGTAGAAAACAAGTATCAGTTTTATTGATTTAAGAAATTAATATATTGGAAAAGTAAATTAGTTTTTATCGTGCCAGGCAAAATGCTCTTTCCAGCAAGGAAGGAAAAAGGGAGATTTATGTTTATATATGGTTTTCTTAATGGTTATGGTTTTGACAGATCTTCCAGTTAGTTTTCATAAGTTCTTAATAGGAATAGTTTTAACATGTCGTTCAGCTGCTTATGAGGAACTTTGAAGAAAATGTAGTAAGTGTGGCTGTCTTTTTACCTGTGCTTTTTGGAAAACTGAATGACCTTTTGTTTTTTACTTTCAGGGCAATCTCATGCTGACATAATGCTATCTAGATTCCAGATCTTTAAACATCTCTTTTTTTGGTTTCACTCTTCACCTTTTTTCTGTTTTGACTAAGTAGATTTTTTTTAATAGCTTTACTGTTGGGCATAATTTCTGTCATGGTAAGCTGTGTCTATTAAGAGTTTTCTTAAGAAGAATGACTTGACCTTATTTTTTTCCTTAAGTAACAGCAGTTTGCACACCTACGTGGAATGCTAAGTGATTGACTTTTCTGAGATTCTGAAATTACTCTGATCTCAGACTATGCCTGTTCAGTAGAATTTCCACTGGGCAGCACTTGAGGTATTTTCTTGTCTATATAATTTGAAAAGCTGCACTGTGTTCCTTAATAACTGAGCCCTTGTGCTTTATTGTGCAGCACCAGATCTCAGCATGTCCTCACTGAATTGGAAGGATCTTATAAAAGGAAAATACATGTTGGTGAAAAGAGTTCCTTTTGATATTGTTCCTTTCAATGGAAATAGCTGAGGTCTGTAGTTCAAGGCATCAGTATCAAATTCTTGGAAAACCTTAAGAATTTTGACATGCCTCCAAATGCTGTAGTTGTATCTTCTTCCCATATTTTCTAAACAGCACGTCAGAACACTTGTGTGCAGGGCTGCACTGTTGTGGATTGGAACTGTTGATAGCTGCAATGCAGACAACATTCCTGCTTGCAGATGTGGGATTCTTGATTACATCTTCCACAGAGGTTTTTTTGTCCAATTAGTCTCAAAGTAAACATTACACTCTTCATGCCACACAACTGCTTTCATCTTTTCTAGGACATTTCTTTTTTTGATACATGACCAATGTGTTCACAGTACACTCCTGTGAACATGCAGCTTCCTGGTCATATGGAGCCTTGCCCACGTTTAGCCCTACCAAGTGGCAGAGTGAATTCTGGGCCCTCTCTCTCTGCTTACAGGTTATCACTTGGTCTAGAGACATAAGAGAAGTAATTTGTTGGATACCCCTGTATTAAATTATTAAAAACTACTGAAGGACATAACACCTGGAGAACTGGTGTGAACTTTACTGTTTCTTTTGAAGCTTTTGGGACATAACAAAGCTTCTAGTTTTAATAACCGAGACAGGATTTGGAACATTACTGTTTCAAGCAGCAGAGACATTCAGGATAGTAGACCCAAATCGGACCAACTGCTGCCCATGGCTGCTCATGGCTCCTGTCGCTCTCTATGAAGATAATGTGAAGCAATGCAGGTCATTAATGCAGGGTGTCTGAGTACAACTCTTCAGGTCTGTCTGAGTACATGTGTCCTTTTGAAACGACTGGGGCATTTTTGCTGATAGATTTCTTGAAACTACTTAATTACAATACGTTAATTGATTAGTTTATTCATAAACAATGAACCAGAGTTTACTTACCTTGGTCATTTGAGCAAATTTAAACACTAGCCTCAGCCTCTTGGTTTGTTCACAGTAAATACGAGGTTGTAATTAGCATCGCTTAGATATCTATTAAAGAACAAACAGTAATATGTGTATATGTTCCTGTTAAGACTATTTTAACGAAATGAAGGAATACGGACCCATCCACACCCTCTGGTCAGCATCGGAAGAAGATTTAGCAGACTCCCTGAAGGGCATTGCCAGCTGCATCGACAGGTGTTGCAAGGCTACAGAGAAGAGAATGGCAGGGCTCTCGGAAAACCTGCTGCCAATTTTACATGAATATGTTCTCTACAGTGAAATTCTGATGGTAAGGTTTCTTTAAGAATTGTTTGTGGCTGTAAATAAAATCTGGCTTAGTCCAGTGACAAAGTCTAGGAGAGAATGATGAAAATGATTTTACAGTCCCTGTATTTACTCATTACAAAACATGTGCAGCATAGGATAACTGTCCGTTAGCAGGGAATCTGTTTGGTTCTGTTTCCCTTGCTAATCCAGCCAGAGATGCCCCTTCCAAATAAGAAGAGCTTGACAGTTCTGCTTGGCAGGCAGCCCTTGGTAGCTGTGCTAGGGTGTCTGGTTTTGCCATCTTCAGTGAGCTCTGCATTGTAGCCGAAAGGGTTTGGGAACAGCAGCTGAGAAAGACCTTCTCTGACATGGATAGAATATGAACTCATTGAGTAACAGATTGTGTGTGGGAAAAGGAGTGGAGAGGTTTTTCCCTTTCTAGGAGCTGTTCCTAAACTATGTTTTCTTTTTCCAGAACAGCAGGGAACTTCCAGTCCCTGTGCCATTATATAAGCATGTGTTAGTCTTTGCCATAAGCTACTGCTCTCAGTTCCCTTTATGTATGTATTTTTCTTACACTTGGAGAGAATGTAAAAAATCAGACTCCAGAGTTGATATACTCAGTGTTGGTGGATAATCAACATAATTAAGTAACTGAATTCAGCATGTCATAATTCCCACTTTGCTGCCTCCAGAAAGCAGAACATGTGTACAAACCCCTCTTTGTCTAGGTTTTGAGCAATGTCAGCTGCAGTATCTGTTCTTCTGTTACTGCTGGGAGTCCAGCTCCTACTGCAGTGCCTTCTGAGTAGGGGCTGACAGTGTGTTGCAGGCCATGGGTAGAGCAAGACCCCAGTTAACTGAGCCTTTGCTGGCACTGTGCAGAGCATTGCCAATTTCTCAGTAAGGCTCAGCTACTGAGAGGTTAGGAATTACTGCTGCAATGACTGCTGTATTTAAAACAAGCTTCACTGAAAGAGGGGCCATGCTTGTAGGTGGAGGTACTGCTTTGCTTAAAGGTTTAAAGAGATTACTTACCATCCTAGCAATTGCAGCTCTTCTTTGTCTCCCCCACTTCCAGAAGTAATTTTTCAGCATTTCTAAGTCTGTTACCCATGAGTGATCCTAGCCTTCATGCTACTGAAGAGATTCTGCCTGCCCATGACCTTCTGTTTTGCAGCCTGGCTCACCCTCACCCTTTCTCAGGCGTTCTGTCCAGAGCACAAAGAGGTTTCTGTGGACAAGCCCCAGGGTGACTACTTGGCTCTTCATGCACACTTTACAAGTTGCTGTTCCCCACTGCATTTTTTCTGCTTGTAGTTTTCTTGATGCAGCACTTGCAACACAGCATTATTCTGCCATGAGGTCGTGTCCAGAGGAAAAACCTTCCTTCAGTAGCTCACTGCTGTTCTACAATTGTCCCTTTCCCTTTGTTCACTCTGGATTTTTATTTTTGTTATGGCTTACTTCCCTCTTGGAGTTTGGAGAGGGTAAAACTAATCACACTAAAAATACCATGGGAGGTCACACAGTAATAAACCTGCTTTCAGAGGTGTGTTTAACCCCTCATGTGCAGTGCTGCCAAGATCACATGCATATGTGCAGAACAAGGTGTGATCAATACAATACAGTCCTTGTATTTTCCAGTGTTGTGAGTTCAGCCTTTAACTGGGGAATGAAATGAATTCACAGCTAAAATATTTACATCTGGACCAGCTCCTTCCTAACTGACCCACAGAATAAAACTGCCGTCCCTCAGGGTACAAATTACAGCATTAATTGTTTACGAATTCACATAAAGAATTTGAGGGTTTTGTGGCAGGGTACCATTAAATATTACACCAAAAAGCTGTAAAAATGTAATAATATGTTTTAAAAATTTAGTCCCTATGTTTGTCATTAGAAGTCAGCACTTGTCTGTAGTTGTAGCACCTTAATATTAAAATAGTCAGTTTTGTTTTATAATTTGTGATAGCAGCCATTAAAACAGTTTTAAAAGAGGCAAAATAAATAGTAAAAAAGAGCAAGCATTTGTATTATGAAGAAAAGTTGTTCCAGACATTTGTTTTGCTTCTGTGCTTATAGCTAAACTTTTCCTGTATATATTACGTTCTGAGCTATTGAGTAGATTTATGAGCATTTGTATATATAGCTAATCTATTACTCAGAATAGCCCAAAGTCAGGTTTACCAATTTTTATTGTGATTACCAGATCAAAAAGAAACACTGAAAAATTATTTGAAAAAAACTCCTAAATTATTCTATTGTATTTGATAAAGTGACAAGATCTCAGAGATATTTTCAATCAAATAAGAGAGCTAGAGAAGGTAGAGCTGCTTGTGCCCTGTGATGTTTCAACATGCCCTGGGCTAGAGGTGGATACTGAACATCTCTGCAGCAGAAGCAGTAAAACCAGTTGTGGCAAGGTAAAGTAAAAGAAGATTTTGAGGTTTGTAATTTAATATGTTCTGCTTCTGACTTTTTTCAAAAGGACTAAAGCCTTGCAACACTTCTGCAAGATAAGCATACCTGAGTGTGCTTTTACAGATGAGGAAGCTAAGACAAAGAGAAATTTATAAGGCTTCATCAAGGTCTCAGAGCAAATTAGCACTGGAAATGGAAATTTAATTTGTTAATACTGTTCCTGTTTTGTAGCTTAACAAGTAATGTTCCTTCCCCTTTCTAATTATTTTTTTTACATTATGCTAAAAACCCAATACCTGATAAGGAGGTAATATACCTTAAAGGAGGTAATAATTACATATGCTGAAAATAAGCACATATATCAATGGTAGAACAGCTATCATTCCTATGATAATTTTATCTGATTTTTGTTAATGTTTTCTGATTTTTCAGAACTACATTTGGCACTTAAAAAATAATATTAAAGGTTAAAGTCACGCTTTCAATAAGGCCTTGTATACCATTTTTAGTCATTCTACTTTATATTGTAAATTTTACTCAATGAAGATACTGTCATTCATGAGATTTGGCAAACTGATGTTGCTGTTTTGAGATATGAATATATAGTAAGTTGAGCTGATACCAATTAAACTGCTGTTGCAGTTTTGTTCATATAACTAGCAATGATACTGTGTATGTCAGATTCTTGTGGCACTGATTTTGGATTTACTAAGATTCTTGAAAAACACATAAGATAAAATACAGGTATGAAAAAATAAGTCTTCATAATTTTAAATTTTTTAATTAAAGTATATGTATCATGTCAAAATTATTAAATGGCATCATTCTGTGATCTTACTTATTTTATAGAATAGCCAAGGTGTTTGATGGTTTTCTGAAATAGCTAAAATATGGTGTAGTTTACACCTTTTTTTTTCTTCTTCTATATTAAGGGTGTTTTGAAAAGGAGAGACCAAATTCAAGGCGAGCTTGATTCCAAAGTTGATGCTTTAGCCAATAGAAAGACAGAAAAGGATCTGGTGAGTATGTACAGAAAGCTGAAATCTTCCAGGCCTTATTCTAACTGCAAAAGATATGCAAAAGAAGTGTCCTGAGAAGCCATGTGTAGTAACTGGATGGTGTCTCTGCGATTCTTTGTAGCTGTATGTGCCAGGCAAAGGCAGTCCTGAGAAAGATGCAGCACTTCAGTAGATGGGCTGCTGGAGCGAAAGGCTGGTCATAGTGGGCGACCACTGTGTTTTGTCAACACAGACTGTACCACAGATTATTTTTAGCATTTCCATTTGCTTCCACACTTGGAGTTAAAAGAAAGTAAGACTTGCTGCAATGCTCTTGTAGCTGCTGCTCCATTGATGTAGGAGAGGGAGAGGAGGTGGTTAGAATGAGCAGGTGTTCAATAAGCTTATTTAAAATGAAACATTCTGCATTTTGTTCTATCTAGTTGAGCCGAATATTTTTTTTAAGTCCAGTATGACACTTCATTCATTCTAGTGAAGTCGGACTGTAACTGGTAGCCCGTGGGGGCAGGCATCCCCAAAACCATCAGCAAGGCTCAGCGAGCCAGTTAAAAGCAACTTCCAGCATGAGTATTGGCACTTTAAAATTTCTGATTGTTGAACTGTCACGCCTAAGTAATGTCCTTTTAGCACAGTGTTAACACAAAGTGTTATACAGTGTAAATAATATATAAAACTGACTAATAACTTTGTAGTACATAAAAGGAGAAATTCCTTGACATTTCAGATACTTTTTATTAGAGTTGTTGTAATTAGTTTTCATGTAAAGATGAGCTGTTTAGATAGTTTTTGGATTTGAAATTCCTATTTTCATTTGATTTGTCACTGAGATGAATAAATAAGAATATATTACCACTCTCTGGTATCTACTATGGCTATGGTATATTTTGTAACAGTTTGCCTCTGTGTACTGCAGTGGGACATTAAGTAAATACCTCTGTTTGTTTTTTTTTCTTGAAGTAGAAATTCTGTTTACTTATATTGTCCTATCATTTCTCTGCCTCTGTGTTCTCGAAACTGTTTTTGTTTCTTTGCTTCCTTTGCTGCTTCTCCTGTCCTTTTTCCTTAGTTTAAAGTTTGAAACTCTTATAAAATGCACAGAGGATGGTAAGTTGGAGAAGTCCTCTAGGCTGGGAACAGGGTAGCAATGGCAGGTCCATTCAGTGATGAATTCCAGTTTCATACAGCTTGTTTAGCAGGCAGTCTCATTGCTGTCCACCATAGAACATTGCATGGCAGGACATGGCCTCTTCAGGATGTATTCCTGTTATAATCTGATGGAGTCCTCAGGCAAGGTGCATGCACTACCTTTTTCCTGAACTGTTACAAATCAAGGAATATTTTTACTTTAGCATAGTATTGATTACACCATGTTGATTTGATACTGACTGGTTTACGCCATCGTGAGATGTTTGTACTTGCTTCCAGTAGGATTTTGAGATCAGCTTGCCCAAAGTTATCTTTTTTCACTGTTTCTGTGTTTTAATATCTGCATTTACAGTTTTGGTAAAGCCTTTGGACAGTGTGATTACCCAGGTGTTCAGATATTTGCTTTATCTGTCCAATCCCTCTGTTTTTTACTCATTTCAGAGAATCCTGTTTCTGAGAGCCTGATTCTGCTTGCAGTCTCACAAAAGCAGTAAAACAGATGTCTGTTAGTCTAATCTGATAATAAAATTCTGTGTTCTCTAATTGAGTGGCAGCTGTATCTGAAGATGTTTTCTTAATTAGAAGGCTTTTTCTATTAAGGATAGTTTGATTGCAGAGAATGCTGTACTGCTATTTTTAACCATTCAAGTGACTTCTAACTGTTTTCTTGGTAATTTTTGTACTATTTTAAAATTTTTGTTATGTGTTGAAATATTTTTCTGACACTCCTAACCAAACTGATTTCAAAATAAAAGGTGGTCATAACACAGGCACTGTTATTGGAACTGGTGCCAAACACTATTTCTATTCCTAAGCAGAACTCCTGTAGCTTCTAATGATCTCATAGATGTCAGATTGAACTTGTCAGTGCAATCTAGTAGCCAGAAATTTTGCTGACAATGAGTGGCATGAACTCTAATCTCATTTGAAGTACATTTCCACCACAGATAAGGAGACTCAGACTGTCATTAGAGCTGATAAAAGGCTGTGAGATCTTTAGCATTGGTCACGGCAAACATTAAATGATTTAACAAACAGGAGGTTGTACAGCAGAAGAATGTAAAACATCCCCAAGGTCAGTGCAGATGAAATAGGCTGGAATTGTAAATTAAACCTTATGGGACATTAACCTCATTGTCTGGGAAAAAAAAAGTTTTCTTGAGCTGTGCTTCTGCAACCTGGCATTTAGGAAGCTGCTTGTGGCGCTGCTAAAAACCCAAAACAATGTCTCCCACTCCAAAATTTGGTCCATGAAGGCGGCAGTTGTTCAGGGTATGGATGGTTTGAAGACTGATTTTGGATGCAGGCTCTGACAGAGATATTTGGGAGGACTTTGGTACCCTCTTGCTTGTCTAGACCTTTCTACCTCCAGAGCTCTGGCTGTGAAGTTGTTGGGATATGTTGCTCCATCGCTCCCATGCTCCATTCTGAAGGCTACACAGCAACGCTCGTGTATCCCTCTGTGCTTTGGATACTTTTAACAGTTTTAGTACTGCCACTAGCGCTGATAGTAATTCTGACAAAAGGTTGGTATAATGTGCTCTGACAGAACCACATAAGCATTAAATGCTAACTTAAGGATTCTAGTGTTCAGGCTTGAAACTGAGTAGTAAAGAGATGAAATGCTGAATCTATTACATTCTGAGTATAGCTTATGTTTTAACTCTGGGCTAAAGGATTAATTTAAAAGTGTAGGATTAATTCATGTAGCAGATAGAAATTCATGCAATTTTGCCATACTAAGACAGTGTAAAATACTGTGTCACCAGGTAATTTGGTTATTGGGGCAGGTCTCTTTGCTACAGGTCCCACTCTTCACATCTGGTGGCACTCTGCCCTAACAATGTCTGGCTCCCACCTTCCTGTCCCGTGGTCATGTCTGATTAGCACTGTGCTGTCCTTCTCTGGTGATCACTGATGTGAGATTTAATTTCTCACACTTGGTGCCTCAGTGAGATCAATGTAAGAAAATGGATTCAGAATCCTATTTAATTTGCAGGATAAATTGTAACAATTTACACCTTTTAAGTGAGGAACACACTAGGTAGATGTTTTTATTAAGATCAAGCCATTCTTCTTTGAATTCTGCTGTCATGGCAGCTGAAGAGGGTGGCATTTATGTTTCTTTTTCATTTTCAAAAAGTAGATATTAAACCTCTGTACTTGAGATGATGGCAGCACAATGCTGCCCTTAGATCTTAAGTCAGACCCTTGCCTTGATACAACACATGGTTCTTTGAGACTTTAGAAGGGGATGTTTAAATTGCATATCCAGGCAGGAATGTAGAACGGGGTCTGCCTATCTATGTCACACTGTGACTACACTGTGGGAGAAATTCGTAGTTCCTAGAAAAGGACAGACAAAAACAAACTGTAAAATAAATTACTTAGAGATATAAAGAACAAGATAAGGGGAAGCTGCTGGAGCCACGACTTCTAAGTCGGAGTAGTTCTTTTTGTGTGTAGACTAGTGCATTCTCATAGAGGAACTTTTCTTTTTGTAAAAGCAGAAAATGGATTCAACTGCCTTTCCTACTCTAAATCATCTTAAAAATGTCACCGTTTTCAGTATTCCGTGTGCATTCATTTTTTGGTGTTTGAAGGAAAAGCAATTAGCATGGGATATGCTCAAAATACCAAATCCAGTTGCCTGTAATTCCTTTAAAGGTAATTCCCCCACATTTAAACTGTGGATTAACTTTTTCATTTTGAATACAGAGTTGGTAGTTGAAATTATCCTTGTCTGTAACTTGATTACTGGTCTGGCTAGGTAATTGAACTTGGGCTTTTCAGTAAAGTAGAAATAAGATTTTGCATTTTGTTCCTGATTAATAACTGGTATTTCATTAATCTAGAAGTGTGCCAAAGAAAATCAGCGTAGAAATCAAGTCTAACTAAAAATGTTTATTATGGAATGGGGAAAATACCCATTCAGATGAATTTTTCAGTTTTACTAGCTAAGGAGTTTTTGGTTACTTTAAGAGCTGAAGGATTCTAGTATATCAAACTGAATGGGATCCAGGTTCTGTGACCATTTCAGGCAGTGCAGCTTAGTTTGTGTCTAATGGTGGCAGGACTGCTGTTGCACTTGGATTGCTGTTCCCCCTGCATGGTTCAAGCAGGAGGCTGTGCACCAAGACTTTCCACATCCTGCTCTGAATTTTGATGTTTCTGTGTTCTGCCAATAGAAGAACACAGAAGAAGAACACAGAAGAAAATCCTGGAAGTTAATCCTGGAATGCTGAACTTCCTATCATTGATAACACCATCTCTACAGAAAGCACGAGTAGCTATCCAAGTTTACAGAGGTGTTGTACGAGGAAAAAAATTATTTGCCTGATAGCAGAATACAAGGAAGCAGAAGAAGTGTATGGGACCTGAGTTGCAATGGAAGCAATACAAGGAATTAAATTTCCTGCTTGATGTTCCTTACTGATGTTCTTGCCTGACCCCTCCTGCTGCAGACAGTCACTCTGCAGTCGCAGCAGATGAATTTGTGCTGTAGCTACAGAAGATGTATCTAGTTCTGTGACTGGGTGCCAGCCAGAACTGACACTGCTGATGAGTAAATGACAATAGGTAACAAAATTACTGAGAAGACTAGAAAATTCATTAAAGAGAGGGCCACTGTGCACTTACTCATGCCATTAGCTGCAAAGTCACTTTGTGCATCTACAGTAATTAGAAGCAAGTAACGTCTGTAGACTAGCCCTCAAGGTTTTGGATCCTGGATCAATGTGGAAGAGTTTCTTCTCTGTTAAAGTCCTTTGGTTTAATTTCTTTCTCTGCTTCTGTATTCCTTTTTCCTTCATATGGTTCCACAAAAAAAGATGACAGTGTGACAGGCAAGAAATCAGAAAGGTTGTGCTTTTGATTTCTGCTGTCTTCTCCCCATTCTGGTTTCTCCCGAGGTTATCAAAGGTTCTGTCAGGGTTTTCTCATTTTTCTTGCCCAAATCTAATTGTACAGTTGATTCTGCTTCAGTAAAGCCCTCTATATTTTACTTTTTAGATGCATTACTGTCAAGTGCTAGTGAAGACGTGCCAGAGTCTGTAACTTCTCAGCCAATAAGAACATCTTCAGGAATACTTGAATTGTGGTCTAGAATTTCTGTTATTAATATTTCAAAAATTATAGTGAGTTATTCATTAGGAATGATGTTTCAATATGATTTTTTGTGCTAAGTTAAATATCAGCCTTGCTTTTTCAGTTCTGTTTGCCTCCACTACAGTCAGTCGATTACAATAATTTTGAAAATGGTGATTTTCCTAATATGTTTTAATATTTACAATTAATATTTAGTTCTCAGAAGAGATTGGGAAACTTGAAGACAAAGTTGAACGTGCCAATAATGCTCTGAAAGCGGATTGGGACAGGTGGAAGCAGAACATGCAGTGTGATATGAGATCAACATTCACTAATGTGGCTGAGAATAATCTCCGTTTTTATGAAGAGGTAAAAACTCTCATAGCAATGTTATTTTTTCATTGGTTATTTCAGTGCAGAAGTCCATGGATTGCCTGTAAAGAGGGTTTTTTTTATTTTAGTTCAAACATTTGTTAACTTCAGAATCACCTTTTGTGGGAAGAGGGAAACAGTTATCCTTAATTTGACACATTTCAAGCAAAATGTGTTTTGCTTGTGCCCAAGTGGTCGATCTTGAGTTCATCATCGACAGAGGGCACTCTTGTTTTACTAACCACAACAATTTGGAACATATTTTTTGGTTCAATGTCAGCTGCTATATTTCAGTTTGGAAACATTTTGCTGTAACTGCATGAGGAAGCCTTCTGGAAGGCTCAAACCTGTCTAAATGATCCTGTATGAGGAAAATGTTTCAATATTATTCTATCAGATTTTTAGTTTCAGCTCTAATGTCACGGGTAATATTCTTAGCAAGAATTTCCATTTACAAGGATATGTACTCAGAAGGAGAACTTGAAAACAAACGACAAAATACATTAAGCATTCTGTGAAGTTTCCTCATGGGGAACACGTTCTTGATTGAAATGCGCATTTTGAAAATATCCCAGATGTTTTTAAAAGTTTTTAAAAGAATTTCTCCTTATTTTAGGAAAAAAATGGAATACAATAAGCCATCTATTAATCATAAATTAGTATTTTTTGCAGATATATGTTGATATCTGTAACTTCCAGTCCTGTAGTCCGAACTTTTTATGGATCGCCCATTAGCCAATGGCAGTGCCCTGATTTTACAAATCATTTTGTAAAACGTAATTGAAAAGACAGAGCTCTTGATCATCAAGTCTAATTAATTAACATGTGGTCTGTGAGATGCATGGACATTGACAATCTGTTGTTACATATTAAGATCAAAATATTTTCTGAAATCAGACAGCAAGCTTTTGGCATCCTCTCACATTGTCTTCAGTTATTGATGGTCTCTGACTTCTATAGCAGCAAAATGTATGATAAAACAGTGCTGAATATATTGGAATATTTTGTTTATGAATGATTAGCTAAAACACAAAAATAATTATTTGTTTCTTTTTCCTGTTCAGAAATGCTTTTTACTGAATCAGAAGTTTAATTCAGAACACCAAAGCTCATACTGTACATGAAATTATTATTAGCCACAAACTGCAGAAAAAGATTCAGCTATTTCTGTAACTGTTGGTGGTTCTTCTTAAATAGCCTCTGAAATACTGGACAAATTGGTTTATACTGAGACATGATTCTTTGTGCTTTTCTTAAATATTGAAATCTGCATAAAATGGGTTTACTGTTACATCTCAGTAGATCTACATTTTAGAAAAAAACGCCTTATCTTACTGCAGCAGTTGCACTAATAAACAACACTGTGCTAACTGTATCACTCCTTGCTTGCAACATGAGGGCTTACCAATATCTCTCTGTTTTATCAGAAAATCATTATTTTAATCCTGACATTCAAGAGAATTTGATAAAATTAATATTTCGACTGGGAGTTTTGATCTAAAATACCCATTTATCTGAGACCTGTGGTTAATGCTGATGGTTAACTATTGGAGAAGTGATTACTGATTACTGTCAGAGGCCTTTATATTAAAAATTACAGGTGTGCAATGCACTCCTGAAAGGAGCAGGAAAATAAGCTCTGGCATCTGCTCCAGCTGTTTGGAAGTGAAACTTCAGGAAGGGAATCTCAGAAACCCGGGAAGGAGAATATTATTTTTATGCTTGCAGTAGGAAACAAAATCCTGCCTTAAGGGCTTGAGTCTAACTCATTAAACTTATGCACAAACACAGTTCCTGTTACAGTGGTTTTCTCTTTTCAGTCATTACTTGCATCATTAACATTCTTTCACATGTCTGAAGTTACTCATTCAGACTTTTGATGCACCATTTGATGCTTACTAAGCCTGTTCTTGCTGTAGCATCCCTCTTTTCTTTCTCCCAAAGCACATTCTGTGCATTTTCCCAGGCACCATGGATGCCATGGATGTGATTCAGGAGTCATTCCTGTTAGTGGTCATTATCTGCATCCCTTAATTTTCTGAGAACTACAGTGATGAGAGACAGCCGTCTATTTTCTGATGGCTTTTGCAGCAGAGAATCCAGTCCTTTAAGACTGTATAAAACTCAAGCCAGTGTGATCAAATACAACATAGCAATGTGTCAAAGTACACTAGAATTTCTAAAATGTTATTTCCTCTTGGTCAAAATATGGGAAAAGAGTATGACCTTATATTTATTTGGGGTTTTCTGTAACTGTAGTTGCCTAAGGATTCTGCTGTCAAATTATCAAGCATCATTTAGATGTTAAGTGTATTTCATAAAAGAGTATGTCTCCCTTAAGCTGAATTAATGTTCACATTAATTAAGTGCTACTTTAAAGCATTACCTGTAATTGTATTTCTCTGGCTTTACTAATTCAAAACAAATAGAGTTATTCCTGTAGCCTTCCAGTTTATTCACTATCTCTATTTAATATACTTGAATAAGAAGTGTTGCTTTGTTTCTAGAGCCATGAAAACACCAATCTCTTTGTGTCTCTCAATGCTGTAGTAACAAAGACAACAAATGAAAGCCCAGTGTTGCAAATTTTCAGGGTGCTCCTGTTCAGGCCTATAAAAATGAAAGCTTTCCTGTGATAATGTACACGCTTAATTATATTTAAATATGTCATTTAGTAGCCAAGAATTACCATGACTGACCAATCATTTGCCATTCCTGTAGCTGGTCTCAAGAGTTCATAGAGCTCTCTACTTCCTTTTCTTTGCTCTGGAAAAGATTTGAATACCTTCTTAAGTCTACCTGTATTCCACAAAGGCTTAAAGCCAAAAAAATACTGTAATAATAATAATAACTGTAAATGCATTGCTAAAATAGGGGGAATTTTCTGAAACTATGTAAAAAGGCTTTGATTTTTAAAAGTTCAGAACTTTACTTCTATTTGTGAACTAAATAGCATTGATTTGTTTGCCTTACAGAGAAAAGTTCTTGAATGCAGCATGAGTTAACACTGTACTGTTTATTTTATTCCTTTTCCTGATGCCTTAGGCATGACACTATTGCCGGACACCTTAGTCCAGAAGAGATATCTGCCAAACAGCTGGAATCACAAACTGTCCACAGGGTGGAGCTTACCAGCTGAGAAAGCTGATTGTCACCATGAGTATTTTCATTAATTTAGGTATAGATATTCTATGCAGCATTACAAAAACAAAAATACAAAGTTGTTGGTGCTGCTGGTAGTATTGTTTAGGTAGCACATTTGAAATGTAACTGGTGCAAACTAGTGAAAAACCGGGCAGTGTTGAACTCTGGTTTCAAAGAGCAAAACCGATTAAACATATGCTAAATTCTTTTTTTTTTCCTCATGTGTTTACTATAGTCACTAGGACATTTACAGCACTGAAGAAAAAGAAATACTTCAATTTTTCTCAGCAAAGAACTTTGTTAACCTATTCTGTTCAGGAAGAACACCAGAATAAGTGGCAGCTCAATCCAAAGATAACTAGACATTATAATTCCAGGAAATATATGAGTTTGGTTTTCCACTGCTCATGAGATGCTCTAGTAAATGCAGAAAGATTGGTGGTTTTTCCTAATGTAGGATGATAGTTAGTTTTGGCATTGAAAGAACATGGTTTTTGTTGAGCAGGGATAAACCCTTGTTTTAAAGTGTAGTGTCTAATTTTATCTATCTCATGTCAAACTAATCCTGTTAAACCTTTCCAGCTTAATCAGATAAAAAGCTAAAGGTACCTTTGATATAGTCAGATTCACGTTGGTATTGACACACCTTAATCTTCTCCAAAAATATAAATGGTTTCCTGATTGTCTTAAATATCTCAAGCATAATTTAGTCTATTTCTGTGACCTACATTGTTGTATAGACATAAATTGATCCAAAAGGTTCACTAGGGCAAAACAATACTCAGTCCCCATTACAGCAACTTCCCTTATGTACCTCTCGGTCTAGTAAAAGCTGTAGAAAAATAGATAAGCTTTGTTGCTTGCCCTAGAGGCCTCTGTAATGATGCATTAACTAGTCATTTGGTTGCGTAGCAGAGAGTTAGCTGCTCATGCATGTTGATCACATCCTACCTTAGCAATGCCTGGGAATTTAGCTAACAAACTTCATGTGATTTTCAAAAGCTCCCATGTGGCTGAGCCCATTTGTCTTCTGTGCATGTCGCTTCAAAGAGAGGCTCCATTTTTGAACCCTTATTCACTTCATCCATTACGATTTCTTTTAAATAATTTTAGGAAGACATTTTTTATAGTGGGAATGACTATTTCTATGCACTCTATTTTTTGTTTCCTTGCACCCAGAAATTATGAAAATATTTTCTGCCTTGGACACAAACAAGACTTCATTTTCATATTCTACTCCAAAAAATGCCATCATAAAGGGTATTTTTAAGGTATCGACCATTCATAACAGGGAACACACACAGCATGTGACACACTGCTTCTCCTAGCATCCTTACTACATATTCTGTTTTTATATCTCCTTTTTAGTTATATATGCAATTGTACTGTATGAAAAACTTTCTGCTGTTTTTTTTCTAAGATTGATGTTGTAGAAAAGATACAAGCCCTGCAGCAGTAATCAGAATATTTTAGGTAAAATAGCCTTATTTAAGCTCTTGCTATTTCATTTTGTGTATTTAGGCTTTTTTATTTCTTCCACTGGGTTTTTACAAGTAATTGGATTATGAATTTCAATCCTGTGCAAAGACATTTAATTTCCTCAGTTTGGATTTTCTGGGTTTTTTTTTTCCTTTCTGTGTCCTTTGTGAAAACTGGCTGATCCTCTATTGAGATCTCTGTTTTCAGCCTCCCAGGAGAATGGAGGAATCATTCTGTAATAACGTTGAAGTATACATCACTAACAAAATGTCGTTTATGCAGTTCATGCTTCACAGTACGAAAAGCTTGAGCCTAAGGCACAGAGACCTAGTTTTGTTTTGGTATGGTTAATTATAAAACTTGTCAGCTGTAGCAGCACTGTGATGTCTGACAGTGAAATGAGCCACCTCTTACATTTTGAAAAATGTGCTTTGGTTATATAAACAGAGATGAATTAAAAACTGAATAACTTGTGTGAAAAAATGCTTTGCATCTTTGTCTGGAAAGACTTCAGTAGATTGTATCTCTCTGCTTAAGCAATATACTGTGATTGCATTTTAACATGTGCAGTTTGGCTCAGTGTTGCAAAGATAAGACAAAGCCATTTTTACAGTGCAGCCAGTGCTGATATATGTATTTTAACTCACATTACTGAAATTGCAGAATGACAAAACACGGAGTTGCATGGTATAAATTAAACTGTGGTTCAGGAAAAAAATCTGTCATTGCCAACAAAAGACTCTTCAAGAAGAAGTGATGTCTTCTTGCCCTGTATCTAGAAAAAGCCTAGAAAAACAGCTGTGCCTTGCAGCTCTCTAGGATGGTAACCCAGGCTGGGCTCTAGCAAACAGCAACTGATGATTTTGAGCGCCACAGTGAAGACACGTTGCTGCCTCACTGACATTTTAAAACCAAGATGCCACATTCCAACTCAGGCATCTCAGATAGATTCAGCTGCCACAGTGTCACATGAAGTATGGGAGAATCTAATGATCAAACCTTAAAGGCTTTATACAAAAGGTCAAAAAGACCTTTTAAGTCAGAAACCAGTTTGCACCACTTGCAGTTCACTGTTCGTGCCAGCAGTATCTTCACTATTTCTCCCTGATGTACCATTTCAAAATAACATTTATTCAAAAACTCAATGAAGAAAGCAGATTTCCACATGAATCTTATCCTGTTAGTCCTCTCTTTTCACAGCAATTCAAACATTAGATGTACTCTGAACAGCAGCATAATGTTGTGTGCAATAGCAGAAGTTAGTTGGGGCTTTTGTCAGAAAGATCAGAAAAGAAAGACTGAGGGGGTAGATTCATGGTATTCATAGTCTAGGGGACAATATATGAGTAACAGGAATGATCTCTAACAGGGCTGATAACAACCAAAAACGTATGCAAGAATAAGCTCCCACACACTTTTTCTTTGTGCTCTTTTAGTTCAGTTGGCCGTTTTAACCACTCTCGTTATCTTGTAGACCCACATCTACTTTCTTATGTCTTCAGAGACAAAACCATTGCTGACTTTTGTTTGCTTTTTCTTGTTACTTTTGTCACCCATAATTTTACGGGTATCCCTGGTTCTGCATCCTTCTATCGTCATGGATTCTCCCAGCTCCAGTCATCCTGTGTGTATTCTTTGTTTTGCTCTTTGAGCTTATACTTTAACATTATTCGTGACTATCAGATCCACCCACTCATCAGCTTGCACATAGATATGGAGCTACACCAGGACCCAGGGTAATATGATTAAATCTGCATATTTAATGGCAGAGCTTGGAAGTCATTCACAAGAAATGTCTAACAGAGATAGGTGGCTGTAAGTTCAAGCAGCGTAATTTCCACATCTTCTAAGCAATGACAGATGGATGCTAGATGTTCCACTGTAGCTGGGCTTAGCAAATTGCTGTGACTTGAATAGCTTATGGCAAAAGATTTCAGTTACGAAATGATGCTGTTTTTAGGCTACTGATTTAATTCAAAGTTCAGATAAATGGAGTGTGCTATCCAGGTTTTAATATATATTTCCTGAGAAATTTCAGAAGACCAATTTATTGTGAATAATACAGATTCTTCACGAAAAAAACCTGTGTACACTAAGTAGTAAATAAGCTGCAGTGTCTAGAACAATAGATACAAATGTATAAGTCAAAATTTTGTTAGAACCTTTCCATTTCAAGAGCTTTTTATCAACAGCATCAGAACAAGAAAATTATTGCATGAATTTCCCTGCCCTGTTCTACTGATAGACTTGAAATAGTAGAAGCCTGGGGCTTTGTCAGCTCACTATGGGTTACCTAGTGATAGCCTTGCCATGGCTCTCAACATTAATCTATGATTTAGAATGGCTTGCCAAGCTGCCAACACTCATTTAAGCCAAATTGAACCGAAGTCATTTGGGGTTTTGGTTTTTTTTAATTTTACTTGCTACAGTCTTGATTATTTAAATTAAAAAAAATAGTTTTTACAATGATAAATACATTTTTCCATGAGGAGAGAAATGCCACTTGTTGTAAGGATGACAATTTCCCTACTCCCAGCCCCTGCCTTTCTGGTCCCATTTCTTTCCCATTACTCAGGGGAAAAAATGAATCCTCTCCTTATTTAGGAAAAAAATGGTTTAATTTAACTTGGAAGGCAAATTTGGTGTACAATAGGAATCCACAGAGATTACAAGGGAACTGTGCCTAACAATGTGCTTTCTATTTGGAAGAGATCTTTGCCTGTAACTAAAGGGGGAGATTAAAGAGGAGCATAATTAATGTTAGCATCTTCCGTGCTACAACATACAATTACAATGCTCACACTGTGCGCTTGTCATTATGTAGAAGTGACCTTTACAGCTCACTCAGCATGTTAGCTAACATTTTGCATATCACTGAGCTGCCTAGGAAACCATATTTTGCTCTTACCATGGTCCCACAAAAGCAGCTTGTGACAATGTGTATGTATTCTGATTTTTTTTTCTCTTCTTTTTCTCCTTGGCTAACAGTTTACAGAAATCTATCTGCTGTACTCATATGTATGTGTTTGGTTTTTTTAAGTGCCTTGCTACATGGGAGTCCTTCCTAGCATCTCAAACAGTGGATCTTCATGTGGAAGAAGATTCTGAAGACAGGCCTTGAGTAATATCTCTGCTTGATCTCTGCCTTTTCCATGCAGTTTCTCCCAACCAAAGTGCTTTACATGAGATCAAACACATTATTAAATTTAACTGCTAAAATCAGTGAAATGCAGAAAACCAGCTTATTGAACACTCAGGTATTCTAGTCCTGAAATACATTTTGAAACATGCTATATATTGCTTTTTATTGCTTAGCTCTGATTTTACATATTTTTATGCATTTGCATACAATTGTTTTCATAAATATAGCATAATTTGGATATAAAGTATTTTAAATATGTAAAAATAGCTTCATTTTAATAAAAAGTTTAATAAGGAAAGTTTGTCATCATTCTGTATCCTAGTCTTTAAGAAGTATTTCGGTATTTTAGCATTTTTCTTATATTCTCTTTCTTGAGTAATTTCTTGTAGTTGTAAAATTACCTCACGTAGTTTTCAAGGACTAGGACTTTAGGATTACATTGATAGATCTTGCTGGTCACTTGATGGCAACATGGTACATAGAGACGCCAAACATGTACTATAAGATTAATGATGTTTAAAGTATTGTTAGTTTAGTTTTTAGTCTGCATACTTACATGTCTATTAGATGTCTATTAGACATCTTCAATTTGACATTTTTTAAAGGATGAAGAAAAAACTGGCAGTTCATGAAACAGATTGTTTGTACAGTGATGACACAGCACTGATCCTACCAGCACAAGCACTGATCCTACCAGCACAAGAGCTTCCATTTGGAGTTTGCAGGATGAAATCTTTTACTCCCATGGCTGACCCTCCTGTAATCCTTAACTTCTTCCCTCTTCAGATAGTCAGTGTGGAAGAGAAAGGGTTAAGAAAATAAAAGAAGAGTTTTGCATTTGAAATTATTAGCTGATTCACTCATGCAATATGCATTGAAGTCTTCCAGTCATTCAATTATTCCACCCAAAAGGTTTTCCAGTCTGGACTTGTAGTTTCTGCAGTTTTATTCCCTTTGGCCTGAGCAGGCCGAAGGCTGAATGTGGAAAGAATGAGGTGCAGGAATGAGAGACAGTCTAATCAGGGCTCTGGTGTGGCAGAACAGCAGGGCATCAGCCATCACCTGCATCTTTTGTGGTGGCATTTTGGGAGCTTGCTCTTGTCAGTCACACCTCATGGCAGCAGAGGTCAATTCCAGAGCACACAGCTGCTGCTCTTGGGTGGCTGTGGACCTGTCCAAGCTGGGAAAGTATTTTGTGGTTTTGATTTTAAAAAATTTAGATTGCAAGTGAAACCTGGAATACCATTACGACCTTTTCAGCAACTCTCTCATGCTGCTCCTGTGAAGTAGTCATGAAAGCTCAGCCCTTTTTTTCTTCTTATCTATAAAATGGCAGTTAAGATGCTCCTGGAGTACTGCAGGAAGTATGCAACCCTCCCAGGGTGGACAACTCACAGTGGAGTCTGTGTTAGGAGGAAGGCAGTGTGGTGCCAAAGGGCTGTGCTAGAGTGTCTTATCCAGCTGTGCTGGCAGTGGATGCTTGCAGGAGCCAGGGAGGAACAACATGGCTGGACTGTGCTCTTTTCCCACTGTATCCTTTCTGAAGATTTTTTTTTTTTAACATAAGAGCTTCTATCAATGAACTTAATAGCCTTTAATAGCTTTCCCTGTGCTTTCTTTTTTTTCCATCTAAACTCATAGTATTTACAATGCTGAATGGATTCCACAACTTAACATGTAGGAAAAATCAATACATTTTGTGATTTCCTAAACCAGCTGCCCAATAACTTCTAGTGATGCCCTCTACTTGTTAAATTGTGAGAAGAGATGAGCAACTGTTTCCTATTTATCTTCCCTGTGCCATTCAAGAATTTACAGACCTCTAGTATGTTTTCCAAGCACTGCTGCTTTCCCAGAGGAAAAGCCATAGCTTAATACCATATTGTACAAAAGCCATTTCACATCTGTGCTCATTGTTATTGCTATTCTCTGTATTTTCTAGTTCTGCTGCAACCAGTGTTCAAAATGCAGGCACACCAGAAATGTACACGTTGTCATAATTATGCTTTGATTTTTGTCATCATTCTTTCCCACTATTTTCTAATTTATTTTTTAAAGTACCACTGAATGCTGAGCTGCCATTCCATAGAACTGTCCACTAAATTAAGAGCTATTCTGAAGGTTACTGAATAATTTAATTTCCATCAGTGTGTATATATAGGAGAATTGGCTTTTCCCCAGTGAGCATTTATTTGCATTTATTAATACTCAATTTAGCCTGCTGTTTTTAGCTCCTAATCTTTCTGTGGTGTACAGTCCTATAAACAGGACTCCAGCAAGTCAAACAGCAGTAACACCCTGAATACCAGATAAACGAAAGTTCAAGAAATTGAGCTTGAACAGGCTTACCTGGAAGGATAGGAATGTTTCAATGTAACCAAAAATTAATACCGTGTGGCTCATCTAGGCTCCTCTAAGGACATGTGCTGTCTGGTTAGCTGAAATGGGCAATGCCAGTGTGTGTTAGGTTGATTTTACCTGTATATTCTGCTGGAGCAGAACGTTGCTACCTGAGGTATTTGGAAATAGAAGCATCGAACATTTTGCATCCTTGGTAAAAACGCTCATTATGTTCATGATTTCTTTTTCAATTCTTTTCATCTTTAGCTAGGCCATAACTTATGGGGGAAAGACTTTAGCAGTCAGTTATACAGAGGCCTTCTTTTGACCATGTGTTTATTCTCCTGATTTTCTCTATCATCATGCAGTACCAAGATCCATTGTTAAGTACAATCAAACATTATCCTTTTTGTGACATGCAAATACTTCTGCTACCTAACAGGGGAGCTGTCACCAGTGCAAATAGCTGATAGTAAAGGTAAAACACAGGTGGCTTGTGTGGGTAAGACATCAATGTCTCTAAGCACTAAGTGATTTTATATGGTTGCCTGGTACAGACTCTGGTACATTATCTGCGGCAAGATGCACGTCTAGAGGAAAAGGAAATAAATGTGGACCCTGCTGGCCCCTGCTGCTCTCAGCCTACACCCAAAATAGAAATGATTTGTGCTTTATTTATTGACATTTTTTCATTTGCCTGATAGCTATGGGCAGGATTTCACTGATAGCATCACTAAAATAAGGATCATGCTGGCATAAATTAATCATGAAAGCAACCTTCCAGCAGGAGCTTTGCAGGCCAGAAGGAATATCAAGTGGTTTTCTTTCATATGTCTAAATCACTTTAATATTACATATCTGTACTGCCCACTGTTTTGGACAAACAGTCCCTTCATGAAGAATGGATGAGGGCAGAGGTGTATGTAATAGGCTGCTCTGATGTGTTTTAAGTGTACTCAAAGAAAATGGCTAAATAAACCTAACAAATAAAGGAGCTCCTATCTGCTACCCAGGGGGACTGACTTGAGTGACTAGAGGATCCAACTGTACAGCCCTTGCAGAAAGCACCTGGGCAGCAAAACTTTCATAAAGCACTGCACAGCTTTCAAGTTTTTACTGTGTGAACCTGTTGTTACCTTGCCATCATTTTTACTCTACTCCTGCCATTATTGTGGAGAGAGAAAAGCCTTATCTATGCAATCCCACAGAGGCACCTTATTGAATACGGTGTGATTAGAAGAAATGTTGGCCAATAGGGTGAACCATAAACTCCTTCAAGAAACCTACCATGTTGCTTTTCTAAGAGACACCAATGTTTAGATGCAGCCCCTACTGCTGACAGTGGCTCTGCCTCACTGGCAGTAACTCACCCGAACCTAAAAGGGGTAAGACAAAAACTTTCAGTGGATTTGGGACTGAAAAGTGAAGGTACATCCTGGTTTAGGTAAAATACATGATTAAAGAAATGCAGAACTGTCAAATTATGTTCTCATCTAAAATATAATTGGAAAAAATGTCAAAAAATATTGTATTCATTTTTCTACAGGCAAAAAGTCATATTTGAGGTTTAAATTTTTTTATCTAGACTGTGACATGAAACTGAATTTCCAGCAGGAATAATTCTTTTGATAACTGTACTGCTTAGAAGGTTAATTAAGGAATAAACATTATTATGTCTGCATTAATAATTAATGAAAAGTTGCCAGAAAGCCATTAACTGTTAAAGCCAAACTAAGAAACTCCCTTGGAATCACAGCAACATTGATTATGTGATGAAGACTCATTGTTTTTTAAATAATTGTTTTAACACTATGGCATCTTAAAGAGCAACCGAACTGCCTTTTTGAATTAACTTTTTTAATCAAAAAAATAAGTAGCTGCAATGTTAGAATATGATTTGAGTTTTTTTTTCAAACATAAGACATCTCACCAGGCTCTTTCTGCAAATGAAAACAAATAAGTTGTTTATTTTTTTTATTTGTACTCTGGAGTTGTGTTCATTTAAATAATAAATCAAACTTTCACCAGGAGGTAAAAAAATAGTATGTAAAATGAGAGCTGAGCAAGATGCTCCCTACATGTTCAACTGTCACAAAGCTCCTTACTTCTACGTGGAGAAATGTTTTTTCACTCAGGCACGGCATTATTTGGCTGTCAGGTTACAAGAGAAAGCCAGAGGTGGTCTGAACATCATCATCTCCTACCCAGGAGCCTGCAGGAATTGCTTGGGCCCCACAAAGCTGGTACTAAGCCCTTCAAGCTGGCAGGGCCTACCAAAATAAGCAGCAGCTCACTGCAGTTGCAGAACCACTACTGCTTTGTCATCTTTTTTTACTGCTTGATTCTTCAATATACACAGCATAAGAGTCCAAAGTTTCTGATAAAAGCAAAAGAGGGAAGTTTATGAGGGTCCTTTTCAACCTAAAAACTATTATATGAGGCTATGAAATAGAGTGGAAATTGAGAGCAATTATATTATGAAGTGAAAAACTGTTACAAGAATTAGGTATCCTCTTCTACTCTTGTCCACCAGCAATACCTTTTGCAATAAACAAAACAACCTGGCAGACACTCAGCTGACATAAAAGCAAAGCTAAAGCAAGCTTAGAGAAAGATTTGTAACTGGGTTTGAGAGAAAATAACTAAGTTAGAATAGCTCTTTGGAGACTACGTGTTCATTCACTGATGGGACAGTACAAATTTTATAAGTGAATTAATTGTGACAGGTTAACATAGTAAAGTAAATTGTTCAATATTTATTGGTGCCTTCCAGCATGTTGCTTTATTCCTGTTATTGTACCTATTTTGTTACCATCTCATTGTAGGAAAGAAAATTAATGGAGGAATATAAAAGGGGAGGTGCAAAAGCAGAAAAAGCATCAAAATTATAATCAAAATTATAATCTTCTGTGATGATGATTGTGCACTGTGGCATGCAGTTGTTAAAAGAATTTAAAAATATACAAATACAGTTGTGCCTCCTTTTGTCACATAGGGGTACAGCAAATTAAGAAATACACTTCTGCTAAAGGATGAACCTAGAACCTTTTATTTGTATTAGCCTTTTCTTCATATGTGAGTTTTTGCTGGAGCAGAGAGACACTCAGTGCAGATAATCATCAACCACACCCCAAATAACTAATACAGAATGGCAGTACTGGGTCAAACTGGCAAGTCTCAGCCAGGTTCTTATAACCAAGGTAAAAAAAGCCATGCTCTATCTGGTTAAAATGCAGAGATGCCAACAAAAGATGTTTCCTGGTTTTTTAATCTTTTTTTTCCCTTTCCATAAGAGCTGTAAAACCACTTCTGACACTGGTTCCTGCTCACCCACTGAGCACCTTGACCAGGTTTAATAAGAGCTGTTATGGCCACATTAGGACAGGGTACACAGACCCCTGACAGAGGAGCTGGCAAAGAGCTGGCATGGAGAGCTGGGAGCCAGGCACACACCAGGGAAAGGCAACTGCCATTCTTTTAGCTACCCCTGTGCTGAGAGATGCTGAGGAGCAAAAGAAGGTACTGTACTTTGTCCTTTACTCAGATTCTGGGAGTTGTACAAAGATAACTGTCATCTGTCACTTAGATTGCAGTTTATACACAGATTTCAGAATACAGAAAATTAAAACATAGAACAGAAGGAAAAAATACCTTGGATACAATTAGAAGGATATTTGCTTTCATGGTTTAAATTATATTTAGCTTAGTTTTTAACCCTTAATTTGAAATGTTCCTGTTCCTACTTTATATGGTTTGCTACCTACACTGAGTGTATGTCTGAAGTTTGTGAGGGTTGCCATGGGATTTCTGGCTTCACTGCTTCGAAAGTCATTATCTGCAATTTGACAAAGCTGATCAAAACTACTGCTGTATATGTTCATTTTCCCTTAGAAACATTGGTTTTATAGATGACCTTTATGGAAAACAATATTATTTCATCTCTGCTTTTTAATGTCATCTCATTTATCAAATGTACTTATTCAGAACAAATAAACTGCAAGTCTGTGAAGACTTTCCTTTGTAGTCCCTCTCCAATAACACGGTTACAATGTTAGATTGTTCTAATTAATTGTCTGTGGTACAGCTATTTTATTTATTTATTTGTATTAATTTTAGTTTTTAAAAAATGGGAGATCAGTTCAGAGCAGAATTGAGTTCCCTGAGTAATTCTAACCATGCAAATGTATTTATATATTATTTGTATTTATATGTTTTTTTGGTTTGCTCATTCATTCTGGGATACATGAACATTCCCAATGTGATTGCTGACCACTCCATCACCATGCTGTGATCCAGAGTCCATGCAAATGAATGGAAAGACTAAAAGCTGCTCTGCTGTTCTAATACAAAGTCTCCCAATCTAGCAACATTCAAATTATTAATAGTATTTAAGGAAAATTTACTCATTGTAAAGAAACTAGAGCAGAAAACTATAATCAGTATCTTGACTTACCCTTATATTTGGTGGTGACCACAGTCTTTCTGCCATTTTTTTCTAAAAGGTTGGAGGGTGATTTTTTTTTTTGGGGGGGAGCATTTTCCATTGTCTCATTTTAATTATCTCAGCTGTTTTTCAGGAGCTGCAACACGTGTTTAGAAGGGAAGCAATAAAATCTTAATTATAGGGCAGTGGAACAGCTACAAATGCATATTCTACTGCTACATGTTCTTCGGAAGACTGTAATCAATTCACACTGTTTTTGAATGATGTTTCATATTGTGATCTTGTAAACAGATCTTAAAATAGCCAGTTTATAAAGAAAGCTAAATCTATATAATTAGGAGAGCTTTTCTTTTTTTCCCAATTAATCCTAAAAGAAAAGGTGGAGGCTGGAGGTACATCAGCTTTGATTTTGAACCCCCCACTGAAGTAAAAGAATGCTAATAATTTGAAAAGTGGGTTTGGGGTATTTTTAAGAAAAATGTACAGGCATTAAACAACATACACAGCAACTAAATGTGGTATGTCAGAGATGAACTTAAAATGGTGTTTCTGTAATGCCAAATCACCATGACTTTGTTCATACAATGATCAGTGACACATTGTTTTGGGTTCCAGTAAGAAAACAAGAAAACAGAGTTGACAGAATTCAGCATTTTCCAAATTCATTCTGTACCATATCATTTAACAAGTGGCTAGTGGCTTCTGATCCACACTGTGAGGTCCTGTTGAAAGCTCAAATCTCTTGTATATTGAATTATAATTCTGGGTTTTAAACATGCCACCAACTGAGGGTGTTAATGTACCATCCACAAAAAAACTCACCTGATGTTTCATTACAACAGATTTTGAGAACAGTTGCAAATCCCTTGCTATGGAGATGGAACTATAGTATATTCAGAGCTTATTTCATCCTTTGTAGGGAACTTTGAAGAAGCTGGGATTAATGGATAAATCATAGTTGTAACAGCTCTATTCCAGTCTCTATAGCAAAGTAATTAATGTTGCCTAGTGAAAAAACCCAAATTCTAAAGTATCGCGAGTTTTACTTTTAAAGTCCAATGGAATTACACCAGCCCTTTGCTCATCCATTTTGCAGAGACACAGCCACTGAACACAGGGGCTGAACATTCATGAACATGGAACAGCTCTACCCACAAGCCAAAGTGGCACAAAGATGCCACTGAACTTTGGATTAATGAGGCACAGCTCCATTTTAGACTGTAAGTCCCTCTCTCCTTTGCCACTTGCCAGCAAACCTGAGCACAGCTGTCAAAAAGCTGATCAACAAGCTTGGAGTTTCCATATTTGCTACATATGAGTGTCATTTTGTGTAGCAAGTGCTTCTCATCATGGTCTCCCATGTCATCAAACTTCTGATGAGGCTCCCTGTCCATCTTATTTAACACTTCCTTGCAAGGATAACTTCATAAGTACGTTAATGACTAGGGAAAGAAAGTATGTCTATTTGGGGAATACTGTGTCTTTTTAAACCATAAATGATGTTCTCAAGTGAATAGAACCAAAACTATTAGAATAAACTATAAATTGTTTTGCCCAGTGTCTGCAAGTTGTGTAGGACACAGTCATATCCCCACCCTGTGGCAGAGGGCAAGAAAAGCTTCTCACTTTTCTAAGTCTTCAACAAAATACACATAGTAGGAAGGAGAAAGACTGTCAAGTCTCTTGGCCTTTTCTGTTCTTAAGTTTTATCATGTACTTCTGCAGCATATGGGTATAACTAATTACATTTTCTGAGCAGATGTGCAAGAGATGGATTGATATGCCAAGGTTGGTAAATGTCCAATGAAGAGGCGACTGGTGTGCCCATGACAGATTTTGTAAATGAGACATTTACGGAAATGATGAACGTAAAACATTTCATTTTAATGTGTTACTCCTGAGGTTAAAAGAAGCACAAGTCCATTGTCAGTAGGGAAAAAATATGTAATGTGTCTCCATTTCCACTTTTAGAAAAATTATTTTTTTCAAAATCTGTTTGGAATATGTTGGGATTTTTTACCTTCTTTCTTCTCTCACATTTTATACTTATGTTGAAAAAGAAAGGTCAACAGGGAGGGATTTGGAAGATAAAAATAAGGTTAAATTCCTCTTTGGAGGAATTGGTTTTGAATGTTAAAATGAAGAGTCAACTGATAAGACTAGTGAGAATCTGTACACTATACACATGAGCAAAAGAGCAAACAGGGAATTAATGTTGTTGCTACTGGATGCAGTATGTCAGAGCAGATTTGACTGCCCAATCAGATATGATCAATGGCATGGCAGCTAATGCTGCTGAGTGCGTACCCAAAGCACAACGAAGCCTTATGGATTCTGTCCTCAAGAAATATAGAATCGCCTTGTCCTAATTCAGTATTAAGATGGTGAGAAAAGACACTTTGCAAAATAAAAATAACACATTATTTGATATTTAAAATGGTATTTTTCTCCAAATGTTACGACCCTTTTGTAAATCAGTACTTCTGATCATGTAATTCCCTTAGCCAGATCTAGGTATGTTCCCACCTGGCTAACTCTAGGGGGTCTTCTTTTTGTTTTTAGACAGAGCTGAAGGAGGTTTGAGAAGTTTGTGTATTCTCTGTAGAGAACTACTATAGAGGAAGAGTATTTTGCCTCTTGAAGTGACTCATAGTTGTCCCCATTTTTATTTCCCCCATTAAGTCTCTTCATTATTATTCACATATCTCAAATCTCTGTATTCACCTTCTCCAATTTTCAGGTGGTTTTCCTTCATACTTAATTTCTTTCTTCATTTCAAAATCCTTGATCTCCCTCTGAAACCATGTAATATTTATTATATTAGTGCTAAAGCCGCCTGAATAATTTATCAACTATTTTGCTGCTTTTCCTATTCATGTATGGACCATAATAATTTACTTGAAATATTCATTATTTGAAATGTGTCACTGAATAATTTTTGTAAATAACTTTTGGCCTGTGTATTGTTCAGAGGTGCAACCAAAAACCCAAGTGGCAGAGCCCCAGCTTTCATCCAACTGTCCTCTGATGGAAGCTCTTCTTATCAAGTGTTATCCAGCACCTGCTGGTAATGCCCCACTCGCAACTGGCTTCTTGAAAATACTTCTCAATCTTCACAAGTTCTGATATAGAAAAAAATACCAACCAAAGAAGGGCATATTTTTTAGGCTACTTGAAAAGGAAAGGGATTAGAGTCAGCGGTCAAAGCAATCTCATTCAGCAGTGAGTGCTACCTACAGGGAGTTTGCTGCTTGTTTAACTACCCGACAGGCTGTCATGCTCTCTTCAGTCGGTTACTCCCTTTGCTCCTCAGCACCATGGAACAGCAGCAGTTACACCAAGTGACAAGTTCCTTAAAAGTGAAATATTGTATGTATAATTTAGATTCTTCACCGTGAAGAGGCACTGGAACAGGCTGTCCAGAGTTGTGGATGCCCCATTCCTGAAAGTGTTTGAGGCCAGGCTTGATGGGGCTCTGAGCTACCTGGTCTAGTGGAAGGTGTCCCTGCCCATGGCAGGGGGACTTGAACTAGATGATCTTTAAAGTCCCTTCCAACCCAAACCATTCTATGGTTCTATGATTCTACATTGCCAGAGATAACACTGATACCAAGAGCAACAACAGTACTGAGGTTTCCCTTGCAGCATCAATGCTGGCAGCAGTGAGAGGGCAGCACTGATCCTGGAGTGGAGATGCAAATTAGAGGCTTCACTTATATTCACCCAGATATATTTTTTCAGCCAGCAGCGGCAGCCAGGGTATGCTGACCTCTCACTGTTTGCACAAATGAGGGATGCCACACTTTGGGGAGTGAGGGGCTAGGCTTTCAGGAGTTTGAAATTTAGTGGGATCAGGAGGTCACGTGCCCCCCGTTCCCCACTTGCAAGCAGCTGGGTTTGCAATCACTGTCTGTTCTCATCAGCACAACGGCCATTTCCAAATAAGCATCCTAGACTATAAATCACTTTGTTAATGTTCCCTCTGTTCTTCAAGAAAACCTCCTAGTACAAACCGCCCCCTTGTATCTCCAGCTTTCAGCTCATTTCTACACCTTATAAAAAGGTGCAGGACTTTCTTGGCTACTTTGGCTTCTTGGTGGGAAAACTGGTGCCAAAGATAAATAAATAGTGGCAACAAATTTTAGTAGTAGCATGATTATTTTTTTCCAGGCATTTCTGTAAACATCTATCTAAATATTGCAATTCCTTAGATTGTCAGCTTTCAAGGCCCAGGTGTGTTTCAGTTTTGTTGATAAAGCGCTGAACAGAGCAGTTTCTGCTCTGAAGTTGGGACTCCTACTTGCTACTACCTCTGCACATGTATTTTTGGTATGTCCTAGGGTGAAAGCTATTTGTGTTTCTAGTAGGAGCAGGTGGTCATTGCAAACTCAGGGCTAGGTCCCAGAAAAGTGTTACCTACAAAATGCAATAAAGCTGTTTGCAAAATACTGTGAGATATAAAAGTCAGATCTCAATGACATTTCTCTTGCAGCGAGGAGGCTGCTTTTAATTTAATTGCAAATTAAAAGTTCAATCATTTACTGCTTAATATTCCCAATTTAGCACTAAATAAACATTAAGTGATATAACTGCTGATGAAGTCCCTGGCCAAATGGTAAAAGGAGGGGTGGGGGCAACATTCCAAAGCATCAGAGCTCAGCCTGTGCTTATGTCAGTTTTCCACCTCCTCCTTCCGTTAGCAATGGCAAGTGCAGAGTGCTGACCCTCAGGGTTTGCTTCTCTTGAACAACAAAATGGGGAGTGAAATCAGTGTGGCTGTGTGCTGCAGTCTGTGAGAGCTGCCAGCTTACCTGTGCTCTGCATACACTCTGAGAGTGTGTCCAGGGCAGCAGGGAGTGACAAAGAGGAAGAGACAACTTGAACCCAATGGAGCTGTGCTTTGAAGAGGACCAAGAGAAGGTGCTATGTTACACACCAAAGCAAACAAGTGCGACTAACTTAGAAGACAGTAAGGAAAACAAATATATTTTTTCTTTCTAAATTTCTAATAAAACCTTGATATTTAGAAATATATATGAGGAAGACCACAAAGTAGACAAATCTACTGAGAAATAGTCTGTAAATCATTGACTATAAAGCTGTGACTTTTTGGAATTGTGTCATTTTTTTTCTGTTAGGCTGAGCTGTCACACACTATAGCCAGATTCTGTGGAAGAATGTGTATCTTGTAATTAATTATTACTTATTGTTTTTCTGTCTGACCCCTGGAGTTGGTTTTTATAAACTACAAATTGTCAGAATCTGACTCGCACTCAGTGCTATGACAGTGGGAAAGATCAGAAGTATTCACTTAACAAATGTAGATGATAAAATAAAATGTCACATTTTATTACATACTTTCGTTCCATCTGTCTGAGCAATTTTAAATGCCAGATTTAAAGAAGTGCCAGCAGGCCATGTCTTTCAGGGATGCTTGCACATGGCTGCACTCGCTTTTAGCATTTCCTTTCTATTAAGAGGATAATTCGGTGGCAGGGTAAACTCCTAGAAGGGTGTAAGAGCACATGTTTGCAGTGGGACACTCACCTGTGCTCCTGCCCCTGTGCCACCATCCTGAGGAGAGCACTGGGAATCACCACCTCCCAGTTTCTCTCTCCCTAGCTCACATGACTGGTGTTCATGTCATTGCCCTAGCAGGGAAGCTGCATCATTTTTTCCACGCAGCTTTTGAAGGTCACCATTGCTCACCTCCATGCTGTTTGCTAATAAGACACTACAAGAGTGTGTTGTTACTGTGGGCTTTTTCTATCACTCACAGATTTCTCTTGTTTGCCTACCAAATATTGAGGCTTTGGAAAATTTCAGATTATCTTCAAAGTATTTCTGTTTCCATCAGTGAGGCAGAGCAATGGTGGGGGTGGTTAGGTATAAGGTTGTAGTGCTTTTTAGCTTGTGTGAGCAGCTCCCACCAGGCTGCTCCTGTTTTGTTCTGGTCCTTGTTGGGGACAGTACTTGCCCTGCCTACCAAGACTGTCTGACCAGCCAGACATGCTGGGCCCACCCCATTCTCTTCACCAAAGAGGGAAGTGAATCCACATCAGCCCTGAAGTCCCTTAAAGACTGTGTATTTCAAAGTTCACTTCAAACTCAAAGCATCTCTGATGCATTTTCTGCTTCAAACATGCTGTGAAAAAATGAACAGGGAAAAAGAATTCCCACAGGAAATAACAGTAGAGGAAAAAAAATTGGGAAATGGAGCACGAGGAGGTAAAATAAAAAATGTAGAGAATCTCTGATCAAAGAGAGGAGAAGAGGAAAAAAAAAAAGAGAAAATGAATAAATAAGTAAATGCAACATACTACACATCCAGCTCTGTGCCGGCTCATTGGCACTCTGGCTCTAATACACAGAACTGGCACTGTACAGTGAGGAGAGGTTTCTTCTCCTTGGTACAATCTGACTGGCTTTCAAGGGGAGCAGTGATACTACACAGGACAATCTGGTACTGCCTCAGTATTAATGTGAGAAAGCTATGACCTAATGAGCTGCCAGGAGTACCTCTGTAGCTACATCCACCTCCCGAAACAGAATTCTCATTCCATTCATCACTCTTTACCACTGTCATGGTTTAACTACAGATGGCAACTAAGCACCTGCTCTGCTTCTTGTAAGGCTTTGTCCTCTGTTGGTTCAAGTGGCTCCTGCTACAGTAATTCCCATAAAATGCAACTCACCAATTTAAAGCTATGTCCATTACAATGTCCACTCCCAGTGCCCTTGGACCAGACCATCACAATGAATTCCTCCCCTTATCCTTGCTCTGCCTTGGACTTATCCACAGACTACAGTCCCTCAGGGCTGTACCTACTCCAGAGGTAGCCTTATCTATGAGCCACGGTCTCTTCAGGAGGACACCTGCTGTGGCACAGACTTATCCACAGCTACAGTCACTTTGAGGGGCACCTGTTCCAGCATGGCCCTATCCATGGGCCACAGAGTCTTCAGGGATACACCTGCTCCAGTGTGGCCTTACCCACAGCCACTGTTCCTTTAGAGCCTGCCAACACGGCCTTAGCCCTGGCTGCAGTGCCTCCAGGGGTGTTCCTGCTCTGTCGTGGGCTTGTCCATGGCCAAACACTTTGAGGTGCTCCAGCATGTGCTCATGCACAGCCACTGATGCTTCAAGGTGTACCTGCTGCAGCACAGTCATGTCCTTGGGCCCCAATCCCTTCAGAGGGACACCTGCTGTGGCACAGACATAGCCATGGCCACAGACACTTCGAGATGTACCTGCTCCACCGTGGATCCATCCACAGGTCACAATCCCTTTGACTCAAGTTCACTCTGGAGTTCCAGCCTGTCTGGTACAGCAGCACAGAAACAGCAGCAATATCCTGGCCACCTGCCAGCCCAGGAGCATCTCCACTGCCAAAATCCAAATGTTCCCAGAGTGAGGTGATCAGCAGCACAGTGGAACAGCCAGCAGTGAACACAAAAAGCAGCCACTAATGAGCTCTAGACTCTAATACACAAGTGAGTCCTGTGCAAGCACAGGAGCCTGCCAATTAATAGCCAAAGAGCAATAACAGCTATAAATTCCATCTAGCACATTCCAATCAAACCTGTTGTTATTCCATGAAAATTTAAATTGCATTTTGAAGTTGAAATTTGCACTCATTTTCAAGTGTTCACAGTATCTTGGTTTTTTTTAAAGAAGCATTACTTCAGCTCTTTTTAGGTGCATGTGTGGAGTTAAGCAAAGTTGTGAAGGCATGACCAAAGCCACTTATTCCTCTTGAGCCTAAATTTTCTGTACTGATTTAATTAGAGTTGGACTTCCCAGCTAGGAGTTAAACTTTCATATTTGTTTCTGTGAACTGGCAAACAAGATGGTAAATTGCCTTGGCTGCCTTTGAGAAACCTAATGTATTTTTCAACCTTTCTTTTAAAAGCTGCCTGTACAATGGTAATGGTCAGAGGAGATGATGCTAAGCATTTATCAAGTCAAGGATCATTTAAAAAAAAATATCAGGAAATATGTATACTAGAGCCAAATATGCCACATATTTTAACAACTATTAAGCACCATTTTGCTGAAAGACACTGAATGTAAGAAATACTCCATCTTTCTATACTAAATCTTTGCAAAGACCTTGAATTTTTTTTCCATGTTTAAACTTTTATCTTGATGCTTGATCCTGGCACATAATAACAGAGTCAGGGCCATTGTTTCTGAAATAATATAGATTATAAAGGGAGGTAACTCAAGTATTGGGATTTGAATGGGAAAACTTTGCTGACTCCAGGCTACTATTAGTTTTGCACCCTGCCAGTGAGTAAAGTATGGATTAGACTTGTAGAAATACCCCCAACTGTGCTCATGCCTTGGGGAGGATTTAGATCAGACTGATTGTTCCATTAAGCTCCCAATCTGGTGAGAAGTCACACTAGTAATTTGCATCTTCAGAAAAGAATTAGCAGAGCTGTTGCTTTGAAGTTCAATTACTCATGTACATGTTTAAAGCAGAATATTGGAAATGCACTGTGCTGTTTGCACAGCTGCAGAGAGCTAAAGACATGGGATGTTTGCAGGTTTGCTACCGAGCTTTCCCTGCAGCCAGGGAAACACAGGGCTATTGGGAAGTCTGCAGAAAAGCTAAAACCATGGACAGGCACTGAAGAGAAGTGAAGCTCTGAAGAAAGTTTATAACTTCATTTGTGGACATTGAGGATAAATTCAACTGACCACTTAAGTGTTTATATTATGAGGTGCCAGCTGCAGCTCTATAGTTAAGGCTGAATTGAGCTTTGAATTTAAAGCAGGGGTTCAACTTTGTTATTTCTGTGGATGATGTAGTTTCCTTTTCTTACCCTGTCTCAAAATATACAGTACTTGCTCTTTGGGTACACAATGGATTTCCTACATGCTATAAAGTAAATCAAGCAGTTAAGGGTTAAAATCTGTAAAGTAGATTCCTTGGGAATTTAGATTTTGTTCAGACTACTACTAATTTTTTTCACATTGTTATTACTGTTAAAATTCAGTTATATAAAAATAGCTGAAAAACACTATGAAAATAATTAATCAATGTTTATACATTACTAAGATCAACAGCTCATTTATACATATAGGGGTTATTTCGACATCAAAGCTTAGGCGGTCTATCATCCCTCCTTGCCAGCACTGCCATCACAGTCCTCCAGGTTACAGCTTCCATGCTACAGTTCTCCAGCTCAAAGCAGGGCAACAGATATGCTGGCCCACCTCCTGATGCCCTGTCATGCTGGTGATCTCCTGCCTCCTGGCTGCTCAGGTGGGATTTGCTGCAAGGCTCTGTAAGACTCCCTGCACAGGCACAGCCCTGCACCTTCCACAGAGGGCTGGGGTGGATGGTGGCTGGTAGTTTGGCACTTTAAAGCCTTGTCCTATGGACCTGCCTCAGCACTCCATGTGGGAACACCCTGTGCTCCAGCCTAAGCATTGCTAGCCCAAGCTGCAGCTCCCACCTGGCATGCCCCCAGGCACCACCTGTGGGTCTGGTAGCAAAGAGACCACTCGCAAAAGCATCTGAAAAATGCACTGATATTGGTCTGCTCACCTCATTGAGAGAGATCCCACAACTAAATGGGGCTTTAGAGAAGCCACATGGACTAGATTATCTATTATGATACAGTATGCACTGTAAGAAAAATGAATATTAAAAAAATTGGCCCAGGTAAGCTGCAAAGCAAGCAAAGCTTGCTGCAAAAGCTTTGCTTTGCTGCAAAGCTGCAAAATCAAGTGTCTATGCAAGGCACTTGATATTATTTTATGTCATTCATCCTTACATAACTGACACAATATTTCATGGACCACTCACTGCTTGCTGCCACTGTGCCACATGTTGGCTGCTGGTCATTTTTGCAGAGAACAGGAGGGATTGCTGCAAAAGAGACAGGCATGGCACATAATATTTATCTATGACTGAGGAAGACATTTTGATATGACTTTTATATTTATTGCTAGTGACTAATCAAAGTTCCAGCTTGGCATCTGAGGATCAGCATTTCTAATTTGCTGGCTGCCTATCTCTTAATCAGATCACCATCTTACCATCAAAGATTCTGCAGCCTGTGGCATTTGTTTTAGCAATATACTTCCTCAAAAACCTAAGAGAAACAGACAGATCTCATCAGAAGGAAACAAATATATTACAGATCTCATGTTATCAAAATTAAATGACTGCCTTTGAACATACTACTTTTCCTATAGCAAAGACAATTACAAAGGGAAATACAAGTGAGGAAGGTATTTTGAAATGCAGTAAGTAACTAAGAAAATTTCATGTATGAAAATCAAGGGTCTTCCCTATAATTTCATGCATTGATGAATCTTGTCAAAAGGAACAGAATTCCTTAAGCTTACAATTGCACATGTAATTAACCACATCAAAATGATAACCCATAGGAATTCAATAGTTTGTCCCAAAACATCATCCTCTTGGATGTTGTGACAAATTATTTGTTAGAAAATAAGCTTAAAATGTTACAGTCAGATCTGTTCAGTTCACAGTGTGTTCAGATAGCTGTGTCTTCTCAAATGAAAAACCCCGGTGAAAGAGATAACTATATTTATTTTATTGAAATACTACTGATCCTCAAAGAACTAAGTTTGGGGTTAATCAGATTTACTGCAGTTTATTACTTTTTATGCATGAATTATTGGAATAGCATCAAATTCTGGTGCAGTCAAACCCCTGAGTACACTGCAAATCAATATAAAAATTGATCCAGTCTTTTTCCACAGCACAAGTCTTCCTACTGGAGTGTAAATGTTATTCAACTTAAACTAAACCAGTCAAAAAAATTTAACATTATAGCGGATTTCTGGCAACTGCTAGACACCTCTAGCCTGAGACCACACATTCCCTAACTGCACCACAGTCTTAATAACTGCTTTTCAGCGATTCATATTCTCATAATCTACAGAATCATTTATTGTCTCTGTATTTAGCACTGCAATAAATGTCTTTTCACCGTATTATAATTTCTTTAATATTCCATGGTGTTCACACTACTATTGGAAAAAATATTTTTCCATAGTTTTTAATATTAGAAGGAATTATGTCTAGCAAAGAAAACAAAGTGTAAGAAATAGCACTGCACCACATTATGCCCTGCTAGGATTTATGTTATTTTCCTTAGTTGTTTATGATTCACAAACTATTTTCTGGCTACACAAATCATGTTTGTCAAACTTGCAATATTATTTTCCCGTGATAAAGAAACTTCACCTTGTGTTTTATTACTAACCAAAACCACTTTGACAAAACAACTCCGTTTTAATAAAATGTTTGTATATTTAGTCTGGCAGAAAGGGGAAACAATGCCACCTTGCTGATTTGCTCACTTCCAATGTGAACAGTTTGAATTGTAAATACTGCTAAACATCAAAATAAGCCCCTAGTGAGAAAAGCCTCAGAGAACAAAGACTTTTGTCCCAAAATGTGCACAACAGGGAGTGGCAGCTATAAAGAGCCCAGTTCTAAGTTCAGAAATTAAAAGAGTGAACCTCAACTTGCAATTCCATCAGAAATTTTTCTGAGCCATCCTTATTCCCAACAGAAGGTGATTTCTGCAATACAGTATTTTAGATCTTCCCAATAAAATGTCTAATGAACACTGTAGGGGCCACAATTCCTACTGAAACAATAACTTCTCCTTCTGAAGTGGCTGTGCCAGGACTGCTCCAAGCCCGAGGAGCAGCTGGAGGGTGTTCATTGAATGGCAGGCACTGCTGTGGCAGGACAATGGGACAAGGGGACAGCCGGATGGGTGACAGCTTGAGTCATGGCCCATGTCTGCTTCCAAACACAGCAGGAGCAAAGAGGAGACAGAAGAAATCACCAGGGCAGAAAAATTAGCTCTCAGAAGCCCAAAATGACCTTCATAGAAGAAGATAACCCTGAGATTAGCTCACCTGGTTAGAGCATAGTGCTAATGACACCAAGGTCACAGGTTTGATCCCTGTATAGGCCATTGAGAGTTGATTTGGACTTGATGTTCCTTGTGGGTTCCAGCTCAGAATATTCTGTGAAATCTGTGAAGTAAGTCTGTTGTAACACCCACATGCACAGAGGGTGTGCTGTGGACATAGAAGTGGTTATGAACAGTACACATTACTCACAAGTGTCAGCAATAACCATTAAAATAAATACTCAGTAATATGTTGGAAATATCTAGAAAAAGTGCACGATTGAGTAAGGATAATTTCCCCACGTCAATGCTAGGACATAAAGCTCTTTCTATTCCCAGTACCCTTAAAAAATGAATTGTTTTTTAACTCCTGAAAAGGAAAAAAGAAAAAAAAAACCAACAAGAAAAAAAACTAAAAAAAATTATTCGCTTGGCAGCAATCTGGTAGCAGAGAGAATTTATTGACACTGAGCCAACAAAACCAAAACCTCCACATGCTCTGTTTGGTTCCTCACCCACCAGACTGTTTCAGGGAGGTGATGTGTGGAGGAGAATGATATCGTTTAATTGGGTATTATTATCTATAAAGTACTAGGTAGGCCCTGAGGTGTAACCTGTAAAAGGAAAAAGCATCTGCAGTAAAGAGCATGACGAACATAATTCTTTGCTTATTTACTATTTAGAAGTATTTTAAATCTTGTTTTTATTTCCAAGTCATCTCAGTTTGCAAATGAACAATGCATCATTATAACAGCTGCAGATAATATTAGAAGAAACGAATTGCAAGTACACTTTGCAGCACTGCACTGAATCATTGATGAGTGCTGGAGAATTGTTCTTCCCTTATTTTAAATGTGTACACATTACCAAATAAAATTAAAATATCATGTATTATTAATATTGTATTACAATACAGTGGGTAGGTTGCATAAAATCCAGAAAATGATAACCAGAAAAACTCTAAAGGTCAAATATTTTAATAAAGTTTGTAGCATTTAACTTGTTACCTGAAAAAATTACAAAAATGAGGTATAGATACAGGATCTACCCTTGATCTCAGAAGGAATTTCATTATATCAATTGCTTTACAGAAGAAGCTCAGCTTTTGTATGACTTATCTTTTTGTGGTTTAATCATTGTAGGCTTCTCTAAATTAAATGTTCAGTTGTTTGGAAAAAGAAGCATAAATTATCACAAATACATTAGAAAGTATTTTTAATAAAATCCTGCTAGGCTCTATGAATGAATGGTAGTGAGGACTGTAAAACGTCATTCTAAAATGAACTCTTGAACATCAGAGAAACATTCTCATGCTTAAATGCAAGCTCATAGATTTTTCTCTAACATGCGAGCATTATTCTGCAATGAAATGATGGAAATGCCATAATATGCCATAAACACAATTTAATACTTTTTTTTTTCATTAGAAGAGTGCAGGCACAAAGATAAACTTATTACAGCAGAACCATTGGTGCTTTCAAAGTTAATACTTGATAGCGTTTTCATTTCAAATTGGTTTATCCTGTGGTTTGTAACTTGATAAATTTGCCCTGGACCAAAACATGGTTCTCAAGAATGTCAAGAAGAGGTAGGGACCTCATTTAACAAATTACATTTAAGCATGTATTTTAAAAATAGTGGAAAACATTTTCCATGACTGAATCACAGTGGCATGTGACAACCACTCAGGATGCACGGCAAGCTGATAGGGTGGTCAAAATCCACAGAGCAGGTTAAATATTACCTTTTCAGCAGCATAACAAGAGTTACCAATCTGTCCCTGAAAATCATCATCCCTGCCTGCAGGAGCTTTATTTTACCAGTAAGAGAAACAATTGGCATTGGGAAAACATGAATGATCATCCATGCTGAGACATGTGAGCAATCAAGGCACAAAAGGTTCTCCATTCTCTGAAGGGTCACCCATCTGCCAGTAATTCCCATCAGATGCCTGCTCACTAGCTATGGGGTAAGTCACAGGCTTTTGCTTTCTAGTGACTTGCCCGGGTTTCCACAGATGTTAAACCCCCAAAACCTCCAACCATCAGCCTACCTGCCAAAAAACAACTCATCTCTCTAAACTTTTTCTTTTCTCTTCCCTCCTCCTTCCAAAAGATATTTCTCTAAACTGGAAGTTTCAAGTCAACATCAGAGATTGGCAAATTAAGCCTTGTGTTGTTTTCTTTCTGGTTTATTCAAAGACAAGTAGGGCCAGAAATGTTACTAAAATACATGTGCTAAGTGCATGATGGCTGTATGCTGCAGAACTAGGTTTTCCAGCTTGAATGTTGCATAGCTCTTTCCTGCTGTCCTGTAAGTGTGGGAAATCTCTTAATACACACTAGAGTTGAAATGAAGATTTCTTTGCTTCAGAAGCAATCTTCCAATATGAAGCTTAATAGCTTTTAAAAATCCACAAACTATGATTTCAAGAAAGGGCTCTTCAGAGCCCATAATCTGTCACTTAAATTCTCAAATGAATAGCAGAGACTGTGCTTTTCATAGGCACAGAAAATCTACTGAACTCCCACTGCAAACTAAAAGCATTTGACACTTTATTTCTACAAATTTCTACAGTAAATCCCTCAGCTATGGTATATAAGCACCTTTCCCTGGCCAAAAGAAATAGCCTCCTGCAGAGACTATTTTATGGCCTGACAGGAGCTGGCTGGGCAGCCTCGGCACTGCAGCCAGCATGAACACCTCTGTGGGAAGAAGCAAGGCCACTCCATTAGGAAGAGCACTTCTTGCCATGTCTGTCCTCAGAGCACATGCTGGAAGCGGGAATTCAAGGCCTGCCTTTTCCACCACCCTTCTGAAATGAGATATAATCTCTGCTTTTATACTTTCATTCCTGGGAATCTTTCCAGGCTAATCTGTTCTGCACGGACTGTTTGGGCCGCCTCTGCCCCTGCTAAGTAAGCGATGAGGCACTCATTGCTTTCAGTTCCTGCTGGCTGTGTCCAATGAGCTCATCAAGAGCTTGAGACAAATCCAAAACCTCAAGCTGAGCTCCTCAGCACGTTTGGAAGCCCTTCACTGTGTCTGTCCCACAGTAATGTATTTTCATAGCTCAGCACCCTATGCAATCATATTTCTCTGCATAAAGGCAAAAAAACTAAGCTTTTCAAGCTGAGTCTTGTAGGATCATCCCAGCATCAGCTCTTAACTGCCAGTGCACTGAGCCCAAATCCAAGTGTTTAGCCTAATATTAGACTGTTTCATCCAGACATAAGCACATTCACGAAGATGTGGGCAGTTAATACCTTTGAAAAAAAATGAACATTTGAAAGTTAAAATACATTTGAAAACTTTGGCCCAAAGACAGAAAAAAGTAGAATTGCTATCAACAATTGAAAAGCCCAAGTCAGCTGTAGGTCTACTAAGCTAGCTCTACTAGCATCTGTTCAGACCTAAATACAAGTTTACAGTAATCAAAAAGAGATCCATCAGTACAAAAATAGCTATCAAATAAAATTAAACACTTTTATAAGTAACACAACTTCTTATAAGCACTTAGAGAACTTCTTTGAGCTTACAAAATAATAAAGAATAACTCCATACATGTAAATGAAAATGTAAATCAGAATGTGATTTCTCTATGAAGAACGACTTTCAAAGCATAAACTACTCATTCTTATATGTAGTGCTTTCCAGACTGAATGTCCTGCTTAAAACATACTTCCCATATTTCCAGCTCTGTATTCCCCATCTATCCCCTTGTTCTTTCACATTTTATAATAATATGTTTCATGTATTTATCTCATTATTCTTCACTTATTTCTATTTTATATAGTAAGACAGATACCAAGGTGTGAGAAATCTCTGCGACAGACTTCAGCCAAACCCTGAAAGGTACAGCTAAGCAGGCTACAGATTATGGAAATATGAAACCTAGTAAAGTACTAGATGCCTTTCAAAATGAATTTTGTGGGCTCTTCTTGCCCACAGATGGAGCTTTCCTTGCAGTATTTTTCCTTACAATTCTCCTTCATGCTTCATGAAAGTGTTTCCAAACAGGGTAAACATGAGGCAAATGTCATGCTCAAAAGACAGTCTGGACACAGTTTTATGCATCCAGCATCCTTGTACAAGTTTTCTAAGGACCTTAACAACAATATGCCTGCCCTAAGCCAGTGAGGCTCACCATCCAGCACTGTGTTGTTGGGTATTGTTTGCCTGGCCACAGCCTGCCTTTTTAACCACTACCATTTTTGCCCAGTGACTACCCTGGATTGGCTGTTTTAGTGGTGCACAACTATACCAAACTGAAACACAAAAAGTAAAAACTACATCAGTCTATTGGTGGCACTGAGTAAATTAAGCCAGGCAGAATATACTCGGAGGTTTGCCAGAATACAAAATGTACTACAGATCTCATCCAAATGGCTAAGATCTTGGATGACAACTCAGGCTAAACTCCATTTAGAAAAGGAAACAAAGCTGCAAACTTATATCTGCAACTAAGGTGACCTTTAAAATAAAAATTTTGAAGAATAGGGGAAGAGAAGGATGGACTCAGATCTTTTTGCTGTTGCCTGCAATGTCCTGCTTCTTTTATACTAGCTGAGACATGGAGACCAGGAGAACAGAGAAACAGAAACAAGAGCAATGCTTGCTTCTAACAGCTGCTTCTTTCCACTGAAAAGAGCAAGTTTCCAGAGAAGTAGGTTCCCCAAGGCAATAAACAGATTTTAATTACAGCCAGGGGAAACCAGACAAGGGACCAGGTCCTTTGCTACCAAAACTAAGGCATAAGAATTAAATTGGCTGTTTTGGCTGAAAAACAAGTTGAACAGCAATGTGTCCTCATTACCTGGGTGACCACACTGGTCAATATCCAGCAAAGCAAAATCACCTGCTGTTTTTATACATCTGTTTAAGCATTATAAGCAAAAAGATCTCTTACCATGATTTTGCTTTTAGATACCACAATGAACAATTGCTTTAATAGTTGATGAGTGTGAATCCTCCTATGATGCCTTCTTACAGAGTCCTGTAAAGCTGAGTACCTTATCTGATAAATGGAGCCTTATGTCATTACTCAAAATGCACTCACACAGCTGTAGAACTGATTTCCTGATGTTCCCTCAGCCTCTGCCTAACAAATCTTCCTCCCAGACCTCTTCAGAAATAAATGAGCAATGAGAAACATCAGGACTCTGATACCTAAAGTCAAACTGCATGTAAATTGACAGTTTGTTTGTCTAAAAGGCTCTCAACTGCTGTAATTAGAAACTGTAATGTTATTACCAACAGTGGAAATTTCTATTGCTCAGTCATAAATTGAGTGATTTGGTTATAATATCTCTTTGTAGGAGCATGAGTATGTAATAAGGGAATCAGTGAGTGATGGATTCAGTAGCCATCACCCCCAGCTCCCAAGCTGCTTTTTATCTAGCTGATATCAGCAAGTCCTGGCTGCACACCCATATTCAGCAAAACTCCACTTGATTGCTCATAGTGATCCTGATGAGCTACATTCAGGGAACAGCAGGTCAGAAAACAAATCCCTGTTATATAAATATAATCTATAAATACAGTCAATTTATACTTTTGTACACTGATCATATACTGCAATTTCCTGCATAGGATGGCGCAGCAAAAGGCTCAGTCTCAGAGAAAAGGCAGAAATCTATTTCCATTTATTTGAGTTTACATTGTTTCTTCAGTAAAATATTTGGAAAGCTTCCTTTTTGGTAGAGATTTTTTTTTGGTAATTTTTCATCTGATGTGCTTATCATGGTTTTTATGGAATACCACATATCCACTGGCCCCAGCCCGTAAAACGGGGAGGAGAATCACAAAAAGGCAAAAATTGTGGGTTGAGATAAGAAAACAGTTTAATAATTAAAATAAAGTAAAAATATAATAATAATAACAAGAAGAAGAAGAATGGAGATTAAAAAAGAGAGAGAGGACTAAACCCCAAGAAACAGAAGTGATGCACAATACAATTTCTCACCACTCACTGACTGATGCCCAGCCCGGCCCCAAGCAGTGATCAGCAGCTCTCAGCCAACTCCCCCCAGTTTATATACTGAGCCACATGGTCAGTTGTACCCGAAGGATGTACGTGACAACAGATGAGGTGACACATGCACTGATGCAGCAACATGTTATGATTTGCACACAGAGGCAGACAACAGAAAATGAAAAAATGTTGGGAGACCTCTGTGTTTCTGGCATTACTCACTCCACCTGGACCCTGCTGACACAGAAACAGAAGTGTACGGGCAAAACAGCAAAATACAACTATCATTGTGACAATAGCACTAAATAAAAGAGCAGGGCTCCAAAAGGACCACTCTGACATGTGCCTGTGCCAGAGCTTCTTGAGTCTCATGGCTGTCTGTGCCAGGAGAGCCAGGAGGACACTGCTCCCCAGACTAGGAGGTCTCTCCCTGCTTTTAGAAAGTTTCACATTTCTCCTCGCCTGTACCTCTGCACTGAAACTAGCACTTACGTCCAACAGTACAGGATCTGCCAGAACTTCACAGTTCCACCCCTGCCACAGGGAGACAAGAGCCTAGGTGTTGAAAAGTGCAAGGCAAAGCTGCCTATTTGTCTATGATATATTCTAAACCAAACGCTAAACTCCAAATCAACATCAAACAATGAGGAAGATGAAATGCTTAAACACTGCCAAAGTGTAAAACTCAGCAGAGAGGAATGGCATTGTAGGGAAATGGAAAATTTTTGAAGATAGGTTAATGTATGCTGCAAAGCTCTTTATGCCATCTAGAAATAAGAGCAATAAAAGACAAATATGGAGGAGTGAATAAGTTTGAAAAGTAATCAAGAGCAAGAAATTGGCAAATGAAAACAAAAGATGTCATCTGTTACAAAGAATGAATGGAAATCACATCTATCTCATACTCAAGGAATAAGAAATGGCAAACTGAAAGCCAATTCTGACAATGCACTGTCCTGGAAGAGGGCTATGCCAGGACATCCTAAAGCTTCTGGGAGACAAAGCTGATAAAATTCACATGGTAATTCTAGTCTCCATCTGGCAAGTGAAAGAGCCTTTTCCTGTTCCAGGGCTAACCACTAGCTATGTGAGCATGCAGCCTCTTGTAAAAACTGAGTCTGTAAGGAAGAATGATACCAATATAACAATACAAATATGCAATACTCATCAGCAACTAAGACCATGGCCCAACTTCCCTCAGCATCCTGTCCTGCTGAAGACATTTGGTGTCCTTTTTCACCCAAGTAGGAGGGAGCATGATTGTGTATCTCAGCTCTAGCTACAGAACAGCAGTGACAGGGGAAGGTACAGCTGTCCTGTGTCCTCCTCAAAGCTATTGCAAAAGCTGTGTTTGATAATGGTCTGTGTGCACAGGCTGGAGTAGGGGCAAGAGCAGAGGAGAGATGTACAGGAGAGGAAGAACTGCATTTGCATTAGGTGGCCTACATTTGAGGTCTAATTCAAAGCCTGATCACGGTGGGTTATGGGTTGCCTCTGAAAGCAGGAGGACACAAGGTGGCTGAAGAGCAGTGATGATAATTGGGATTTTCCTGTTGTCTCACGTACATCTTTGCTGATTTTTTTTAGTAGCTCCATACAAGACATTTACTTTGGAAAGGGCCATTTGTCATATCTAGAATGCTGCTCCCAAATACCACATGCATTTGAAACAATTAACAAACATATGGTCCAATTTGCAAATGATAAAAAGATATAAGAACAGTGTCACCCCCTTCTCCTCCCTGCCTCCACCTGGAGTTAGACAAACCAGAATCAACAGGAGCAGTATCTAGTCCTTCCCTGACCAGTTTTCTTTCCTGTTATATTGCAGAAGGTATGATACAGACAGCCCTGAACATCTTGGCTTTCCGATTAGTTTTTGACTCATCACAAACTCAGGCCATATCTGTGCCCATAAATGTGACTCTCAGACCACTCCCTGTGGGACCTGCAGTGTCATGAATTAACCTTATATGATCTCTTTGCTTTACCAGCTGTATAGGAAATTCTCATTCACAGTCTATAAAGTCACTACACATTATATCCTTTAAAATTTCACTTGTATTCAGATTATCTCATATTTTTTAGCAGATTTTTCTCACCACCTCTTCATTTTCTTCTGAAACAACCTCATTTTCTGCTCTTGCTCTACTCCCATTAAAATAATTGGTGCCACACCACATTTTTTTATTTTTATATTCATATCTGCATCTGAAAAAGCAATTTTATGTTGGGAAAGGCCTAAGTCCAATCCACTTCCTGGTTATTACACAATGTGACACAGCAGTATGTAACATCTACTAAGAAATACAAATGCCAGAAGCAGAGTGAGAAAGTGAAGACAGAGCACAGAGCCATATAACAAAAGGAGCAGGTATACTGAAGGCCAGTGAGAATGAAGAAGTTTTAGTACTGTTCCCTTTTGTGTTGACAGCTATGCTTCTCAGCAATATTCCCTCCAACTCAAACCACAACCATAGTGAAGTAAGTGGTACGTTTGAAAATCAAAACACAGACTTGTGATCAAGCAGGTCATAAAGACATTCATAAGTGGCCAAACTCTTGTGGTATCTTCTACCCTACAGTGCTCAAGACTTATAGCTAATGGCTCTTCCATTGAGCCCGTAGAGGTGACTCTTCTCCACAACTACAAGAAGCTTTTAGTTTCAGTTTTATAGCAGTACACGGGTAGAAATGAGTTTACAATCCGAAGTTTCAAAAGAAATGACATCCATGAGAGAGATTTGCTTAACCTCTATATGCAGATCACCAGATTCCTGGAGAAAAATTTCATTTTATTAACTGTAGTAAAATGAAGTATACAGTCTTTTAACTTCAATATGCAGGGAAACCAAGTCATCAGGCAGAAAATAAAAAGCAGCAGCATAGTGCCCAATGCCATAGGATTATCATCTTCTCTTAATCTGACAAAGAACTAAAGATCAAACATCTCATGATTATCTGTTCTTCTAAGCAAAATGTTAATTGACTGAAATATATACACTATCAGCAGGCAGCATTCCCATGGGAGACCCAGGATGACAGACTTCTGCCACATAGAGTCCTTACTCACTTGGTTTCTTTCCTGAAAAGATGCAGCGTAGTAAATCTCTCACCCTCTAATTGACAAAAAATAGTTTGTTTAGTCTTTCTATTCCCCCTCTTTTGGGCTGGTTTTCATGATCTTCGAGAGTGACTCCACAGAATAAACATAATACAATACCAGTGGCATTCTCTATTTCTCCCTGGAAGATTATATGCTCCAAACTTACATCCTTATAATGTTTTATCTAAGTTCTCAGGAAAAAAAAAAGGGTATTAATCTCTACAAAGATCTACCACCTTGTCTTGACAACATGGTAAAGTGTTGCCAAAAGGCAAGGGTCTTATCTTCTTCCTGATGTTTCCTACTAGGATTAGCTTCAAGTCTCCTGTCTTCAACAAGAGCCAAAGGGCATTTTCTTTTGTTTTGCCAAATAAGCACTTTTTTTCTCATCACATCAGACTTAATTTTAGAATATTTGAATAGACTATCTTTGTCAGTTGCTACTGTATAAATTGAGGTTGCTAAGGAAAGAACAGAAGCTGCTTTTCCTTAAGCAACAGTAGCAAATGAGGATGAAACAGCAGATGATTTCTTAGCAGTAACATCAGACTAAGAGCAGCAGTTCTCTTTTACTGCAGTATTTCAAAAACATAGAAATGCCATTCACAAAAGTATTAATATTTTATGTTAGAAAAATAATGCAAATCTACCTCAAATTGGCATACATGCTAATGAGCGTAAGGCTTTTCCCCTGCTTCTGAAATTCATCCCCTTCTCATTTTGTAGCTCTAGTTTTTCTTTTAAAGTTGTAGACATGTTTACTCCCCTTTTTAGGATTGTTTGCCTACTTCAGAGCAATCCTAGGAATTCACAACTCAAGAATCTAGCATTTAGAACCACATTAAAGACTGTCAGCAGGGCTACAAGTTCCCTGTAGCTGCAGAAAGTATGTATTTAGGTACAACACTGGTATTTAGGGAGAGATTTGTCAGAAAAAGGATTTGGTTTCTTATATTTATTTATTTTGCTCTGAACATTTTCAGATGAGAACACTGGCGCAAAGAATTTGGTTTTGAGAACTAAAGCTCTTTACTGGAGCTTCTACTGAAGTCCCCATCTTAGAGGATGGATTCAGTAATTTCACATTTGGAGATTAGCATTGTGCTCATTCTAAATCACTTTCAGAACCCAAGAGCAGTCCTCTGCACCCAGTCTACTAATAAAGCCACTGGCACATGCACAATTTAGAGACAGATGATTATTTTGCTGATGTGACCACTTCAGGAAGCTGACTGCTGCACACTGTTCTGGCTGTAGTCACTAGGGGAAGATATTACAACAGCAGAGCTACTCTGAAGGGGAAAAAAAGGTTTGGGACTTGTTCACACAGGGGACAACTCAGGACGGTTTATCTGAATTAGCTAGAGATTTACTGTGGATTAGTTAGAATCATATAAAACCTCTGAGGGTATACTTTTGCTCAGAATTAAATTGTTCTAATTCAATTAGATTAACCTACTTCCAAATGTTTTACACAGCTAGCGACAACAAACCAGACTAAAAGGCACGTAAGGGTATGTAAAACAGTCTGCGGATGAACACAGTCACACTCCCCTTATGCCATGTGAATATTACATCTCACAGCAAAATGTAGTATCAAAAGCTGACAACTGGAATGGAAGAAATTGAGTTCAAGGACATGATAGGCAGAGAACTGGATGTCATCATCATCTTCAGAAAAAATGCAGCTGGAGCCCAGGCACTAGCCAGTTACAGTGCTTCCAGCTAGAATGATCATCAAACATGCCTGGATCGTGATATCATTTCAGGCAAGTGGAAGCTAAGCATCTTGGAAGCCTTAATGACAGCTACCTTACCACCAGCTTGTCTGTGAGAGCATTGAGCAGACATGGGGGACAAGTTTCATGCAGGATATGCTCTCCTTCCTAGGATTCTCTAAAGAGAAAGAACAAGCTCCAGTATTGAGCAGGGAACCAAGCACCTAATCCTTTGTGCTGGAAGTGTACTAGGGCTTCATGATAAGGCAGCTTGGTATCAACAGCAAGCCCAATAGAGTCATACCTTAACATGGCAACTTGGCGAGTGCTGAGGAAACAACCAGGCTTATCACAGTCACACCAGGGCTTCCAATTCCCACTCTGGCAGGGGTATTTCTGGGGTGTTCACAGTGTCTTCTTCCCCGAACATCAGGTCAAACCTGGAAATTCTTTTTCAGCCATCCTCGCACAGGAGAGAATGACAAAAAGGCAACACTGTGTTTTAGGGAAAGTCCCTAGTGGCCAATAGCAAGTGTAAAGCTTTCACACTCTAGGCATGCAGCAGAAGTTCAAGCAGGTAGAGAGACTGTAAAGATTCCTTTACTTTCCTTTGTGGAAGCCCCTGAAAACCAAAAGGCCTAGAAAGTGGAGGGGAAGGCCAAAAGCCAGAACCAAACTTGGTCTTCATTTAGCTTTCCACTTGTCCGAAAGAGAACCAGGCAGCTGCTGGCTCCAGCTGCAGTCATGCTTGTAGTACACTTCAGGGTGAGGACATGGCATCTTGCCTGATCTGTCCAGTATCTCAAAGGTGCTTGAGGGGAGAACAAAAGTGTTCATGCTGGTGTACAGCAGGAAAATCCGGTGTGTTGGGGTTGAGTCAGCTGTCAGAGGCAGAGATGACTAAAAATGCTTTTGATGTGCTTGGAGGGAGGTGCTGCAGGGCTGAGAGGTCTGGAGGTCTGCTCGCTTTTCTGTCTGCAAATGCTCTGAGTGTCCCCAAGGCCAAGGTTGTGCAGATGGCCAGCAATGTATTAGATCAAAATAGACCCAGTTTATCTGCTCCTAAAATGTAATGCACTCTGCTTTCTGATGGCAAGCCTCAGAAATACCAGAATTAGACTTCAGAAGAGTATAAAAAGCTCCCTGCTAACCTAATGTGCAAATGGACTGTAGCACTTACTGTGATCTTGGGCAGCAACAAAATTAGAAGGCAACAGCAAACATGAAAGAAAATTGCAGCTGAAAAATACCAACATTATCCTCTTTTAATACATATTGTTAAAATGAACGTTTTTAAAAGCTGAAGAGATAGGAGCCTGGGTGCTATCACCGTATGTCTTACGCAGTTCATGATTATTAACAAACAGCAGAATACATATAAAAGAGTCTGCAATGGTATGGATATGAGCCCAGCTGGTGTCCCCATATGCCTTACAAATTCCATTTTTAGGAACACAGTGGCATATAACATTAGAGATGCTTCTTAAACATCTCATTTATAAATAGAGCAGAGCTTTTTTACTGAAGTACAGACAGAAAAGGTCTACAAGAACAATAAAAACAGTTGCATTCAAAACCACTGAAATGGTTCAACCACACTGTTTCCAGTAGGAACCACTCTTCACCAGAATATTCCCTGAATGAGGAATGATGCTTGTCATAGGCTCATCACTGGGATTTTTTTAAAAGCAACCACCAAAAAGACATTTTAGTCAGAAAATGCCAACTTACTTTTGTTTTGGCAAAACGTTCCTCCTGAAAGGTTTTTCGGGTCCAGAATGGAAGAAGGAAGGCCCAAGCTTCAGGGCAGTGGAGAGTTACAGCTGTGACTGAGCAAATTCTTGCCACTTGTGAAAATTAATCAAAGTAAGGTCTGGAGCCTGGTTGGTCCACATCCTGGGGAGAGTCCTTCACCAACAGGCTGTGGGGACTCTGCAATACAGCTCCTCTTCCAATGCTTTTCAATCTCAGCAGAACCACCTCTAAGGGAAGGTAGTTAACTGTGGGGATTCCTGGCTCATTGTGAAAATATATCAACAAATGCATTTGACAAAAAATCATAATTTTGTTATAGGTACACTATCAACCAAAATATATCTAAAGCAGATATCTAAAAAACATGCACTACATATGAATGAAAAATTATTTTATTTAAAAATACATTATACAGCAGAGTGTCTCTCTTTTTGTTTTCTCACTGCTGGTTCACAGAGATAGTATGATAAATTTAACCCAAATATTTGACTGGGAAAGATCCTGAGAAAGAGACCAGTTACAAGCTGATGATATACAGTACACTGAAAAAGAGTCATCTCTTTTAACATAAAAGAATCTCTTGGTAATCTTATAAATCAGATATAAAAAATGCAGGTTTGCTACCATGCAAAAACGAGTGAAGATTTCATTTAAATCTGCACACAAAGAAATCATTAGTACCTTGGACCCTAACTACCTAGACTAAGAGAAGGGTGAGTGTGCCTAACACGGTGATACAAACTTTGGATCTACTACAGCTGATAGTCTAATAAAGGTGGATTTTCAATCATCTAAGTATTGCAGTTGTAGCTAAGGACTCTATTCTAAGATTTTTCTCCCCATTGATATATTTCTTCACTCTCTTAATTCTCAGCTTAGCATAATGACTTCGTGACAAATGCTCTATTGCACTGAAAGACGACTTGGCCTTGCCCTGTTTGCCAAGCACTCTTTAGGTAGTTGAATTTTAGTGAAAGCAGAGGTTAAAATAAAAAGTAAAAAGCAGGCATTACCTGATGACTATGTGGGAATGCATTAAAATTAATCATCGAAAAAATATACACACTTCTACATCCTTATGTTTCAAACATACTCTAACAATGATTAACGTACAGGAAATACATTGAACTGTGGAAAATTTAAGGCCTAAAATGCTCAACAGCCTGTACTGAACAATAGTATTCTCAATGTTTCTGTAGTGCTAGCATTTTATCAGCTGTTGCCAGAGGAAAACTTTCCAGCACACATTAAGAATGTCGTCAGCATCTACAATATTCCGATCCATTTGGTGCTCAATTTTTATAGGACAACTTCACTACGTATTGTCAGCACGACTGTCTTTTAAAGGGGAGACTTAATCTGATTATTCACAGCGATAACAGAGCTATGATAACATCGCCTGATGTTGAAGAAAAATCAATTCATCAACACCACACAGACTGGCAGAGGATTTTTTTTTTCCCCCCAAGAACAAGTGCCTGAAACACAAACAGAGATAGAAAGCTTTGTAGAAAATCTGCCTGTCCTGGTCACTTAGGCTGAAGAAAATTAATGAAGCCATTTTGGCTTTACCATGAGTTTTCCATGAAAATGGAGAGTAGAAATTCAGATGCACTTTTCTCACTAAGCCAGTGACCCTCTTATTACCTTAGCACCCATTCTCCCATCATAGTATCAGGGAGTACAGCAAACATGAGAAGATGTAGGCTTTCTTAAATAACTCATTTAAATAACTTTTGAATAGCATCAGATATGCTAAGCTAAGAACAGAGCCCTTAACCTTTCATGGGATATCATTAGTAATAAAGAATATATCAATGATCAAACTTGCTATATTATTTTCATTTCTTTTAACCTAGATACATATATATCATTCAAGACATTCAAGAACTACAAAACAACAATTCAACTACAATTATGTCAGGAAAATATCCAAATAAATAAACCTTTAATTATGATACAATACTTATTACAGTAAAAATTGGCATTTTTTTCTCTTCAAAAGCAGAAGCACCAGTCTTACATGTAACATATTGTTTGAATGATATCTTACATGAAATACAGCGTAATACAATGTGCAAACAGCATCTTCATACAGAACATAATATTTGTCTAGTTTTTATACACTGAAATCGCCTCAAATGGAAACAAGTTCATGCTCAATTAAAAATGTAGATTTTAAAAATCAAAGTTAAATCAGAATACAAAGTACTGTTGGAATAGGTACATGAACCATTAAAAACAATGAGAAGCCAAAATAGAGGGTATTATAATTAGTGCTCAGTTTGTCCCATTCCATCATAAAAGTAAACAGTTAATATTTTTGCTAGAAAGTAAAGTGACCTTCTAATATTTAAGAATTCTTCAAAATGTTGGTATCATTTTAATGATGTAAAAATCAAGTCAGAAATAGGACTTTTAAAAATTTCGTATTTTTGATACACTGCAAATATCATGTGTGGGCTGTGAAAAGAGATGAAGTCCAATGGAGTGAATATACATCAGCGTCAACATCATGTGACTTCTGCAAAGGCCGTGATGTGGTTCTACAAGTTAAAGGAAAAACAAACAGATAAAAACCACAAAACCACACAGATAGACAGCAGTCACCACTGTGAAAATTTTTGCCTCCTGAGCTTTAAGGGCAGCCTTGTACTTGGAGATTGTTGCAGGACAAGATTTTATTTACAATATTTACAATATTTTATTGTAAATAAAACTGGTTTTCACTGCAGTGCTCTCACTCACTCTCAAGACAATTCTTTGTTAACCGCTGAAAGACTGGATAGGGAAGTATGCTGAACAAAGTTATTAGGTGTGACAGTTCTACAATATTTTAGTTTTAAATGTTTTGGATTTTTTTTTAATGAAGTAACAACGTGAATAATTGAGTTAGCTGTACCTTTATTGCTACATTATTCATGATTTAAAATAAAATTCCCAGAAATTAAAACGACCATTTCTGACAGATTATCATTTTCTATTTCACTGTAAATAAAATTCTAATGTTAATTTTTTAAAGAATAATTTCTCCCCCTGAGCTTAATGGCACCGAAACAAGTAGCAAAATTCTACAATCAAATTGCATTTGTCAGTTGAGAACCATATTAAAAATTTCTTTTTCAGAATCACTACAGTGTCCTCTTCACTTGCTGTGTAAGAACATTTTCCTCTTTCTGTCAGTGGGACGATTCTTATGAACACAAAGATGTGTATCAGAATGTGAATATACTATGTGTGACTCTACACAGTAAAACTGCAGCATCCCAAAGAGCTTTGCTACTTTTTCATACTCTAACCCAAGCAAGTGACTCTGCAAACATTCGACAAGTAAAGTCTCAACTGCACAGTGATGTGCAGGATCCAAAGGAAATGTACGTTCCCTTGAGGTACACACAGTACCCTTGACTGCCACCATTTTTTATAAAACATGCAATGCATAAAATTAATCAAGGGAATCTCGATGTTAGGCCATGTGTTTGCTCCCCAGCCCAAAAATGCACACAGGGTAAAATACCAAGCAAAGCACTGCAGATTTTTCTCATCACTTTGCCTCCTGGAGCAGATTAAAGTCAGAAGAGAGGAGGTGTAAGCTGAAGAGGATGAGTTATGTAGATAACTTGGAGAGAGTGGGACCTCTTGTTTTTTGCTTAAGGGAAGTCCTTCAGAAAATCTTTTTATCACACAGCACAAAAAGTGCCGGAGAGAAACAGTGGACACCACCTAAGTTTATATTTCTCAGTTCTTCTTTAAATTGTCAGAATATTTGTCTATCAGTCCGTGCAGGGGAAAGCAGGCAGGCATCTTTGATTTGCACAATAAAGGAAATCAGAAATACCCTGACTGGGAGCATTGGAGAGCTGCCCCTTATCCCCCCTCTCCAAGCCAGGCTGTCAGCTTTGCTCTCACTCTCACTGTGCTGTAACTGTACTGTGTCCAGGAGGAGAAGCTGTCTTCCACCTCCCCTACAACATGCATTTTAGCTCTAGCAATATTCTTGCTGTATTTTATGACAGCTTTCATAAGAGAATACTACCAAATAGTAAGCATCTATATACAAGCATCTAAACAAGTTCTTCTCCAAAACAGAATAAGTATATTTTAAAAAATAGTAATTATTAAACCATAGGCAGAATTTTTAAAGAAGCATTAGAAAAACAAGTGTGCCACTTTCTGTGAAAATGTTTTCAGTAAACAATATTAACAGATGTCATTGCTTGCAGATTTTAAAACTGCAGAAGAAATGCAAAATTAGATTTCCTAATTAGAAAACAAAAATTAAGAATTCAAAGCATTTTGGTTGGTTGGCCATCTTCTGTTTTCAGTACATAAAAGATGATATAGCAGGCAAACTCAATGACTCTGGAGTTGCTGTGAGGCTATTATGACATTTTCTTCATAGTATTTACTTTATTTTTCTTTATTTGGACCTGAAAAGTCATCCTGTCAACTTAAACTATCATCAGTCTAAAATTATTTACTTTCTTAATAAGTAAGATGGTCTAAAAACAAGGAATTGAAGGGGAAAAAAATTCCTCTTTATTTTAATCAATTCTTTCAAGTCCTGCTTTGTGCCATCCCTTTCCCTAAGTGACACACATTTGCCTGTGATGCAGAGAAACAACTGCTCTTTCATGTGACATTAATTTGGGACTGGATAACTATTATTTAAGGAAAGGAGAATGGTTCATACTCCTGCCAGCTATACTCCCAAAATGAGTGGGTCACCATGCCTGGAAGGACATGAAGAGGCATGGGATATAGTAACAGAAAAAAAATCTCCCTTCCTCAATAAACCCTCAAAGAGAACTGCTAAGCTCCTGATCATGGACCTATTGGTTTGGACCCTAGTAAAGGAATGTCAATTCATTTCCAATGGACTCAGAAGGGTGACGCATAACTAGGTCAAAATTAATCACTTGCTGATGGCAAGAATCACTGATACAGATTCATGCAACTGTCTGGTTATTCGTGCTTTTTCACGTTATTGTCTCAGGCAAAACTACAAATAAGCCTTGCTGAGACTCAGCAGAAAAAAATTAGCAAACAGCATCCCTCCTTGAATAACTGCATTTAAACTCTCTTAATTCTGCTTAGGTTTACTGTCACAAAGTTCAGTGTGAGATACTAACTACTGTCAGCAAACAGATGCACACAGATGCAGGAGACAAGCGAAAAACATGCACAAGACCTCAGCTTCTCCAACTCCATGGGAAATTATTTTCCCTACAGTACTCAAAAGAATTAGAAATGCTGAGGGTCTGCTCAGTGGCAGCAGTTTCACAGACAGGCCCACCAGTATTTGTACTATCCATTCTAAATAGACAGTATCAGCTTGGTGAGCAAGGCATGCATCATAACCACGCTCTCACACCACTAACAAAAAAGGGAAAGCTAAAGGCTAAGCCTTGAGTGCAGGTTACTTGGGGAAATGATCCACACCCGTATATCTTCTGTTAAGTTTTAATTAATTTCTGTTCATAAGCAATGCTATAATGTTAAAGCATTGAAAAAATACATTAAAACGTCTTGTGATTTCCAGTTTTCAACATATATTATATGTACTGAACTTTTTTTTTGTTCTGTTATCATCAATTCAGTTAGAAATATTCAGAAACAGTCATCATCCTAAAATTTTTTCATTTTTGACAACAGGAATTTGTAAAACTGTTTGTAGTCCTTGTTAAAAGAAACAGAAAAATACTATGGTACTAGTTCAGGCAAATCATAATTTATCAAACAATAATAATACTGTTATCGTACAATTCTCGGAGTGCACAGAGTATATTTTACGCTTTTACTAGACAATCACATTTTTAAAGGAAAAAAAATGCATTCAAGTGAAATTCCCCATTTCAAACGTTGCAGACCTGCACAGAACGCTGCTGCCACACTGCATCTGCCTCGGTTCTCCCACACGCTCACTCAGGTGCACTCTCGCGCACATACGTTTATTGCCTTATGCGAAGCTGTTCAAAACGGTCTGTTCCCGATATCCAGGAGAAGAACCTAACGATGCGAGCTTTGAGGGAGTTTCGCTGCAAAGGATCTTCTTGATTGTTACTAATACCTTGATTCTGTAACATCTACAACATGCATGGTTGGGGAGGTCACACTGAATATATTGTTCCACTTCCCATATTTAAATATTATTTTATTAAAACGTTAGACGTGGTGATCATAGTTTGCATTCAAACAGAAATAATTCTTGTACAATGCCCTAGAAGCTGATTTAAGCAGAAGAGTAGGATAGAAATGCAAATTCAGCTGCCTGACATTGAAACAAAACTGCTTACGGTTTTTTATGAGCTGACTCTCCCATGTATGCGTTGAGGTGTGTGAAACAATGTTGTATTATGTCTCCTTTAAAAGACTGTATTATCACGGAGAACCATTATGCCAACAGAAATTTGAAAACTGCCTATAAGTTAATGTAAGCACATGGGCTCTCCTCAAACTTACCCGGAGAAACTATGTATGGATACCTATGTATACTTTTGGACATCAAGCACTACAGTATTTGGATATTTATCAACTAAAACATTTTGAAGCAACAGAAATAGACACAAACCATCTTCCCCACTTGCTCATAGCACGATGAGCTAAAACATCTTTGTGTTTTGCTTTTAGCTGTGAACTCAGTGAGAGGTGTTCAGTCTCCCTGGAGAGCTGCAGGGATCAGACCAGACGCCCTAGGCCATGCTGCTGTGTGATCACAAAGGCACATAATAAATACTATCAGAACTCATTGCAATATCTACACTTACTACTGTTAAAAGGTTTTATCACCACTACCTTTGGCACATACACAATAGAAAAAGAATTATAGTGTCAAACTCAACAAGATTTCTGGGACAATTAACCCTGATAGTAGCAACTGGTACAATGGGCGACAGCAATGTCACATATTACGAGAGGAATTCCAAATAATTATAACCATTAAAAGTTGGAAATAGCAGAAAAAGAGAGCACCTAATCTATCTCTTTCTAGTTCAGTCATGCTGGATAGACAGTCCTATGGGGGAAGTGTAAGAAACCACTTTGTAACAAGGAACAGGGACTGTGTTTTGGAACAGGGTTTGGGCACTGCTGACAGAAGTGGTAGTATAAAGGAACACCAAGCAGAACTTGGGGAATTAATGCACTTTAGCTGTCAAACGGAGTACTGCAAAGAACCCTCTGTGCAAATAAGTAACACTGAATAGCTACAGAAAGAACTGATTATCAGACACAGTAATTATCTCATCCCACAGGAGATGAACCATAGCACATCTCCTAACCAAACACTTCCTCCTAAAACCTTCTCTCTCACTATTCTATCTACTGCCTCAGTTAGTCCTAAAATGGTCCATGTTGCTTGATTTTTTTGAAGCTAGAATACTTATTTAAAAAAAAAATAAATCAAAAACCCCAAACCAAAAAACCCTTAAAAACAGGCTAGGAGAATCAGAAGCTACTACAAGACATGCATGGAGCCCTCTGTGAGCCCCAGCCAATTTCAGGTGACTTTTGCATAAAATAACGTCAGACTCCCCTGAAACAGTGAAAACACAGTCTGTGACTGCACTGGATGAAGCTGAGCTTTTAAACTCTTCCAGGTAACGCCCAGAATATCCCCATTTCTCAGTAAGTCTTGCAAAAGAACAGGAGTCTGTAACCTTGACTGCGGCAGAATGAGAGCTTACTCTTTGTAGGAGAGTGCCAGCTAACTGAAACACAAATTATCTTGTAAGAGATGAACAAGATCAGAGACAGGAGAGAAGAAGAGGCAGATGGGTGAGTGATGAGGTTTCTTGGCTTCCATTCTTTTCATTAATTCTGAATACGATTGTAGTTAAGGTAAAAGCACTAAGTCTGCACTGCTGAGCCAGCTCTGGCAAGGATTCCTCAAGGAGACACTCTGCAACTATGGCTTGAATGCATGAGGAGTGGGTACCCGTGCAGAACAGCTTAATCATCTGCATGCACCACAATTAAACAGAAGTGTCATGCAAACAGTTATCTAACCTTGTCATTAACCAGCAGCAGCTCAATTCAGAATATTACAAGTACACTTATTCCTATTTAAGTGCACTTCAAATGTAGCTCGACCTCCACCAGAATTCAGACAGTGGCAGGAGGGTGAGCATGCCAAGAGCATTCATTTTCCATGGAGAAAGCACTGGAATAGCAAGTAGCAGATCTGGAAACAGAAAAGTAACGTGCTTCCAGGTCTGTGTGATGCACCCTATGCTTATTCATTTGGGGGTGAATTTGTAACAAAATAGCAATGAGTGAGGTCATACCTGGTGGGCATTTCTAAAGAAGTTGTTCTTTAAAACAGGATATTTTAATTGTTTGCTCCCAGATACCTATACAGTTATTATTTTGAAACACCAATCACAATTGCATTGCTTCATGCTTGCGCTGCCTTAGCCTTTGATAACTTCAGACAGTTAGGATTTGTGCTACTCTTAGTAGCTAATTTCTGACAGTAAGCTGTCTTTAATATTCGCACAGGAGCTTGCAGACTGAAAATAAGGAAATACAGTTTTAAAATAAGCCAAATGTAAATCTATGTGCATTCAGAATGTTGAACTAGAACAGTCCTAACTGAAACGTAATGAAAATCAACTCACACATACCCAGGCAAAGGCAAATAGCACACAAATTATTTAGTATCGCTCCGTCTTCAGCGGAGAACAAAGGATGTAAAATAGGAAGGGAGTTAAAAAGCAAAGACTAAGTTAATAATGCTTGTAGTGATGGTAATTAATTGAGATTAACTAACTTAATTTAGACCTTAGTTCTCCATAAGTACTATTCTTAGTGCCTTTTATTAAACAGGGTCTGTCTTCTATCTAAAACTTTGGACTAAGCATTTAATAAAAAAAAATAAAAAATAAAAATAAAAATATAAATAAAAATAAAAATAAATCCACAGAACCTCAAAATCTAAAGCACTCACATGTAAATAACTTTTTCGTGAATTATTCGCTAATTCAAATTTAAAGTTTCTGAGAGTGGAAACAGAAGAAAGCATTTCCCAACAATTAGCAAAGTCTCCACATTATTGTCCTCACATTCCATCCTCTCTGTCTGGAAAGGAGAAAGGTTTTGCAACACAGACAAAGATGAACTATACACTGAGATCTCACCAAGCATTAGCACCCTGCAGACAGTCTCCAATTTAGTTATCTAGAGAGAAGTTCCATGCCAGCAAACAGCTGCTGTCTACTGCCCCAGGAATACGAGCTCAGAATGAAAGAAGTTTGTTCATATCAGAGTCCTGGGCAGTTCACAAATAGTTTTTGCCACAGCATCTCGAACTAGGCCAAGTCTCAGGAAAAGAACATTATTCATCATGAGTGACAGGGTTATTAGCTATGATGGCTTTTGAGCCACAGAAATGGCTGCTATTGCAGGAGAGCCTAGCATGTAAATAAGACATGCTCTTATTAGTGTGGTATGTCCTAGGCCAACTGACATCTTGTTTTGTTTTGACATTTTACAGAAAGTTTACTGAATGGATTATTTTGAAGATACACACTCGTCATGTAAATACTTGTTCAAGCAAATGAGACTCTGACCTCCTTATGACAAGATATCAGCAGAAGTAGCTTAGACACATTTGGTTCAAAAAGGCATGTTGGACCATTCTAAAAAGAAATCTTCTTTCCCTTCAAGGAAAGGAATAAAACGCCCAGGGCCAGCAGAAATTCTTACTAAAGGACAACTTCCACCACTTCTAAGTGGTTAAGACAGGCTGGGAAGTGATTAAAAACACTTCTTAAAAGAATGCCATAGAAAAGTGCTTTTAGTGCCCTATCCATTGTGGAATTCTTTACTATCTATTTCACTACTTGTTTGCTCACAAAATTGTTCAGACATAATCTTACCTAACACATAGTACATCATCATCTTCAAAAAACAAAAATGGTTATCACAGAAAACTAAAATAAATTTTAAACACATTTTGTGATACTTACTCAAGCAAAAAGTTTTGGCTTGAAAGTTATCACTAGCATGCCTTTGTCCAAAATCCTATTTGTTTTGACAAGAGATCATGGGGTTTGTGCAGTTACTATAAGACCCATGTTACTCTCACTTCCAAGTGAGTACCCTGTCCTGGGGTTAGCATGTGTCTGATGATAAAAGCACCACAGCTGATCCAGAAGGGACTGGATGCTCTATACTAGCCTGAGGACATATCACAAAGAAATAGGACAAATGCCACCTGTACCTGAATTGCATAACTCCTTGGGCCCAGGGGTTAGATTTTCTTTCCAAGCACTTCAAGTTCTGTGGACTCTCAGACAGTGTTAATCAAATTTACTTCAGGACCACAAGGGAAGAGGCCTCAGATCTACTACTCATCCTGATTCCATGGACTTGGCAGCAGCTACAGCAGTAAACTGGACAGATATAGAGCCATTGTCCTCATAGACGACATAAAGAGCCTCCCATGGAGTGTCACTGAATTAATTCTTCCCTTCTTTTTCCTTCACTGGCATGTCTCCTTATTTTAAATCTGATTACCTCAGCACTCTTGTTAAGATAGTGTGGGATCATCCTTCCAGGAAAGCTACATTTAATTTCATTGTTTTAAAAAAAGTCAGACATTACCTTTTCTAAAGGGCTTTCTACTCGGGGTATGCTGATCATGGGCATCTGGGCCAGATTATCCATATGAGAATGCTCATGTTCTGGCTGACGTCCTCTGAAGTTATTTACCACACAAACAACCTAGAAGGGATTAGAAGATAAACAGAATAGCTAAGGAACAACTTATTTTTTTGAACTGACATCCATAATTAGGCAGAAATGACACCAGCTTTAGTCACAGCTTTACAGTAGAAACACTGAAATGTGAAGTTCATGTTTTACAGAAAATCCTTAATTAATATTTCAAGACAAAAGACTTTCAACCAATTTATTGTTACATGCATCATTTGGGAACTAAAAAACCCTCTTATATAAAGAAAATCCTTTATAAAGAAAATCCATTACTCAATCTGAATAATAGAACACTAAGGCACGAACCCTGCTACAGAACACCAATTATCAGTGTCATGAAGAGATGTCCAGAGCACGTGCAGCAGCACATGGCATTAACCTTAAACTCCTATGAAGGCCAGTACCCTCTAAGTTTTGATCAGCAAAGACTTCTTCAAATGGAGAGTGAGAAAGGGAACAAGGCAAGGACCATCCCCAAGTCTAAATGCAACTCTAAATCTGGTCAGGGCAGCAGTGGTTCTCCCACGGGGACTTAGGAATGTGATATACACCAGTTTGTTTGTGTTTCTACTAATTCAGATGCTCAGCTGAGTAGCAATGTTTGCCAACTGTATTTTCTTCAAAACACAACTAAATTTGATATCATGTTACTCAAAGGAGTTTATGCAATATACATCACAAAATGCAAGAAAAAGTGTGGGACAGATTTCTTCTCTATTCTTTTCTATTACTTTAGGGGAATGAACAGAATGTAAAAACTTAAACATGAACAACCAAGTATAACTCCTGGACACCTTCTGTGGAAGGGAACATTTGGAAACGCAAGCAGGTATATTTTAAAGGAGACCTGCAACTGTCCTTGCATTTCTCAGAGGATAGAAAATACCCATCGCAGCCATCCCTGGGAGGGTTCTCAGCCAAGCCAAGTCTTCAAATTCAAGATCTTGAGACCAAGACCTTGTAATCCAAAAAAAAAAAAAACAAACTCAAAAGTGTTTTCATGGAGGAAAAAATCAAAGGTGTACTTAGAACTATTACAAGCAGCCAGGCAGACAAACTTGCAGGCAGTAAACAGCAGTGACTGTTCTATTCTATAGCCTTGCACTGCAGATATTAGTGGAGCTGATTAATAGATTAGAAATAGCTTTCTGACACAGACACTAGTCATCAGGAACTGTGGTTAACAATCAGGTTTTAGAACACAGCTCCAGAAAAGGAAAAGGCTAAACAAAGATGGTGGGGGTTTTTTATAGAGAATAACACAAAATTTCAATGTAAACCCAAATCAACATGAAAGGAATTCATTAGGGTTACTTTAAAGTCAGAAAAACAAATGCTACCTATTCTCTGATCAGTGTAGGTATCACTACATCAAATTTAATACTTTATACATGAAATCATAACTATGCTTTTCTGAGGCATATATAATTCCTTAAAGTGGCCCTTGATGCAGAGATTACTGTTTGAAATGCTACAGTCTGGTTTATATGGAAGTCAAAAGAGATCACACGATCAGTCCTTTCATGACTTCACACTTGTGAGATTATCTAAATATAACAAAGGAAACTGATAACTAATTAAAGACCCTAAAATTTAGCAACACATCTTTTGTCATTTAGTGGTGTGATTTTATTTTTTTTTTTAGAGATGCAAACTTAAACATTGATTTTTTTCAAACAGAAGTTACACAGATACACACTTACCAAGAAGACTGCTATAGATATTCCGATTACAAATCCTGCTATTACATCTGACCAGTGATTTCGATACTCTGCTACTCTGTTGATTCCAGTAAGGAAAGCCAAACACATTAAGCCCAAACATAGAACAGGTTTTGCAAGCCTTGTTCCTCTGGCTTTCACTGTATTGGTGATATACATCTGAAAATTAGAAAGGAAGAAAGTGTAAGATTGATGGATCTCTTCCACTAATTAGTGAATAAAAGCTCTACATTTTGTTTGAATAGACTCTGTGTATTTGATGCCTTTTTTTTTTTTTGGAAGGGGAGGTGGTAAAGAAATTAGGAAATAGAGCACTAGATAAAGTCACCACGCTCTTTTGCTGGGGATATAGAAATAGAAGCAGACCATACAGCAAAATTACATTTTATATGAACCTGAAAAGCCCACAGAAAACCAGGCAAATTAGATAATCCTATCCTATTACTATTTATTTTTATAAAGGTAAAAAGACTGATTTTCCACTGTGCAGTGCTGACAGTTACAGAAAAAGATCTTTACTCTGAAAGGGGCTACATAAAGACCTTATTTTCATTAGTAAATGCCTTTTTTCCATTTACACCACTCCTTCATGTGACTAATTAGTGATTTGTCAAAAATCAGTGAAAAGGTGAAAGAAAAGTATCAAACAGCAGTGAAAATTAAACTAAATGCCAGCATTTACGTTTATAAATAATGTGTAATGGTTTCAACCAGTGCTGAACTAATACAGCTCTGTACTTCACACAAACCAATCTAAATGCAGCAAGTTTTATGCATCAGACTGCGAGAAATCCATTTGCCCTGCTTGCAGTCTGACTCTCCCTGTGCAATACTACTGAATAAAAAGTACTGCTTGATGACAGAGAAGCTCTTCTGCCCTAAGGTGCATTAGTGACTACTAGGTTTAAGCCAGCACTTTCTAAGCTCTGATGGGCCAATGGAAAAAATGAATATAAAATATTTTAATATCCTTTCTCTTGAATCTTGGCATTAAGACTGCTTGAAAGACTTCTCCACTCTCCACATTCCGAAAAAAAAAAATAAAATATATATATACTTCAACCGACAAGATTTTTGAGGAAAAAGTTTCTAATTTCTCCAATTAAACCCCTGAAATTCTTAAATCTTCAAATTTTAAACAGAGTTCAAGTTTTTTGATGGAGGAATGCAAGTATTTCCTATGGAGCTGCACTAGAGAATCCAAGTGTGTAATACCATCACTTTGAACTGCAAAGGGAAATAGATGAATCTCTATTGAAGAACCAGTACCATGTTTCTGGCCAACAAAGGGTTGGGTTTTTTTCTGTACTAACTGAAACTTCAGTGGAATTTACTGTGTAATCAGTTAATGAAGTGCTTCAATAATCCAGTCAAGAACTGGTTTAGAAAGTGTGGATAAATTAACTGATAAAGTAGTGGACAGAATTTGTTCAAAAAGAGCAATATCTGACAATAATTTTGTCCAAAACACTGAAGAAAGATTCACGGTTTAGAGAATGAAACAAAGCTTAATCTTAAAATCACATCACAGTACTGCAACACAAATCTTCAGTGTACTTTATATGATAAACAGCAAAGAAGTAGCAAGCTTTCCACTAATTCAGACAAAGTAAAGGTTTGCAAAAAGAGGTGTGGGATGTATCTCCAGGCCACATGTCTCCTCTCTTCTTCCTAGACCATTTCAGAAACAGTGTTTCTCCCTTTGCTGACTATCCTTTTATCTTAGCTCCTTATATTTTGCAGGCTATCTTCAGTGAGTTACTCTTACCATGCAGAAGGCTGGACAACAGCAACTGTAATTTCCAGTTTTTTAGCCCCACTGGTTTTCTACAAGCTACAAACAGAGTAATGCACAATGAATTAACTCAGCAACCCTCTATTTTAGTGAGTCTCATTGTAGTCCTGAATACTACCACCATTATCCACATTCACACTATATGTTAGGACATCTGGTGATAGCAAAAATATTTGAATATTTTGAATACACAGTAAGAACAGCTTGGGTGAAGTTGACAAGGAAGTTGCCAGGAAACTATCCTGCATGTAATTCTGTATTGTGGCATATTAAATTGAAATTACTACTGACAAGGAAAAACCTGTAACACCTGGTCATCACTCAAGAAGAATATCTGCATTTTTATCAGGACAAAACACATAATACAAATGATTGATTCTGCAGTATTTCAGTCAAACTTCAACATTTTTAATATAAAGCTAAACTGAAAAGTGCTCTGCAAAAAATTCTCAAAATCTTCCCACAAACAAGCATGTCCTTCAAATTCCTACTCAGACAAAGCACTGAGCAGAAACAACCACATGCTGTGGTTCAACACATTCATGCTGTGCCTCACATGAGTAGTAATGACCTCCATTTGTGAAGTCCCTTCCTATATGTGCAATCAAGATTGTCATGCCCAGTTCATTACTCAAAATAACTTGAGGGTTCTGCCAGCACAGGTACTATTTCTGTCTTTTCTTTAAATAACAGGTACCACTGATGTTAAGAATAGCATTATATTAAAATATTAAGAATCAACAGAAACAAGGTAAACTTTTCCTGAAACAATGTAATGAAAAGTCTGTATATTTGCAAAACTCTATATAGCAAATGTAGCCTCTTTCCAAGCCAAGATTCACAGATAACCCATTTTTAAACTTGACCTCTTGCAGCTCTAGAACAATATGTTAACACAGTCCACTCAGTCAAAGATCTGATTTGCATTAAGAAAAAAATAACATTAAGCTCTTGTTTTCTTCTTCATTCTGGTGGAAAAGTTATAAACCAGCACAGTTAGCAATTGACAAAGAATAAACATCTTGAAAAGATGACAGGATTTTTCTTCTCTTACTTTTAATAAATATTAATGCAATATCAACAAAGGAAAATAGCTCAGTGATTTTAAAACATTAGTAAGAATGAACGACAATATAATTTTTTACATGGGTAAAGATGTTTACTGAACAACTTCATCTCAGTTCCTTTTAAAGAAAAAAAAACTGGGAGATGAGGAATCTAATTAAAGCAAACTTTTAAATTAGTCAACAGCAAGACCAGCAGCAGAGATTTTGTATGTAAGGTAGAGTAGTTAGAACTAATTTAGGAGGTTGCACATTCTTCTGCAACATTAGATCACTGGTGAATCTTCTCTTGAAGAACCTCTGCTACTGCTTTTCCTTCTTCCTGAAATAAGATTTTATTATTAAAAGATATAAAGGTGACACCAGCACATAGACAGTGTCAGTCATACAAGGAGGTGGATTGTTACCTGATCACACAATATAACAATATTTACTAGATTTTCAGAAAAACGGCAAATATTGACCTTCAGTCTTCAAGATACTGGAAGTGAAACTGTCAGAGAATGTTGTAAATTGAAAGAAAAACTTTAAATGAAGTGGGTTTGAAAAACATGCATTTCAAAGATCAAAGACAAAGCAAGCTACCTGTTTCTGACATGACTGGCTCAGAGCATAGTGTAAGGAATAATCATAGCATTGACACTCAGTTTGTGCTGGGAAATATTTCAAAAGTGTCGTGTTGCAAGTCCTATGTGAAATATGTCCCAAATCTAGTGCAAACAAAATCATTCCAAAACACATAATTTTATGTTTAGTGTGGGACAAAGCAGACTCCTGGGCTATGCTGGAAGCTCTTCCTAGGCATCTTTCAGCTGTCTTTAGGCCCACCCACATAAACATCTGCGCACACAAACACACATGGAACAGGACCCAGACTCCCTTTTTAGTTTCAGAGGAGCTAGACATCAGCCTGGGTGCACCAGCCAGGAGAGAGGATTCTTTTCCTAGCTGATTTCATCAACCTGGGGCCCAGGTATGCAGTAAGAAGATTCCCTTCATTCCTCCCTGAAGCAGACAGTGTGGGGGACTGGCCAGTCCATTAGCGGGCAGTGAACAATGACTCATGAAGTAGAATGAGGAAGGAATCACAGTACAGGCACCTATCTCAGGCAGCACTTCAAATATAAATTATTTCATGGTTTCTTTTGCTTTTACAGTATGTTATCCTAAAAGAAATAATATTGAACTATTCAAGTAATAGAAGAAATGTTATAAATGGTCCACCAAAGGAACTTTCAATATTCATCATACTTACTAGAACAGGGACACTTGGAGATCAAAAACCTGAAAAAGTAATGGGCTGTAGTAGTCTATAACCAGGTTCAATGTTTAGTTAGAATCCTGATTGACAATCTAAAATCTCTTCAGCTTCTTCTGTTAATAATTATTTCTAGAGTAAACCACAGTCATATTCTCAAATCATCTGTGTCCTTCTGCAACTACCCACTGAAGATCTTTTTTAGTATTTCTGAAGCCTCCTCCAGCTTTCTCCATATGTTTTGCACTTATTACTGATGACCCCAGACAAAAACTGGCTTTTAAAGTCAGGGGTCTGGGTTGGCAAAAGGAAAAGAAAGCTCTAGAAATTCTGAACCTTACTATTCGTTTTACTACTACAAGCTCCCCACAGCTGTAACTGTAAACAACTGGAGAAGGAAAGAGGTATCTTTCACTGTACCAGGAATACAGAGGTTGTTATCTTGAGCAACTGAGTTGTCATGAAGAGCTGACTGGCATGAAATATCTGTAAGTCTTTAGATAAATAGCGTGATCAAACTGTAATGTTATTTTATTATTCAGTCTGAAAGTAACCAACACACTCAACATATGAAGCCCACGATGTTTGTGGTACAATCAGTACTGAGGGACACTTTTACTTGCTGCACCAGATACCAAAAAGAAATTCCACATTCCTAACATTGCCCCTGAAAGACAGCCCAAAGAATCCTTTAATTCTTTAATTTCCTAACAAAAAATGGACAAAGTTGACTCAATAAGGTGGCTCTGCTACTACTTTTCCTCCTAAACACTCCTGAAAGTCCATCAGAGGCCTATCATGCCTCCATCAGCTTCCCGTTTAGCTGGAGCCAAACAGGCACTTCAAGACAAAGCACAGGTGAAACTAGACCTACAGCTAACAATTGGATCAAGGAAGGACACTGAGGAGAATGTCACCATGTTGCCAGCACTGTGACCCCGACTGCCTTGCTGTCTTTTCCCAGTGACTTACAAACACACTAAACTGTAAAAATGATGCAGCAGAATGTCAGGAGCAAGAACCTTGCAGGAAAGATGATCATAGGTCAAACAAAAGCTCTGCAGAGAAGAAGAAACTCTTTGCAAGCTTTACGTGCTAGTCCTGTCTGAGGCTGTAGATGAGGCCAAGGACTCACAGTACAAAGCAACAAAAGCTGCCTACAGACTTAAGGGCTACGTTATCAAGACATTAAGCCTGTTCCTCTATTATTACAAATCCAAAGGAAGTCTGAAATGTATGCGGTAATACCGAGTTCAGACACTTCCCTACAGACTGGTTAGCTGCCACCTGCTCTTGTCCAATGTAGTAAGAACAACAACAACAAAAAAGCAAAATTTTAGAGAATTAATTGAAATTTTTCCTGAACTACAACTAGTAATAACTAATCCCCTAGGTCTGAAGTACCAAAGGATGACTGGTAGTCACAAGTCTTATATTTAAATCTATGGGAATAGGCTGACTAAATCTTCATATATCACTTTGAAATCCTACCAAAAAAAAGGACTCATGACTTCTCATTTCTGTGTCTCAGTTGTGGAAAAAAACCCAAGTATGTGCATACTTGGCTGCTTCAAAACATCCCTCTACTTGTCCAGGCGGTGTCAACTTACACATAGCAAAATCTAGCTTATATACTTCTATTCTATTTGATAAAGTTGCAGTGTTTGCCTTAATACCTATGTTAGCAAATGTTGTTCCAGCTGAGAAAGGTGAATTGCAATGCTCATAAGAAATGAAAGCAAAAATAAACAAACAAAAGATCTCCGATGAGTTGAGCAGACACCTAAGGAAAAACGCAGGTGGTAGCCAGCTTGGTTAGAGATTTCAGAACACAGATTTACAGTAGTTCATTTGGAATACACTGGTACACTGGGAAAAATAAACCTGAAAGTCTGAAGAAGACAGGTAATGCATTATTGAGAGCATGTTTGGAGCAGGGTAGAGAAAGCATCTAACCACTGTGCTGCCTTTCAACATTTCCATTGCTAAGACCTTCTTGAAAGAAAGTAATGGAGGAAAACATTTACAGAGAGGTCTAAATATTAGCAATACAACTGTTTAAAGACTGTACTTTCAAGCAGGAGGGGAATTCTGGGTTACCATAGCAGCCACCCACTCTCAAAATTGGGGAAGGGGGAAAAAAGAAGAGTCAAGAACTTAGATGAAAAAAGAAGCTATTGTTAACCAGACAATATGCTAGGTGATAAGAACGTGGCTGCACCTCAATGGAACGAGATAGGAGCATTATTAGATAAAGCACAGGCTTTGTTTCTAAACAGGTTGACCGGTTAAATCACACAAGTCTGACAGTGAAATCACACAAATCTGATGGCATTTACTTCATCCCTTCAGAGAGCAAGGACTCAGATCAGCTTGCTGTGTGTTTCTTGTCTTTAAGGTGGTTTTGTTTTGTGCACAGCTGGCTAAAATATCCAGGGAGGATTCTGTAACAATCTCTCCCTCTCTCCCAAATTTCTGTTAACCAAAAAGAAAGTAGATTTTGTACCAGAGATTATATGCTAATGAAATATTGAGTAATATATGGAGGTCTTTATGTCCATGCTCTCAATAACTGTTGTAACATGGCTCAAAGACTAGGCTACTGTTTTAAATCTTCTACTCCAGTGAACAGTGATGAGAAAATTGTTATTTAGGGCCAACTATCTTGACAAACATCATGTCAGCATAAGGACATGACCTCAAATATTGGAACATGGCAAATTTTTCCCCCCCGGTGTGTAATAAACAGTATATTTAGCTTCAATCATGCAGTAGGATTAAAAAAAAAAACAAAAACAAACAAACAACTGCCATTGTACCATTGCATCAAGGAGCTACTATAAGAACTCAGAAGTCCTAAGAGCAGCTTATAGTGCTTCAGTTAAATCATGAGTGTCATGCATCATGCAGCAATACAGTAGCAACATAGAATATATTTATTTCTGCAGGTACTGAAAGAGCACATAGTCATGAAATGGATCACAGCAGTTTTAATTTTTGATATCACTAACTGTATATTGACCAGAGGCAAGGTTTGCATAAAGTATTCCTTGCTCATGTCAAAAGTCACTGATACTAGGCATTAAAAACTTTACTAATGTCTACTTTTTGTTTTTAAAATGTATTAATACGATTTTCCTTCCTGCTTTGCAGTAGCTGAACAGTTGGCTTCCTTTAGTTACGGTGACTCATGGCAGCAGTGGAAATACAACTTCACAGATGGATGAGAAAAATAGGAGCAATTGAAATAAAAATTCTGAGTATTTTCTAAAATAGCTTGCACCAAATTTAGAGGTATGTTTCAGTGAAGCAAAACCTTAGATATCTCCCCAAATAAAGACAATACTATCAGGAGACATACAGTTGGCTCAAGTTAGAATAGAATATTATAGATCATCTCTTATTTGCAGATAACACTTGCCTGTACTAACTGTTAATCCACATCTCTTAAATGACATTGCTCACAAGCAACTTTTGGTAAATGTTACCGTCAGTGCTGCAGATTTAATCAACTGGTTCTAAACTCATATGCAGAAGCACAGAGTTGACACACTGCCTGTGGATGGGGTGGGATCTTTGCCACGTTGGCAAATATCAGTTTCCAGATCAATCAGGAATTAAATTGGGTCATTCAGTATATGCTCAAAAGCAATACACACACAATTACATCTGCATGTGTGTATACACACACACATACATATATACAACATAGGCAGGCCACTGTTCAAATACTGAGGGAATTAAAGGGATGACTCCTGCAATGATCAGAGGCACACACAAACACACACACACACACACAAACACACTTGTTTGGTTTCCCACTAATACTATGAGGGCAGCCCTGGGCCCATCCGGAGGGCTACAATGGACTGATTACCAGCTCAGGTCAGGTCAGAGACTCCCACAGGCATGTGCTGGGGACAGCACATGAACAAGATTTGCCCCTGCTTAAGACTAGAACGATATGCACTCCAAACTAAGCCAGTGAATACTTCACAGAATTACATGAGTGAGATTCATAGGTCACTCCTCCTCTGCCCTGCCTCTCCTCAGCCTGTACAAGAGCTCTGATGCCGGCAGTAAACACCAGTTTTTATCCCAGCCCTGTTCATCATTCCCTGTAACAGAAAGGAGAGAGGGGGAAAAAGGGTGGATTGTCTTGTAGCCCACCTCATTGCATAATAGCCAAAATTGACTTTGCATGAACAGTGAGGTACCTGTAAATGCCAATCCTTGTACCAAAAGACATGCACAGATTTCAGGAAACCTGCAGAGATCAGATGCATATATATGCCCACCCTTCTGCTTCACCTCACCAAAGAATATGGCCATGTGCAACTCTACTGATCTGTACTGGGTTAAAATGTGGAAAGGAACCACTATCAGTCAGAGGCAGTCAGTTCCTACCCTTATTCTTTACCACCCAACAAAGTATTGTCCTACAAGCTCTGGAAGTAGGGGAAAAGTAAACCAAGAAACTGTTTATCCTAAATCTGTAACCCTTTATGGACAACTTGCCCTCTCTCAGCCTTGGCTTTCAAGGCTCAGAAACCACTACACCTTGTCAGAATTAAGTCCAATGAATCACGTTCTCAAAGGCCTCACACTAAGTCACAGAAGCTGTACATACACAAAATCAGTCAACAGTTGCCTTATATTCTGCCCATTCCTCCCTCCTCCCCCTCACAGTGTGAGCCATTTGCTCTCAACAACATGGTGACATCAAATAGTACAATATACTTACAGCCAGATACATAGCTGCATATACGCTTAGTGCTGCTTCTTTGGATGGGAATGTCTTTCTGGCTTTCATGATAAGGTCTGGATTTCCAGTACAGGCATGAACGCTACTGATGAACTGTGTATACTGTTTACATCCCAGTGCTGTATAGTTGGGTTTACAAAGTGCAAGAAAATGGGGCGCAAGATTCCCTGTTACTACTTGTCCAGCATTTACAAAGATGTCCGTAGCAAACAGTCCAAATGCGTAAATTCCTAAAGATGGAAACAAAGAGTTAAATTTCCTGACAATTTCACCAAAGGGCAACATATTATATTATTTATCAAAGCAATATACCAGCTTCTTCCATTCAAGAACATGAAAAATCCTCACATGTACTGTACCCTAAAGATCATGGCTCATGCTGGAGATGTTACTTTCCGACACAACTGCAGCAGCAACACTGCAATGTACCCACACACTGATGTCTCTCCATCTTCCATAGGAGCACATTCACCTCTTTGCAAATGGCCTACTTTCCTAGGCCCCCTAGCCATGCATGTTCCCTGTTTGAGGTAGGTAGCTATACTGGCACATAAATTTTGCCTATGTTCATTAAACACGGTGAAACAACAGAAGCACATTCTTCACCCTATAAATCTCCTTGAGAACCAAGGAAGCCAGGCACTAATGGAGAAGTAACTTGAAAAGTTGTAACACATACTGGACAAACATTTTCTTTTCCCTTGCAGCTGTAAAGAAATTAAAATACTGAATAATTCAACATTGTCATTCGCAAGTTGTTTTCATCTGCCTGCTACTGGGTAAATCCCTATGCATGGCATATTAATCACAGTATCAACAGAGCAAGCTAAAGACCTATATATTTGAGGAGCTACTTATGCTAAAGAGTTTTTTTAATCAGACATATCAGCAAAACATTAAGCACATGTACTCATTCATGAGAATGTAAATGCATGTATCTGATTACTTAAAAGAAAACAGATTTCTGCTTTTCTGAAGTCTCTCTCTATCCTTTTGTAAATAGAAAATGAGCTCTGGAAGAACATGCAAACTCAGCACTCTGACCAGTAGGTGCCAGTAGGTGCTTGTTCAAATTTCACCTGAGCTATAGATTCCCTCCTGTATTTCCACAGGCAAATTACCTTACCTTTCCCATACTCCAATTCACTCCAATATAAAGCAAGTTTTGGCAAATCCCAACTTCATGGGGAACCATGAGGACTCTACCAGATGAACACCACAGCAGCCACAATTTCACAGAAACGTGCATTTCTAAAGGTCAGGGGTTTTTTTCTCAGCAAAGCCAGAGAATCAAGGATGATTTCTGGGATCTGGCTGGTCAGCAATGTCACACTAATGTTAATTCACCCTGGGATGCTAGACTCTGGTGAGCAGCAGACTGTGCCTAGCCAAGTCGCTTCACAGAAGGGCCCTTTCAGCAAGTCCTGAGGGTGTGCATTGCCCACATGTAGGTGGACACATCACTTTGTGTGAGCACAATGGGTAGCGATGCCTCATCTGGTAGAACAGCACAGAGCCTTTTGTTCATCCCTGCCCTTCCTCACAATTTTTCTTTTTGCTTCTGCAAAAAAAGGAGGGCCCACCTAGTAGGAAGGAAACTCAAGCACTGATTATACACAAAGCAACTGGAGTGGGAGGAGTGCCTTACCATCACTCCCCACCTCCTTCGGACCTATGCAAGACAGTGTCATCTCTAATGACTTTTTGCACTCAGTGTGACAGCAGCAATCGCCCTCTCAGAAGGCAGGCACGGCTGCTACACAAACACTGCAAATACAGACACAGCTGCACATGCCCTCCCTCCCCCTGTGACTGGGGCACGCAGCAGGATTAGCTGCCCCAAGGCTTCATTCCTCCAGCTGTTTCTCTTAGATACAACCACCAGAGAGAGAAGCAAACAATGGAACTGAGCCCTGCTATGGCATCCCTGCACACATTAAGAAGCAGCATCTGGGAATATTCAACACACATTTTGAGTGGTGAGACTTCTCCCTCCAAACACGTTTAGAGCAAACTAAGTAGAAAAGATGACTCCTCATATCTACAGAAGTCAATGGGGGAGTTTCAGCCCAAATCAGTGTAGCATTACAGTTTTCTACTAGAGACTATAACACAATATCCAGACTAAGCACCTAAATTTGCTTGGCTTCAAATACACATTTGTATCCCAATGTCAACTTTGGCATGTGTGTGTGTACTGCCATCCACAGATATGGCACAAGGATATCTCCTTTCTTCATTTCACCCCACTCCAGGCCTGCTGATTGTTTTCGCCCCTTTGTGATCCCATTTTTTCTATTTTTACAGCTGTTTCTGCAACTATTTTTTAATCCAAACTTCTAAGAAGCTTTGTTTGCTACCTAAAAGGAACACTGAACCTGAATTAAGACTACACACAAAATGTTGTATGGTTATCTGAGTATTTTCCCCAGGTCAAAATTAAGACATAATTGATCACTCTCACCATTCAGATAATGAAAGCAGTAATTTTGCTCATACCAAGGAATCTGATGGTCCTGCGCACCAGTGGATTTATATAACAACAGTCTCCAGTTAATATTGTTTTTTCTTGGTTTTCAAAATCCTTTGTAGCTAACTGTAGACAAAAGACCGCAGTTTCTCCAACGATAATCTTAGGGGAGGAGAAAAAAGGGGAGAGAAACGGTACATCAGATTACGGCAAGTAAAATACACTAATATTACAGAGACAGCCATCTCATCTTAAAGAAACAAGACCAAATCAGCACAAAAGACAACATAAGTGAATCAAGTTCTGTACATTAATCTTCTTATGAGGGAAGTATGTCTTATGGCTTGATTTACTTTATTTGCCTTAAAAGAGAATAAATTACTACAACCAGGATTTGGAGTTGACATAACATAACCTAGTTTTCAGGATGAGGGGAAAGAGAAAGAAAGAAATCTATTAGTTCAAGAACAACAGATCACATAATGCAGAAGATTTGCACCACAGTAAAGGCCTAATCCTGAAAGACATTGAACATTTCAGTTTTCACATGGCTTTCACTGGCACTCAGCACTACACAGGGTTGAGCTTTAAATTTTGCACCACAGCAGGTGAAAATTAAAAAAAAGAAAAAAAATCTTAACAGAACTCCTGTTCACATCAGAGGTTTGGTTTGCCAGGAGGCACTTGACAGGGTTTGATTCTTATTTTGCCAGCTAAGTTTATCAAGTCTGGCTTCCTCATGCTTGAACAAAGTGTCACCACTGATATTTTAACACTGTTTCGTATTCATTACACCAAAATGAATAAAGTTCTCGTGTCTATATATCATTTACATTATGGTTGGCAAAAAATAAACAAAAATCAAAAAATCAGAAAAATAGGTATTTTAAATGTAAAATATCCCCTGCAGGTTGTGTATTTACCTGTACAGCAAAGCATGGCCTTTAATTTATTCAAACAGTTATGGTATTGAGACTTAATAGCCAAAGCCAAGCCTTAAGCAGGTACCTAGCTAAACCTACTATACTGAAGTGTTATGGTACGTAGCACAGGCATAATCAAAAAGTAAAGCAGAAGGGTCAAATACTGACCACTGTATTCCAAATATGATTCATTGTGGGAATTATAGGCAAAGCTCTTCTACTCTTCTATATGAAAAGCTGTACCTTAGTGAGGTACATCACACTTTAATAAACAGGAATGAAGATCGGCAAACTGAAGTCGTAATACCACACAAATTCAAGAAACAATGCCATTAAATCTGATTCACTGCCTAGGTTTTCCTAAACCTTTCACCTAAGAGGAAAATACAAACCTTTTAATACATCACAATAGGTCTGAACAGTTCTACACACAGCACTGGTTACAAAAAAACCCACAACTATGGACATTGACTCACATGTACATTTTGTTTTCAGGAAGAATGCAATTAATGACCTTACTTAGCTGTGTGTAGACCTACACAGATAACCCTGGGGCTGAATTGTGACACACAGGAGAAAAGTGCTTCTTACAGATAATGTGACACAAGTAACAAAAATAACTGTGGTGGCAAGATTTGGTTTGTCACCAAAACAGTCATTATCTATTACTTTAGACTGACTTCAGATCCTAGTGGAATTTTTACATCAAACAGAAATTTCAATACCTGAACTAACAAGTATCCTCTCTCTATTTTGAGGCAAGTAAATTTTCAGCCTACTGAAGTAGAATTCCTTCATCTATAATTAGCAAATGATCAGTATACATGAAAAGTAACTCAACCTTGAATTCAAGGCCATCCAAATTATGACAACCCAATGAATTCTTGAAAAAAACATAAAAATAAAAAAACCACTTTTAATATGATTCATAAAGGTGAGAACTGAAACAATATTATTTTCTGAGTCACAGCAACGCCTTTCTTTCCTCTCATCAAGGACTAGGAAACCTGAACACAGTCAGATTCTGCATTTAACCAATTCTTTTTGCCAAACTCAATAAATTTCAGTAAAATTTTCACAGATTTTGAAACTCCAGGAAAAAGCAGAATTCAGCACAAGGGAAGCATCTGTGATATACAGCACTCAACCTTTTGCAAGAACACCAAGAGAAAGAATGCCAGCAAGCTCAACTCTCCAGCTCTGAGCACAGACTGAATCTGCTGATCTAAGAATAAAGGCCTTCTTGCACGGTAGGGAAGCTGGGGTTAATGAAAGGCAGAACTGCTCACTCACTTATAGGAAAGGATATCCTCATTTTCAGCAACCTGTCTTCATTGGTTGCATCTAGATCCTTACTGCTGCCAACAATTTTTCCTTGTTACATTTCCCATCTTTGATGGTGACCTGGATGAAGAAAACCCTCTGTTCTGAGAATAGCAGGGAGCAGTGTTCATTCTTAGCCAAATGAAAATACTCTTAGAGTGGGCACGTATATGTAAGGGTCAGAAGGACGCAGAACACGGCTAAAGACAAAATTTTTGCTATAGCAGGCCTAGTGCTCTACTGTCAGAAGTAATCAGAGTGGGATATGCCACTGAGCACACAAGGCATTCATCTCTATACTTCTGTGGCTTCATTTTGACAGAATCCTTCTAGAATTTGGCAATAAATACAGGTCCTTTATTTTTCTGTACTGGCAGCTCAGCTAAAGCTGTTCTCCTTCCTCCATCCTTCAGCACAAGCACTGCTCATCTCAATAATCAGCCTATTGATGTTTCAGAAATGGAAAGAAAATCTTTTTCAATCTCAGCAAATCCCATGAGAGATTCTGTTTCTCAGTGCAATTCTTTCTCCTTCTCTCCAGCATCACTGGCAATAATCAGCCCTACACAGTAGAGGAAAAGGAGGGCGATCTCCCCCTTGCCCTTTACAATAATTTGCATGCCTGGAATATTCCTTGAAGGAATAATTTCTGTATTCCCGCTGGCACAGGAACCACCATTACCGCTTCCACTGCATATGCAAGTTATAATCAATCAACAAATTACATTTAATTTAACAAAATTATTTGTGTACTTTTTCTCTAAGTCTTAGGGCAAAAAGTTTTTGGAATATTCCTAAACTGACAGTGAAAGATTGCAATGGAGAATCTGAATGTTCTGACAACACAAATCTCTAGACAAAACTACACAAGTTCAGGTATAGAAATATAATTTGCAATGGAAAGAAGAGGATATTAGAAGTATCTTTACCTTATTCTAACAGGGTCATACTACTTAAGATCACTGTACAAATTTCCAGAAGGTATATATTAAAATTCTTAGCTCACAGATATTTTAACATCTGTTAAAAGCAGAGGAGGCCATCCTTCCCTAAGGGTGAGAAAACCTTTTGACATAAAACTATAGCATGTAAAATATAAGAAAAGAACAATTTTCAGCTGAAGACTAACAATACAAAGTGCAGGCTTTCCAGTATTCTAAAGAATATATATATAAAAAACTTACTTTCACAGTCCTTAGATAAAAACACAGGGTACATAACTGCTACAAGAAGGAGCAAGACAAGAATCATCCTTTATTATTAGGGAAGCATGCAAAAAAAATATTAACCCAGTAAAATTTAAGTTAGAGGAGAAGTTTTGCCTCTTAACCCCTGATTAATTTATTAGCTGATTGATTTTCATTGTGGTTTTAAACTAGTGATATATTTATTGCCAACCACTTAATACCAGCTCCCTTTCCTTGTTTTCTACACAGGATTCTTATAGCCTTTAGCACACATTCTCTACACTGATTCCTTCCTCCCAAATAAGTTCAGGGTTTTTTCTCTATTAGTCGTTTTTCTGAATGCAGGCAAGCTGTTCCTAGTTTTAGCACCGTATGTCAATTTAGAAATCTAATTTGGCCTTCCCAAAATGATCCATCCAGTATATTCTTAACTTGGTTCTAAATTCTGAGCTGTTTTTCCACTTAAAATGTCAAACCTGACTCATTCCAAATATTAGAGCTAGAGCAGCTCTGACATTGTTGATTTTCCAGTAAACTGACTCCATAAACAAACTTCCCCTACTGTCACCTATGGTTTACAACACCCAGCACCTATATAAATAAATGACCTTAAATCTGCACTTCTGAAATACTAATAAGGTTTATTTTATGGCCTTCCTTCTCATCTATATCACGTAACTGCCTATAAAACCCCAGGACTCAACTGAGAATTAAACATTCATTTGGATGACAAGATATCTGAGGGTGCATTAGTGCATTTAAACACGATAAATCCTGAAATTTAAGGTTGATAATCTCTATCTGGGATTAGGAAATAAATTTCCATGTATGCAGTTATAGACTATTCTAGCTAACACCTACTTTAGGATATACAAATGTTCATGAAATAATTCACACAGGCTAGGGAACATTGTGGAATACACGATTCCCTCTCTGCCAGTTCTCAGGGTTATGCTGTAGCTACAGCAACCACTCAGAAAGATGAGTAACGCTGAAAAGCAGTTATTACATTAAAAAAGACCACTAAATATTCATCCATGTGCTAAACTTGTCAAGTTAAGAAGAACAGTTTACAATACTGTGCATTGTAATTCTGACTTCTTTTCATTCATTGTATTTCTCTTATTCAGGCATGACTTGAACCCTACTCAAGTAGGCTTCTGTGAGACCATCTTCAAGAAATAACACAGCAAGGGATTGTCCCTTTGGGGAATGAGCATCTTGGGCAGTCCACAGCTCTGCTTTTCTCTTTAGAATGAGCTTTCTCATACCTCCCTATCAGATAAGAAGGGAAGCTGGGAACTGGAGCTAAAAATCTTGGGGATTATTTATGCATCTCTAGGGAAATTGTTGTCAATTAAGTTGCATTGTCTCCCCATTCATTTCACTTAGGAGTTCCCACTCATAAGTGTGGTGTAGATCTCTTCTAAAAACATGGCTTCCACATGCTTTATTATGCCTGCCCTTTACCTTATCCTCTCAATTTTTGAGACCATGGGGTATTTCTGGCCAATTTCCTCTTCAAAGATGCCATAAATGTACCAAAGAGCATAGTGGTCTCAGAGTTTGGAAAATCTAGCAGCATAAACCTCGGCCTTTAGTGATGTTGCTCTACTCTCCACTTCAAGTTAAAAATGTTGAGTGAGGTGACAGCCCTGGCAGGAAAAGCAACAACAGTATTTCCAGCAGTAGCAATTTCAAGTTCATTATGCAGAGCTTTCCCTTGAGGCCATTTTCTTTGTGTTTTTCTTGTTCTTTGCTTCTTGCTTGCTTAAACTGATAGCCAATGCCCTGGTTGATTTTCACAGAAGTACATTTTCTTTAGTGAAAAATGACCAGTAGTTTTGCAGAAAATGAAAAAACAAATCCTAGATAAATCTGTCTGCTATTGGTTAAATACAAAATATCCCCTGTGCATTCAGCATGGGGATACAGGACCACATTGTATAGCAGCTTCTGAAGGTCTAGAGAAAAGATCTGAACAGAAAATTGCTCTTTCTAGAGACAGACACTGAAAAAAATACTCAGCCTTTTTTATCCAGTAAATTTGTTTTAAAAATATGTAGTCTTCCTGTCTTTTTTTTTTTTTTCAGAAAAATATCAAATATCAAAATGTGAATAGATTTCCTGGTATGTATTTGGTCATAGCCACTTACAAAAAAAAATAAATTACATATCTAATAGTGAAATATTATCTGTAGGTCTAGTGTATAGTCTGTGGTGACCAGTGACAGGACCCAAGGGAGTGGCCTGAAGTTGTGTCAGGGGAGGTTTAGGTTGGATATTAGAAAAAAGGTTCTTCCCCCAGAGGGTGGTTGGGTGCTAGAACAGGCTCTCCAGGGAAGTGGTCACAGCACCAAGCCTGACAGAGTTCAAGAAGCAACTGGGCAATGCTCTCAGGCACACAGGTGTGGCCCTTGGGGATGGCCCTGTGCAGGGCTAAGGGTTGGACTCAATGGTCCTTGTGGGTCCCTTCCAACTCAGCATATTCTGTGATTTCATATGCTACTAAACAATAATGTTACTTCAGACAGGAAGTATTTTTAATACATTGTAGAGATAGTCAAGAGGCACATAATAACCAAGCATTTATAAGCAGGAAGCCAGAAGAGAACCCTATAAGCATATAATCACAGAGACATGGACAACTTCATTCACTGAATTATCTTCATTCATTACTTAACCATATGAGAGAAGAAACTGAAATGTTTTAAGCAGAATCTCTAAGAGCTTTGTCCCCCCTTTTTCTTTTTTTTCTTAACTGAGCAACTGATCATGTGTGCAAATGGCATCTCCTCTGGAGCATGTCTGCAGTGCCCAACAGGCCAAGTCTCTGCAGAGCAGCACCAGGGCTGGAATCACACAATGCTAGAGCAAAGTCTGGTTACGTGAAAGGATCATTTTGAGAAAGAGTTACCAGAACCCCTCTCTTATGAGTGTAACTAAGAGAAAGGCCAGAGCACAAGTCTTGGCACATGAGAGCAGACCCTGTTGCAGCACTTGATGCTCTGTGACAGAAGTAGAGGGATGAGCAGCAGCCCCACAGGGTGCACCAGCCCTGCCAGACTCCAACTCAATGAGAAATTCACTCTAGTTCTAACTGCATTCAGCCCTCTTTATCCACTGTCCTTGGCATTACAGCTCCTGCTCAAGCCTCCTAAACCTTTAGTATCACTGTGAGATGAAGAACATCCAGCTGCTCTGCTCTGCAGTTCTCCCAGCAATTAGAAATGGCCAGGACACTGGGAAAACAAGCTCAGTAATGCCAGTGTGGCAGCCTGGGGGCCAAGTTAAGTGTCTGGCAACTGGCTCTAGAACTATCTAAACTACTGGCACAGTTTCACAATACTGAGACAACTATTCTTGGTGAACACATTGCAAGAGGTAGTAGATAACAGGCATTTGTGAGAACTCTTGCACATGCACCGAGCTTTTCTAATTTTAAAATATAACATCCAAAAGCTTGGAAAAAAATGTTAATCTAGAGGAAATCTCTACATGTAAAAAAACCCCTAGTAAATAGCAAGGGGAAGAGAGAAAAATTAATTCAAAACTGTTCTAAAAGAATCGATTCACATTTCAAACTGTAAAGTTGCTTTAGGCTCCAATACTCCACATAAGATTCTTACAGCAGGAAATTCATACAGTTTTTAAGTTGTTCTCATTTTCTCTTTACAAAAAGCAAGGATGACATTATCCAGAGTTTCAAGCTCCACACTTTACAAATACACCTCGTTAGGAAGAGGAGCTGTAATATGACCAGAGATCAACTAATTTTAGCCTTCTGATCTCTGACTGATACTTTAAAAAGGTGGTTGTTAAATATAATTATTTCATTAGGGAGTTTGAAGAAGAATTTTACATTAAATTTCTCTTTTTTTCAAGCACTTAACTTCAACATTTAAAATACTACGACACTTGTGAAGGAAAAACAACATGTTCGAAGCCTTGTGATTTATCTTCCCTATTAGAAGATGAATTTCATAAATGTTCAGCTATGCACTCAATTGTATCAAGGAAGTCTTCTACTGGACTTCAAGTGACACATCTGAGAAAGACTGTGGTTGGTTCCTTATGACCTGGCCTTGGTAAACTCCTTTCTTTCTTGACTGCCCAAGAAAATGCCAGAGAGTACTTTGTTCTCTCTGTTGAGGGAGATTGGTCTCTTAATCTGTCTGTGCATATTGAAAACATTATTCCTTGACAAACACTATACCAATGCTTATACCACCCATTCCAATGATCATTTCCAACAGCAATGTTATGCTGTATTTTAAACCTTAGGTGATCTACGCAACTGCACTTTTCTACCCAGGACGAACATTCAATTGCAAAATTCAACATAAACGGTCTTTCATCCCTGTTTGAATAAAAACTGATCACATAAAAGGCATCTCTTAGAGATTCTAGTCACAAAGTAGTGGTTTTACAGTCAGCATATGACTGTAGCCAACTGTTCTCAGAGGCTCAGAGGAAGGAGAATGTCTGAATTTCCTCCTTTTCACACTGTCTTACTTCTATCTCACTTCTACTCAAGGCCAGCCACATTTTGTAGATACATTATTCCTGAGATGAGTTCAAGGAAAGCCACTTTCACTGAATTGCCACTGTCATCAAAAAAACTGAAACTGAAGGACCAAATACTACAACAGTACAAGCACCCTGTGTTTTAAAAAAGCTATGAGAAAAACAGGTTGTACGTAAGATTAATACCTGTAAGATTCCACAAAAATCGTTTTCTGGATTTTTGTGGCAAAACTTGTGTATCTGCAAAACATACACACGTAATTGTTTTTTTACTTATGCTTGTTATTATCAATTACTATTTGATTCCTAATGATAAATTTAAGCAGACAGCTCAGTAAAATAACTACATTTTTTACTAAAAATTATTTTCACAATAAAATAGTTGTCTTTGAAATCACATACCTAGCTCCACTCCTACTATAATGGCCTCTGTATAAGCATCTCTTCCTTTACAGTTATTTTAGGCTACAGTATAATTGCCAACACATCAAATGCATTAAGGTCATTAACTTCTTCCAGATGAAATCAAAGGTAATAATCCCACAAATTTCAACAGGAGCTGGATTTGTTGTGAAAACCTATGGCACTCTAGATTAACAGCAACACTTAATCCAAAGTCAAGACATGGATCTTAGCTATGAATGCTATCCCAAGAAAACAATAAAACAAAACTAGGAAGACAAGCCAATTTTACAGGAGAGTAATACCAAATATTTGGGAAGAAGGTTGAACAGGTCAGATAAATCAGGAAAAAAAAAGTCCAAAAATGTAATGCCCACTCCTCAATGTATTACCTTAAAGTCATTCTTCTTATATAATACTTTATGTCTTCGCACTGTAAGCATTATTGCAAAGGATCCAGGTGTCATTAAAAATGGGTTTAAAACATTTTAAAAGCCAATGCACAGAAGCATTTGATCCAAAACTATTACTTACTCTGAGCTGTCTCTCATCAGGGTTACTTGTGTGCAATATGTCCATACAGCATAAAACCAGCAGTAAAACTACTCAGTAACAAACCCTGACAGTATAAATCCACTCTTCTAGTGCCTCTGAAAGCCAGGAAACAAGTGACCAAATAAAAGCTTTCAAAGAAAAGTACTGACTGCAACTTATACTGACACTTGAGTAACACAAAGAGAACTACCCTACAAAAATTAACTTCTGAAGTTTCACTGACTTCAGGCAGACCCACAAAGTTATTCCCATAGCAGTCATTAGAGATGCTGGTCAGTGAGAAAGGATCCAAAAAAAAAACAGATCAGAAGTCCCTCTTCTAGACTCACCTCAAACAACTAGTAAGCCCAGATATGAAACAATGTGTGACCATTCCCCTGCATCTCCTTCCTCAGACCTGAAAGCTGTAATTTCAGTGTGCAGTTATTTCTCCTTGAGAATGTTATTATAATAAATTAAGATTCTGAAGTGATGTTTACCAGAAACAGAATCTTAATGAAGTCATCAAAGTGGAGGCAGAGGCCTGTTTATGAGCACCAGAGGCTTTAATAATTACTTACCACTGCTCTTAACAATGCAATGGGAGTGCATTGTTAGCCAGCTAGCTTTTTCACACAACATTGCATAGCAGTAGTATATCCCATTTGTCTTTATTTGATACACATATATGTAGAAAGACCTTTTCAGTAATGATACTGTATGTCCTACAGACCAAATATGGGGCATTTTCTTCATAGTTTTCTGCAAATATGATTTGCACCACTTTTGTCACTCTTTCAACTCTGCTACACAATGTCTATTTTAGTGCTCCTGCTACAAATCCAGATGGCTGCAGATGTGCAGCTGGCAACACTATGTTGTCTGACCCTGTTTAGGAGTTTACACAATGCAGTGCTTGAATTAAGAGGAAGTCCCAAGTGCCCTCATTAGCACAGCAGCCAATGAGCTGAAACAGGAGCAGCAAGAGTGGGAAATTTTAGCAAAAATTTCCTAGTACAGGAAATGCCTGCAAGACAGAGAGGAGATTGTATACTTTGCTGTGAAGACAGCAGAGCATAAAAACAGCCCTTTAAGGCATGCACTGGTATTCTGAAAACTAATTGCAAAGTCTACTGGCCAAAGTAAGCCCTGCTACTCTTCTTCACTATGTCACTGTATCTCCTTCCACTTATATAGTAGTGCAAAATGCTTTACCTTAACAAGGATCACCTCCTTTGCATAGATCTGTAAAATATTAGTAAAATGTTGCTGCTTTATCAAAAATCTTGGAAAAAAGTTCAAGTGGTGAGAGAAGTATTTTAAGGATGAATGTTTATCTGAAAATTTTTGATCTTGTGAAGCTTTGACACTGTCTTCAAGGCAGACTTTATAAGAGCTGGCTTTTGGTCTTCTCTGTGAAGACAATAAAGGGGTACTAGATAAAATACATATTTGTTATGTAAATGTACGAGCATGTATTTTTAAATCAATGTTGGATGCAATCTCTCATTATTCGAGCAACTTAAATTACTAGAAAAAAAATTCAAAGTATGCTGCCTTGAGAGGTGCTTGCACAGATCTGGTGATACGATAATAATTTAAGCATCCTGATGTAATGAACTAATTCTTTCAGGCATTACTTTTTTTGCCATCAGCATTCAAAGTTAAAGGTACACCTAAACTAACTATGGATACAAGTCAACCAGGTAAATATGACTATTCTTCTGGCAGCACGTGCGCACACTTGCATATGTAAATAAGTTTATTTTTTTAAAGAAATAGTCTCCGCTTTACGATTTCCTTCTAATTCTAACCACACAGCAATCACAGTCAATTCATAAGCAAAAGAAATAACAAGTAAAACTGCAATATTAACTATGAAAATAAATGTGGTTCCATAAAAAGATTCTAGTAGCACCACACACTCACATGTAGTATTCCACCTCGGGAAAGCCTTGTGATTTCAAGTAGCACGGAAGCGTGCGATTAAACTCCATCAATACCAAGATAATTAATTAACAATGAGTATGTATCTAGCTCCTGTATAATTCTTTTCATGCACAAATCTTCTAATGCTTTACAGAGAAGCCTAATTTCACAACTACCACTTGACAGCTAGGCAGTAAAGGCTAGATGTCCCTCCTGCTTGAGTGGTCAGATCCCCTTATCAAGGCAAAGCCTGATAGAGCTCACAACCCAGCTCTGTACATTCATTCTGCCAGCTGCAGACGTCCCCAAAACACTCACATGCCCCAAGGTCAGTCTGCCTACAAACCTCATCTGCCTTTGCTAAATGCTCTGGAAAGAGTCCCCGTGACTGACTGAAGTGCTGACTTCAGTCAAGCGTGAGCACTTGGCAAAGGGGACCATCCCAACAGCCGGACTGTCCTCACACCATCAAACTGAATGTGCTTGTGGACTACAGTATAATGCAGCATAAGCTCCCTTTTGCTCCCTCGGGCCTCTTGGATGCTCAGACTCATATCTGTGCAGTTTGAATGCATGATGGCAGCAGCCTCAAGCCTGGTCTCATGGCAAAGCCCTGATACACCCCAAGAGGTCCAAGGACACTCCTCGCAGGAACAGGAGAGGCAGAAATTGAACAGTGAAAAGGCTCTGGACATCAAGCTCAATCTATGTTAAGTATGATCAAAGTACTATTAAGTAGGTGCTGAAGCTCAGGCACATCCACACATTGGTCTGCGTAGAGATGAATTTATGAACAGACTTGCACCTGGGGAGGTCAGACATCAGCAGGAGCTGTTTGACCATATGAGGTCCCCACTTGTCAACAGAGCCCCGTCACAGACAGGCTGTGCACCCACTGTGCAAAATACTAAAAAGTAACATATATTGGTCTAACTCTTAATTAAAGCAGGTCAAGCTCAAATATTTCACCTCATGCTCCCCACAGGCTCCAAGTTGCATGTCATTGGTTACTGCAGCTCAGCTGACCCATGACTAAGAAATCTTTAAGCAGAATTAATTCAGTCATGTCTGAGCCCTAAATTGCTACAGACAGGTCACAGAAATCCTTATTACTAACCAAAATAACTAGACTAGGAAGCTGAGTTCCACTTACTGATTCTAATATTTAATACTTGATTTATAATGAGGTAAACTATACATTGATCAAAGAAATCCTCATACTATTGTTCAGAATTTGACTGATAAAAAAACAAAATTTATGACTGATCCTTTTTAGAGACAGCATGACCCTACCAACCTAAAACAACAGGTGTTTCAAAATGCTACATAGAGAAAGAAAAAATAAAATGAGAATAGCAGAATACTGTTGAGCTGAAATGCTCTTCATAGCTGCTTTTTCCCTTAATTATTATTTAGAAAACTAAAAACTCTGAATGCCTTCATACATTCTCTTTAACCCTACACGGCTGAGAAGGAAGAAGTAATACCAGCAGAAAAGGAAAAATACTACTTGTAGAGAAAAAAGCCCTTAAAACATAGCTATACTGCATTTATATAATTAGCTGTACATCAAGAAGTATATAGGTTTAATTAAATTCTCATTTAATATACAAAGTATAATAATTTAGACAGAGGATATCTATGATACAATTATACAATACACACAGAATTACAGGTAACTGTATGTTGTCCAGAACGATAAGCAGAAGTGGAATCTACAACCTACTGAGTTTTCATCCAGTATAACCAGAAGGGTTTTTATGGTGCCTCATACCCCAGGAAATGGCAGCCAGAATTAAGAATCAATTTTGAAGCTGAACAATTTGTTACATTAATAGCGGATTTTAAAAAGTCTTAATATATACAATAATTTTTCTATTGCTTATTTCTTAGTGCTTTACATTGAAAATTAATATATTCTGACCCACAGGTAAACAGAAGTTATCTTAGTAAAGCCAGGTTGCCCATCAGAGGTAGCAAGTGTTAGAACTTTTGCTTTCCTAGTCATTCTTTGACCACCTTGTCAGTACTATATGTGAATACAAAGGACTATGTTTTCAACAGATAATTCTTATTAAAATAGCATGTCACATGTACATGCTTTTTGAGCGCCAGAGATATGGCATATCCACTTTAGCTGGACTTTTTATTTGCAATCTATGAGGTTACCACAACTCCTCTAAATAAAAACCATTCGTGATGAAAGCTGGGCCGTCACGCACTTCTATGAGATGCTGCAAGAGCATATAAAGCTTTTTAAACATTACACTGCTTTTAAGGCTGAAAAAACAGATAAAGCTACTTACAATTCTACTTTGGCTGTCATTTATTATGTATCATATGGACACCCATTCCTCAATCTTGCAGGATGTACAATGAGCAAGAACTGTTTAGCTGAAAAACTGATTATTACTTCAAGGCTGCTATTTTAGATTACAAACAACGCATACAAATTCCTTCATCGGACAGGATTAGTTGGATTATAAATTTCTCACTTAAACGTAAGTACATCCTTCGTAGGACAAACAGGCATTCAGCTGTTGCAAACAGAACCCTGTCTGCCTTGTTCACATCTGCTTGCCACTTTACTTCCAGGGAGCCCATCAAAGGATGAAGCATATGGCCTCAATCTTGTTAGTGTTTGTAAATCGCATGCATACTAAGCACAGCAGAAATATACTCAATTGGAAGTACAAACATAACTTCTGCAGGCGCTGCTCACGCAACCCATCACACCACAAGAAGAAGATGGACAGATAAAGAAAATTCCTAAGAAAATCCACAATGGTTCTGAGTTTTTAATTGTTTCTCCTGGTTACAGCTCTGTTGGATTAGTGGTTTTATGCTGAGATAAAACCAGCATCAGATTATCAAATCATGTATTTGTCTTACGATGTGTCCCAACAGGCCAATACCAACATCTGGTACACAAAGTTACTGCAGACCTTAATAGTGCAATTTATTTTTTTATTCTTAAGTAAAGTTGCAAAGCAATTATCCATTCACAAAGGAAGAGCATGACATAAATTATCCCTTTGTTTTAAACATCTCCTGCGTTCCCCCACTTCAGAAAAGGGTAATTCCCCCTTTCAAAAAAGTGTTTTTCTCAAGTCCCTAGCATTTGCAAATTAAAAAAAAAAAAAAAGAAAAAGCTGCTAGTTTTATGTATCTTCCCCACAACCACCTGAGAACAGAAGAAGAAAACTATCAAGGAAAGTAGTTGCAGCTGTGCATACAGGTTGAAACAGAAGTATGATGACACAGACCAGATGGGCCCTTACAAGAACAATCTGACCACAGAGCAATCAAATTATTCTGGCAATTCCTTACTCATGTAAAGTTTTAACAGCTGACAAATGTATCAGCAAGAAAAAGGCACACAAAGCTAAAAATCTTTAGCTAATCAAAGATAATAATTGCAGTATTATTGAAATAGGTTATATATCAAGAAGCTAAAGAGTGTCTCACACAAATAAAACCATTTCCATTTGACTTCAGAGGCTGCTTAGTCTACCCAATTCATATTTCTCTGGGTGTAAAACTGTAATCTTCTGTTGTATCAGCATTATCATATCAAAAGCACCAGGAGATGTTCAAATACTGCAGCTACCTAGCACAAAAAAATTCACCGTTTCCAGAAAAGAACGCTAGGATAGACTGTACACCTTGCTGGGCGATTCCTCCAACTTGCTCTAGAAGTTGTAAAGATGAAAACTTGACTACCTTGCTACATACACTTAGGATTTTTTGCCCTGTAACACAAAGCTGCTGGCAACTGCTCATCCTTGCATTATTTATCAAGCTTCCTTGATTTGTTTCTGGCAGAAACGACAAAATACTTTTAGTCTCCTTCAGGATGCACAGAGGCCACTTCTCCTTCAAGTAGCAGACCAGGAGAAAAGTCTATTCGATTCATGGAACCATAGAATGGCCTTGGTTGGAAGGGACCATTAAAGATCATCTAGTTCCTACCCCTTGCAACTAGGTTGCTCAAAGCCTGGTTGCTCATCCAACCTGGCCTTGAACAATTCCAGGGATGGGGCATTCACAGAGTCTCTGGGTAACCTGTTCCACTGTCTCACCACCCTCATAGAAAAGAATTTCTTCCTAATGCCTAATCTAAATCTACCTCCTTTCATTTAAAGCCATTCTTCCCCTATTCTATCACCACATGCCCTTGTAAAAAGTCCCTTTTCAGCTCTTCTCGGCTCTTTGTGTACTGGAAGGGGCTATAAGGTCTCCCCAGGGTCTTCTCTTCTCCAGCCTGAACAAGTCCAGCTCTCTCAGCCTGTCTTCATAGCAGAGGCATTCCAGCCCTCTGATCTTCTTTGTGACCCTCCTCTGGAATAACTCCAGCAAGTCCATGTTATTCCTATGTTGGGGAGCCAAGAGCTGGATGCAGTACTCCAGATGGGAGTCTCACAAAAGTGGAATGCCCCCGTGCTTTCGTTTCTTTCCAAACTATCAAAGTGTCCATAGAAGCAGAAGCGACTTGGTATCAACCATGAAGTAGAAAAATAGTCAGCCTAAAACAGGTTGAAGAAACATTTGTGAAGATACTGGTTTTTTTGTGACTAAGGGGAGGAATAAAGAAACATCTCAGACAGGTAACACTATTTTGATGTCCCTGAAGTGGATCACAATCTAGAACCCATTTTCATGTACAGCACTAAGTTATATACTAGTAGAACAGTTTCAGTGAACTACAGGTTAACTAAAAGCTTCTCCGTCAAGAGCATTTTGAGAATTCAGCCTGATAAAATCTGATTAGTCCCTCATGCCACAGCACACAGAATCACAGATCTGAGAAGGAAAATAGAGACCAGTAGGTTCAGAAAGAAAGACTGAGAAGGGAGCATGCCCAATCACATCAGCTAGATCTGTGTGCTGGAATCAAGTGGTGCATCTCCTTCAGATATTCAACTACTCTTGAGCTATGTGGACGTGGAAGTATTAAAAGATCAGCAAAGACATTGAAGAAGAAAGGAAACTTATGAAGTCTGTGCTGATCCTTCAAAAAGCAGCTTCTCTTTTTCAATTTTCACAGAATGATCTTGTTTTTCTTAAGCATCAGGGTACAATAAATTTGATACAAAACCAGTGAAATTGCATCTCACTTTACAGTCTTTTTTTGCCAGGATTCAAAATTTCTTCTTCAAAAGAATGGAAAAAGTTACTAATTAAAGCTAAGCTGAAGGCAGAATGCCTGATTTTTGGCACATCCCAAACAAGGAAAGGATGTAAATCTAAAGATTCCTCCAGTCTACTAAAAAAAAAGAGAATACAATAGTTAACATCTAAATGGCAGATATTTTTTCAGTGATAACATTAAAAGGATTATCCTAAAACAAATTACTCTTAATTGGTTTACAGAGAAAAATATGAATATGGTAGGAATTCACTGAGGCAAACAGAAGTGCATATTTTATGAATAAGTACTGCGGTCATCCATTTGTTACTTCAAAATAAAAAACAAACAACATTTGCATAACAAAACTGTTTACATATCTTAATGAAAATGTGTCATTATCTCCTCCTGGCTTTTATATGACAGTCAGCATACGTCTTAGGTCAAATATATTGAGTTTTATACCATCTATTGCTTCAACAGCTTTGATATTTTAAGTAATCCACATTAGCATGCAGAATCAACAAGAATCCTTGAGTGCAGTTATTAGTATTTTAAAGAGGTCAAAATTATGCAGATCTACCAGAAAGAAATAATGCAGAACTGATCACTCTATTGATTCTGAAAACATGAGACACTAGCCTCACCATTCTACAAATCAATTCTGCTGGAAGCTAAAGGATTAGACTGACGTGTATTTCCCAAGTTACATCTGTCAGAAGTTTAAAAAAGCAACCAGCCCACTGAGCAAGAACTGGCACTTTGGGAAATGGCTTAAATAGCATTGAGCTCTCAGCTAGCAGTTTTATGCTTATTACATATTCGAATAGACTCAAGAGTCTATTTCTTGTCACCTCCACATTTGACTTAAAGATAAAAATTAGGGGGGAAAAAAAGGAAAAAAGAAAAAAACAAACCTTGTATTGCAAATTTCTCAGTATACCAGAGATTTCAGGATATTACTGCTATGGACAGTAAAAGCACGGGAGCACAGTACTGTTTCAACCCTAAGTAACAAAGACAAACAGGAGGAAGGGAGGAGGGGAGCCCACAGGGGCACTGCCTCTGCCCAAGTCTCATCCTTCCCTCCTAGAATCTCAGACTTACGGCTTTTCCATTCTTCTGATTGCAATTTCCACCTCAGCCACATTTTACTGATAGTGTGCCTAACGCTCCTTATGCAAACACATCTACTCAAGGCATTACTTTGCTTGTGCGTAAAAGTATGACTTAGGAGACCTTCAACAAATAAAAGTCTTACATCAGACTGGGCCATATACTTTATGTTAAACTGCAGTTGTTTTCAGACTTTTTTTAAAAAACAAATCCAATCTTCTGGGCCCTCAAAATTCTCCAGTGGAAGAACTCAAAAACTACAGATTTGACAGATAAGAAACGGTGCATACATCCTTTAGAGATAACCCACACAAAACCAACCTTCTACTGTATCCTGCTTTATTTCATGAAACCTACAGAAAAGCTAGTCCAACTGCCCGACCAATTCAGGGCTGACCAAACGCTTGGTAAATACATTGTAATTACTTGACCAAAGGCTGTAGATATACACACCCAGTAAGCACCAAGTGCAGAGTACGAAACCTCCTTCCTTCAGGCAGTTTCCCCTTCCTATGCCAGAGCACTTGCAAGCCAAGCACTGCAGTAGAGCTAGCAGTCTGCTTCTGCCTTAGGACTACATTTTCCCAGATCAGACTCCTGAGCACCTGTGCCTTGACAGCCAGCTGCATCCGTCCTTGGATAGCATGGGGGCAGATGGGAACGGGGAAGCAGATGGACTCAGGCATGGCAGCAATGCTGTACTAAGGCTGCACAAATGCATTAGCAGGAAGTAGCACTTTGAAGACTAACCTCAAAGTTCCCATGATTAGCGCAGGGCTCACAATACATCCTTGTCAAAGGACACAGCTTGATATTCACAGCTCAGCATATGCATGTTGCTGCCCTGTGACCAGACACTCAGCTCAACCTCATGGCTTGACACTGAGATCTGCTACAGCATCTCTGATGTAACACTGGAGTTTTGGATGAGCAGCCATGTGACAGCCTCACAGCCCCAGGAGACCCACTGCTGATGAGCTGCTTATCAAGACAGATCCAGCTACTGGTGCTTTACTTTTCCACTTTTCTAATAGCAGGCATGTGGAAAGAGGAAAGTCACTGGGAAAACTCCTCTGACTTTTGAGCAACTTCATTAAAACTCCATGCAATGAAGCCATTAATTGAGTCACTTTAAGAGAACCAGGCTTACCTTGAAGCACTCTATGGCTCCAATTCACAAGTCCCATGCCTCAAAAAAACTCGGCTGCTGCAAACACCAAGGTAAAGACTTTGTTGCTCTATCTCAAAACTCCAGAAACAGCAAAAATGATTTTTTTAAAAACTCATAAATCATAGTATTTAGTATGCTATATTTGAGGACAATAACGATTTTGAAAAAGAATAGTACAATTGCATTTGTAGAAATCCATTTTCTTCACTGGTCTACATTTTTATCCTTACAGACAGAAATTTAGCTTTGTTAAATGATTCATTTTTATATTTCATTTACAGAAAAAGACTACAGAACACGTATGTACAAACTGTCATAGACGAGAAACAAATTAAATAGAAGGCAATGTAATTAATCTCTGAAATCTTGGGAAGAAATTTCAACCACAGCTGAAAACATACAAGTTTCTTTGGTGAAGAAATACTACCTTCACCACTTCTTTCAATGAAAAGAACAAACAAAGACAATGTGCATATTCTGCACAACTGAAAAAGTGTCATCCCGTGTAAACACTAAAATCCAGGAGGGTTGCCCAAGGCAAATCAGAACAGAATTCTGTCCAAAGACTGAAAAATGTTGCCTTCATTTAATAAAATTAATTATTAGACTTAATGCTGTTGAAGTCATGAAATTCCCAGGAGCTGAATTCTCCATGTAATATAATTAAATAAAAATATTTTTTAAAAAGTGCAACACGGGCACCTAGAATGTGGTTTTCCATGCCCTGACATCCCAAAGCATGTCATTTGCCCAAAAGACTGGTGACTGGGAAAGGAAGCACAGTTAAGTATCATTAAATACTATTATTAGCTTTTTAGCAAGGCTAATTATAAGACTGCCAACCCAAAATGTCATGGTGATTTCTCATCTAATCATCTAGCACCTAGGAAATGAATGGAAACTATCAATCCATTTTTCTGACACATATTAGGAAAAACTGATGCTCAACATAAATCTGACATAATTTTTATAACTTCCCGAGCCAAACAAAGGAAATAGAATTAAAAGCAAAACAAACATCACAGGCCAACAAAAGGAAAACATCACCAACAACCAGTAAAAAATCTCTTCCCTTTCAAATCTCAACAGCATTTGGGGGTTCAAAAGAGCAAACAAACAAGAAAATAAAATGGTAAAGTACTTGACAGTAAAATCAAAAGAACAACAAAACCAAAAGACTACATGACCTGTTTTGCCAAATGATGAGGTTCAATCCCTAGCAAAAAAACCCCAACCAAACAAAAAAACTGAACAAAGTCTCAAATACTAAGGCTGATCCTCTAAAAGGTTTTATGTTGGATACCATCTGAGACCTCATGGTGCTACAATGCAGAAATTGTGTCTGGGATTACCATAGCATCACCATGATGAAGCTTTTTATCTTCCTAGGTTTTTCATATTTTCCTGAAAATATAATCTGTGAAACAAATAATTACTATCTTAAAGAGCCTCTTCTTATTGTATTTTTTTATTATTCTAATGCTTATAGTTGATCAAAATAAACTCTTTACAAGGACTTTATGTGTAACTATGCATGCACCTGGTGAGTCTATATATGATCCACCTCCAATGGTTAAATATTCCCCTCTCACTCTTTGCTCCACAGTATGGTCAGGGATCACTAAATAATGCTAATGCCCTCCTTATCTGACAACACAACGATACCCACAACAACTTGAACGGAAGACATATCACTGATTTTCCCTTTTAGCTGTTTTCAAAAAAAAAGAAAATGCAAAGAAAAATCAATGAAATAAATCTCTTTTTAGACACACCTGTTTAGAACTGATTGATAGAAGATCACGTTCAATTAGAGACACATAGGTTTCGTATGCACACACATCAGTAACTGTGACATATGGAGACAACCAAATCAAGTATAACTGCTCCCTGTTCCTTGCATATATCAGTTACTTTCAAAAACCAAAACTGACAGAGGGTTTTTCTCATTAGTACCGGATGACACATCAGTAAGCGGTTGCTGACAAGCGAGTTTCCCCCAGGTTGCCCACACACCTGCAACCGACAGGCGTTTCGAAAAATAATAGATTATTTTTACCAAAAGGAGTCGCACGGGGCTGGTAATAGAAGCACTAGCAGTTACATAAACCGGAGCTAAAAATAAACTTCAGGGGCGCGGGTGGGCAGCGGTGGGGCAGGGGCTGGAGCAGGGGGCGCTGCCCACCGGGGCCCGCGGGACCGCAGCCCCGGGAGCGCGGAGGGTCCCCGCCCGCCGGGCACACCCCGCCGGCGGCGCCGCTCCGGCCGGACCCGCGGCCCGCCCTGGCCCGGTCCGGTCCAGCCCAACAAGTCGCCAGAGTGGAGGCGCGGGCGGCCCCTGCTTACCACCAGCACGGGCACTCCTGCGGTCAGCGAGTAGAGCAGCACCGGCGGCACGGCGCTGCGGTCCTCCGGGCCCGGGTAGGGCTTTCGGTACGCGCCCTCGTAGCAGAAGAAGCCTTGCACGTTGACGGTGAAGGTGTCTGTGTATTCGAAGTAATAAGCCAGCATCACGGTCCCTGCCATGATCACCATCTGGAAGTAAAGCATGCTGGTGAGCGGAGGGGGCACTCGCATGTACGTGGGCTCCGGCGGCCGCGGCAGCCCCGCTCCCCGGCGGCGCGCTCCGCCCGCTCCCCGCCGGCATCCACCGCGGGCGGGGGCGGCTCAGCGGCGGCCGGGAGCGCGGTCGGCCCGGCGGGGAGCGCGGCCAGGGCAGGGCAGGCGGGGCCCGGCCGCCGCTCCGGCACCGGCTCCAGCGCGGCCGCGGCTCGTGCGGGGGGCGGGCGGAGCGCGGCGGCGACGGGGGGCGGCTCCGCCCCGCCCCGCCCGCGGAGCGGCAGCCGCGCCGGACCCGGACCCGGCGGGGAGGAGCGGGCCGGGGGGGATCAATCTGGGAGTTCCCCGGCCCCGGGACGGCTCTGCCGTGATTAGCAAGAGAACCCCTCCTACGGGCCGGGGGCACCTGGGTCTCTCTCTATACCCACTCAGACCTGTACGACGGGCGTGCACGAGCAGAGCAGCTCCCGCAGGTGTTTGCCGGCCCGGCCCGCACCCGTCACGGAGGCGCCGGGAAGCGGCCCCGACACGGCCAACAGCCGCAGCTCGGACGGGGCCGGGCAGGCAAAGGGACCGCCACTGTTCGCCGGAGTGGTAAAGGTCTCAACATGGAATCACAGAATCAGTTAGGTTGGAAAAGACCTCTGAGATCATCGAGTGCAACCTATGACCGAACACCACCATGTCAACTAGACCACGGCACTAAGTGCCGTGTCCAGCCTTTTTTTAAACACCCACGCGTACTGTGTGTGATTCTGTGACTCTGTGATTTTGCAAGAAAATAAGTCTTAATTTTTTGCTCTGTGGTTTGCCAGACATTTTTATGTAAGCAGTTCTGGACATACTTTGTAATTATGTATTAGCAACAGAGTCCATCATATACTTCAAAAATAGATGCCTTTAAAAAAAGCAACCCAACAACTTTATTATATGTGCTTATATTAAAAAGCCTGTTAATGCATAAGACTAATCCTGAGCATAACTACTTGTTTGGATCATGAGGTATATGAAATACAACATTTGATTTTTATGATCAACTTGTGCTTCTGGCTCATTACTGACAACAGAAGTTTCCCACAGTCCCACAACTACCCACCCTCACTTCCCAAGCCTTCCAAAACCAGGAATGGAAATACATACCCTTTTGTATATGGATACCCATGAAAGCAGTTAATACTCAAAGATTTCATTTAAAGGCTATAAAGAAATTTGTAGCTGGCCATGAAGCTATCCTCGCCCAATTAACATCCTAGAGTAAGAGGAGAGTCTGCTCTGGTGCTGGGAGAAATCATACAGATACAAACACAAAAGAGTTCTACTTAAAAATACATACATAGCACACACAAAATTTAGAATAGATGATTGTGCCCAAGGCCCGATTCATCCATATGTGGGCTCCAGTTCAGATTCCCAAAGCCAACAGCTAAAAAGATAAAAAAGTTACTTAAACGTACACACCGCCACCCAAATATTATAAGGATGTGAAACAGTCTTTAAATGGACACCTTAGCCATAAAAAGTCCACTTATTTTAGATAGCAAAGGCCGTTAAAAAAAACAAATGAGATTTGATTGCTCCATTTTATAATGTGTAATCATTCTCCTAGTATTGTACTTTGGCTTTAACTGTTCATTTTCCTCCCCCTTCTAGAAAATGTTGTCCATATTCAGTGATGTTAGTCTCCATGCATTTATTTTTAATCAGCCCTTGAAGAACACACTTTTCATGCCTGGATTCCACATCCAGTCTATTTTTATGTGTTCTTAACACACTTTCCAGAAGAATCTAAATCATGTCATTCGCATTGCTCTCACCAGACTTAGCTGGATAGCTCCCTACCTTTACAGATTTTTCAGTGAGACATGAGACATCTTGTGGTGAATTCTGCCTAGCACAAAGTTTATATTCCCCATTACTTTAAAGCAGTCCAATACCCATTACCATACACATAAAAATCTTAACCCTGGAAATTGCATACAGGAACCTTCATTGTTAGGATATAAGGTCTGATCCAAAGACCAAAGTCGACAGCAGGACTGCAATAAGCACAAGACTCTTCAGTTCTGTTTGAGTGGATGCCCCAGAGAAATGCTGGTGGCATATTTCTTTCAAAAATTGCCATTGGGGAAAATCAACCTTTTTCCAGAAACCAGCTAATAAAATAGTCCTGTATTTGGCTATTACAAACCAACTTCTGCTAATAGATATAACAATGGAGATACTGCATGTAGGAATTAGAGGACATAAATAGTCTTGTTTTTACAAAACAGTTTTGAAGCTACTATCAAAATCTCTAAAGGATTTTGGAAAGAATCTCTATAACTAACTCCTTATTAAATAGCAAGGGGCTCGACAACTACAAAACTTTAAAGCAGAAGGTATCTAAAAACTTCAATGATTTTTTTTCTTTGAAAGCTCTCTAAATTTTTGACTGTTTCTGGAAAATAATGATGAACTGTGTATTTACTTTTATACAGGTAAGATATGCTCTCGCACTGTCAACCTTTCTCAGCCCCTTCTTCTTCTTCTCCTATTTAAAAGATCTTTTTTTTTCCTTAGAATAAATCTAAAAGGCTTGGTTTATTGCAGCTAATAAAGTTAAAATCTGGATTAGCTTCTGTCTAACTTGCACTAGTTGAAAAACACACGTGCACTTGATGCTTGCTACTGTTCTCTTCACAGAGGTCGACTGTTGTAATATTTAGCCTACTATTTGGTATGATAATGAAGGGTAGGAATTCATAGGTGAGACAGGTCCAAGCTCCACAAGATGCTTGGAATATTACAAAACCAGACACTAATACCAAACATTGCTATATTTTAATACTCATAACCACATTCCCGTTTTTGCAGATGGACTTTACAAGCATGGCCTGCACACCAGTGATTTGCCTGCATGAATATGTATTTAGCTGATCAAGTAAAACCAAAGATAGCCTTTTATTATAAAAGAGCACGATGTTTATCGACTGCACAGTTGAATATGCAAACATGTATTAAATCAAACAAATAGAAGCATAAGAACACAATCCCCAGTGACTAATGCAACCCACTAAATATATTCTGCAACCACAGTGATATGCAAAGACAGCGGAATGGCAGAGAAAAGCCCAGAACCAACACTTTTTGTTTCAGAAGGCTATTTGTAAAATTATCAGCTGAAACTCATATAACAGACAGACTTGTTTTGAAATTAACTTCCTTGGGAATAGTGCCACTGAGCTCAGAGCAGGAGTTCCCTTGATAGTCATCATAGATTTATCTTGGTCTCATCATTTGCTACCTAATTTTAAGTGAAATTCCAGCTCAGGAGACACAATGTACAGCAGACACAATAAGATACACTGTTTTGCAATACTTTGAAATCATGACCTGCATTACAGGAAGATATTTCCAATTCCAAACCAAATTCACTAACCTTTCATGTGCTTATAACACCACCTCTTATAGGATTTTCTAATTATAAAACACTGCTATGTCAAATGGCAGTAAAGAAACAGAGCCAACCCAACAAAACTATCTCAATTGGAAGAAAATAAGAATTGGTATCAAATCATCCCACTGTTTTTATCTTTCTGTTTACCTCTTTCATGCTTTATCTGAGTGTCAGCACCCGGAAGCCCCCTGACTGTTTCCCTGTTACATCTCCGCACTACTGCACTAACCCAGCCATTTCTGAGAGGAATATTGGATCTGTGTTGATGGCACATTAGTAGGGAAGAGACAGAATCAACTAGATATTGTTAAGAGATAACTAAAAGGATATTCTAATTGATTAATTAAATTGTTCAACAATACACAGTAATATAAGTCCTAAAGCCCAGGACATTTACTGCTAAAATTTATGTTTGTAGGACCATCATAACGCAAGACAAAAATAATTTCCTAGCAGTTGGAAGAGAATCAGCACAGAATCAGAAATGGGGGCCTGCCCTGAACACTTGCAGTAGGATTCAAACAAGTTATGCACCAAATATAAGCTTTTCGTATGGTCTTAGTAGTAGTTCACAGAGAGAGACAACTCCATTAGGTGACTAAGCTCTACTACATTAGGGCAGGATGAATCATCTTCTAAAATGTCATTCATTACATCTTAAGAAATACCAGCCTCTGATGATACCACTTGCAGTGATACAATGATACAATGACACAAGCTTTGATGACTAGCTTAGACTAGCACCCTTCTTTTAAAGGGCTCTAGTGAGATGTGATCAATTTTAAGTTTCACTTAAACACAAATAAACTAGCTCTAAAATAGGAATTATACTTTCCAAGAGTCAGAGGGGAAAAAATGTCAAATTGGTAGCAGCATAAGCATTAATATTGTATTTGTATTGCAGTATTACATAGACCTGGACCCCCTTTCCATAGAAGATAACATTTTGCCCCAGTAATCTTGGGCACCTCTACGATGCAGTGCAAGTATATGAGAGAGTGAGCAGATGGAGATGAAATAAATGAGGAGGAGGACAAGGCAACAATGAAATGATTGAGTTTGATATAATGAGTAGCAGTCACAGCATATTAGTTGACTAGTCAGTGTTTACATCAATAATACACTTAATCCTCTTAAAACTGCTTGCTGTATTCAAATTAAGAAGTATTATTGTATACATGTTCTTCGTAGGTTATAACAAAAACTTGGGACACCAGAGGGACACCATGTGCCTAAGGCCTGTAGTTCCTGAGAATTAAGGCCCACATTAGCATATCTACCACTATACTGTCATAATAAAAAAATACAGACACAGTTTTGTAAATGGGAAATGACATGAAACACTGGTACTTGAAAGCTCAAATAATGATTATTTAATCTTACCTAAGAAAAACTTAGGAAAAAGCCTACCACTTAGAAAATTACTACCACACCTATGAAGTTATTTTCATTGATAGACACATTTTTGTTAATTGCAATGCTATACAGACTGTAAACGTGGCAATCTTTGGCATAACTGGCTCAAAAGAAATCATATGACTAACCTCAGAATGTTGGAATAAATTACTTCTCTCATTCACACAGAATTCTTACAATTTCTTTTGATGAAAGAAACCCCCTTTCCAAGGTAATCAACGATACCTTGAAAGATTGATGCAGCAGATTACTAAACAGTAGCTGACATAAGCAGAGCACTTGCCTATTCATGGTGCAGTAGTCAAGTGGGAAAAAAAATAATCACTCAAACCTACCTTGTGTAGGACACTGTATGTACCCATACAGCCAATTTTGTACATAATCCAAAATTAGTTCAGACATTTTACAATGCATGAAGGTTTTACAGACCAATTCTAAAACTCTCTTTACATGTTACTGAATTATTTTCAGTCATTTGAATATGGCAGTTTTCTGCATTGTAATTGGCATTCTCTTTTGTACCTTTTTATTACAAATAGTGAGACTAATTAAAATAATTTATTGGCTAAAGATTCTGTATAGTCATTAAGGGGATACACCTAAAGTAAATGATTGCCCACTCCTCAAGGTTCTATATTATCAATATAAAACTTTCATCAATCTGAAACTCCAGAAAAATGAAGGAAGGAAATGATGAGCCCATCAAGCCATCTTTCCTTATGCTGTCACCCCCAACCCCCAGTTTAGCTGCCTTTAGGAATTGCACCCCGCCCAGTCCCCAGTGCTTTTACAGACACTATAGACACATTGCTCAAGGATCTGTGAACAACAGCTGAAGTTACCAGAGGGATGGAGATAAACTTCAGTTTTAACTGAATGAGACCTTTTCATTTGCAGGAAAACTTGTGTGAAAAATCATTTCCAGTCTACTTGCAGGACAGCTGTTTTAGTGGCCAGGGTTGCTGGTCTCTGCCTGGATGAAGCCACCCTCTCATTTTTAAATTCCACACTTAACAGAAGTTTGACTACTTTTTATCTCTGTGTACTTAGCATCACTATCTTTTGCTAATTCCATGACTAGGGAATAAAATATCCTGAGATATTGAGGAGGGGAAATGTAAAACTGTCCAGAAGTGTGTAAAGAAATGAGACTTTGGTATGGGACTCTGCACGAAACTGTGAGGTCTCCCTTTCATTCTGATGATTCCTCAATTCAGGGGCAGCTGAGTAGTAAAACTTGCAGAGTTATCTCTTACCTTAACCAAGCTTGACCCTTAGCAATTGTATCACAAACAGGTAAGGTAAACAGGACTCCACTTTCAATCACAAATCTGTACATAAGATTAAATTTAACCGCTTACTAACTTTCTATCAAAAGGGAAAGACAAATATGCTAACAAAATAAATTATGCACCAAAATCACTGCATACTTCCAGCTCTGGTTGTAGTTAATGTATGCAGCTCATCCTGGCAGGAGTCCAACGCTTCCTCTGTAGCAGTTTCTGCTGGGTCAGCTCACACACAGTAGTGCAGTAGAACTACTTATGTTCTTACAAATTATACCAGACATTTCTCATTAGCATTACACCTGAAACCCCATTCCCAAATTGGATATTATCCATTGCTTCATAAGCTTACAATGAAAAGCATAGAAAGAGCAAGTTTAGGATACCTTTAGCAGTGGTTCAATGGAGAAAAGAAAAGAAAAACAAGCCCACAGAATTTAGCAAACAGAATTACAAACAGTATCCATTGCTACCAGGTAATCGTTCAAGAAAGGTACAGGTAGAGCTCATTATTTTCTTAGATTACTTTGAAAATTTTAAATATTAAAAATGGACTTTAAAAAGTCCATTTCATAATACTCATCATCCAGACCCAGCTCTTCAGTACCCCGGTGTAGCCCTCAGCATTCACGATCCACAGAGCTACAAGGAATACTTGTATCACACATTTCTCTTTGTCACCAAGACATTCATGCTTTCACACACATCTCTTCTCTGAAAATTTCTATTTTTCATGAGGTTGCAGCAAAGACAGAAAAGTCAAGAAAGAAGAAAATTTAAGTGACAAAAGGTAGTCAGCTACAAAGACACAAAGCATTTGTACAGCCCCAGGATACTGCCATGAATGACACCAGACCAGTGAGGACACACCTCACAGGAATTTCCTACACGGGTTTGTTTCATAAAGTTGCACTTTCCATGCCCACCGCAGGACAGATGCCTCTGCACTTTGAGAAGCCCCCACCTTCTGCAGAACACTGCCTTTATACTATCCATTTTGGCTACAAGGCTAAGCTCAGAGTAGGACTAAAAAGACAACCTTTGTTTTAAGGCATTAGGCCTGCTCACACTGAAGTATGTGTGTTTCTCCAAATGACTGTATTCCTACAAAACAATTGTTGCAGGAAGCATCCATTTCCATCAATCATTATTCAGATAGTTTCCTCCTATCAAGGTATCTCTACCCTTGGAGATATATTCAAAACTTCACTTACAAGGCTCTGAGGAATCTGACCTAAAAGTGAAGTCAGCCCTGTTCTGAACCTAAAATTTTCTCTGATTCTGTGAATTGCATTTGATTTACTCCAGCCCAGAGATTTGCTGTCTTTAGTCTTAATGGTTATAGTCCATTCTAATGGTGATTCACTGCAATTATTGTAATTCACTTGATTATGGTAATTCATATCTAAAAATAAAATCATCTTTCCTCTAAGTTGGTGCATTGATACAAAGTGAAATTTCCCATTCAGTTACCTACACTGGTAGCAACAAAGATATCTCTTAATTTTCCTCTTTCTAAAGGGACAATACTATATATTTATATTTATATTTATGCTTTAATAAGGCACTACATAAAACCTGTTACAGGATTGTCTCTTAAAAAATAATCTGAGAGACTACACCTTTGAGTTGGTCATCATTTCTTATCACAATTACCTTTCAGGCAAAAACTATACTGTCAAGGTTTAGCAGGAGACTCATGAAGGCAGCAAGGAAGGAAGTAACTTAAACATTGAAAACTCACTTCTGGGAGACATAGCAACAGCCTTTGCTGCTTTGAGAAGTGAAGCCTGAACTGAAAGTAGCAGCTGGAAAACTGAAGAGCTAGGGTAATAATAAAATAATAAATAAACCAGATTTTGAAGATTCTTTGTGGTAACTTGGCACCACGAATTATTAATAACCAAGGCTTTTAAGCTCTGCTAAATTAACTTACTTGAGATTGCTTCTCATTTAAAAATATTCTGTGTTTAACAAATTGCTAGACTAAAGAATAAGAAATTTATTTGGTTATAATATGACTGTCACTAAGATAATAGGGGACACTGTCAAATTATTATGTAATAAAATATATGCTTGTTTGGTTAATACACAACTCTTTACTTTGATCACTGCTTCTGAAAATTCTTACTCATTCAATGCCTTATTCATCCAGCTGGCCAGCTTAACTACAGGCAACGGACTGTACTAAAAGAAAGAAGTGGCAAGTGATCATGTGGGAAAAAATTATTAGAAAAGGAAAGGTGGGGAGTGACAGATTTGTGCAATGGTACATTTCTAAAGTTGGCAAGAACATCAGAAGTTGAAATTACAGGTTTCTTGTGGGAAAATGCAGTAAGTGGGGGATTCTGCAGGCTCCTGCCAGAGCAAAGGGATTAAAAGGTAGCGGCTCAACAACTCGTCCAGACAGTGAGTACACAGATGTGACAGCAGGACAGCATGAAGAGATCTGATTATGCAGAGGCAGCCTGGCTCTTCATAGGCCTGGCAGGTGGTAAAGAGGTAAAGAAGGCTGAATCACTGTGAAAGAACCAAGGAATATGAAATACCTTCTGGATTCATTTTAGGACAAGATTAATTGACACCTGCCAGAACTAAGGTTCATATCTCTTTTCTGTTATGACTGCCTACAGACTACTTTTATGGCCTTAAAGCATCATGCAGTTTTTACACTTCTCATATTGCCAGAAATTATCGTTTTTAGAAGCATATAAGGCTCACTTCCTTTGAAGTGACTGCTATGTGGTAAACCTGTAAATGCAGTACAACTAGCTCCGAAATAGAGAGACGTTAAAATATTATTAGTGTTTGTTTTTTCCTCCCCTCCCTCACATAAGAATTCTGCTGATTTACAGAAATTAAAATCAGTAGGAAACTTGAGTACAAAATATAAGAGCTGGAGAATCATATTCTGACTAAGCTAGCACAAAAATTAACCTTTGGGAAATGGAGTGGACAATTGCTAAAAAGATACAACTATCTTAGGACACATAATTTTTATGGCATTAACCTTTTCTTCATAGAGCAATGTCAATATCCAACATGTTGATTACTGTTTCTACAATAACTAGGACAGCATCCAAATTGGATTTAAGCAAATTATTTAGCTTGTTAGGCATCCTAATGTCCAGTATTTAATTCCATTAGGAACACTGAAAATTTCAGCTAGCAAAAAAGGAAAAAAAAAACAAAAAAGAAGAAAAGTCATCCCACAGAAATGGGAACAATATCAGATTTGTCCTAGATGACCTCGACATTAGTTACACAGCCCAAGTCAACAGTAAGTTAGGGAAAAACCATGTATGATGTATTATGTCTGACTTTAAACAATGTATATGATCCAGACAGTTTTAATCATGCACTTTTAATATCTCAACTGTCTTACAATAATGTTGCAACTAGCAACTCCAGAAACAAGGATAACATAAACAGGGAAGCAGAGCAGATTTTGTCATAGAATCTTCCACAAAGATAGAAAAAAAAATCTTGAAAGGAGAAATTTTCCTTGCTGTTGATACACAGCAATTTAATCCTACCCCAGTAGCTATATCTCATTAGTTTTATTCAATTAATAGATACTTCTACATAATCTTTTCACTTCAGTTTCCAAGAAAAAGATCACTAGTGTGGGTGTTTTAAAGAACTACAGAGTAATAAAACTTATAAACTAGTTGGGATATTTACACTATAGAAATTCTTAGAAAAGACATCCACTGTCTAAACATATCCCTACACATACTAAAAATATCCCACAGAAAAAGGAAAGTTCAACTACATGCTCATATCCAACAGGTACAGAACTCACAATGCCCTCCCTTCTAGGAGAGCCAGCAGGAGTGGTAAACCCCAATGCATTCACTGGATATCAGAATTTTTTTTCTCCCTGCATTTCTCATGGTCAGGGCTGAAAAAGTCATTTCCTTACAGAGAAGAGCAAAAAGCCTGGGAACCTCATCAGACTTCAAGACAAGTCCAGAAAAAAAATCATTCATTGATTAGTTTCCCTCAGAATATAGTTCCCTTGGATCCTACTGTCCTTGGCATCTGCCTGCCTTCTTGTGCTTTGATCTATTTCTTACAAGTCGCACAAGCGTTATGAAAAACAGGGGAAACAGCACCCACTTCACGTGACTGGCTCCTGCCATCACCTCAGTCCCAGCAGGAGAGGATGAAAAAAGAGGGGGAGGTGGCTCATTTCTGCATTGCCCGGGGTGACTGGCACCACTCTTACACACAGGACATTTAGGTGCATCTGGTTCTCTACTATACAAGTCTTAAACAATTACCTGCTACAGTGCAAATGCTTATTAGAGTGTTACTGGTTTATGAGAGCTAAGCTCAGAAATCGCTTGGGAAGATTACATTACTAATAAAGAACATTTATTGAATTACTATGTTTTCTCCATTTCAAAAAGCAGCTGCTTTCCAATGCTTGCCTTGTCAGTAGAAGACATTAAAAATTTTCATTAGCACAGTTAGTGCTTTTCATCAGCATCAGTTCATTCTCTCTCAGTTGCATGGCTTTCAGTGAATGATTAATATTGAAATCCTCTTCTCTCTGAATGTTAATCATCCTGTTAGATATGGTTGGAAGTTTAATTTTTCAGGACATTGTCAAATAAAACATGTTGCTGGTTTTGAAAGTGAAATATTATACAGATACCCAGAGCCCTCACTGTTTCTAACAGAGGACTATTCCTGACTAGCAATGACAGAACAGATCTTTATGATATACATTTTTCATTGTAAATTATTACTAAAATGAGTTACAGAAATTAGCAACTGAAAAGAATTGTGAATTAATTACTTTCATGTAAGGTCATTTCAATCCAAAAGTTACTTAAGTGAACAGCACAGTAAATGTAGGCTTATCAATATTTGGCAATAACTTTTACAAAGCTCAGAATCTCAGTTGGCAAACTTTGCTGTTTTCACAAAGGAAAAGAAGAATCCATTGGAATGGGAAATTTGCATGCAGTTTTCCTCCATGCTCTTTGTCAGAAAATTGATACATCAAACTCAGCAAGATTTTAAAAGGATCAATAATTTTTTTTTCTGTTTTTTTAATGGGGTTAGAGACAGCAAGATGATCTCTTGACATCCTGGACAAATTTGACAACAAAGACAGCCTAAGCAATTCACTTCCTAGTTCAAAACTCATGCATTTTCCTAAAGCAACTTATTTCTGCCACCTGTTAGGATTGTATTTTTATCTGAAGTCATAAACCATGAGTAGTTAATGGCATGCAAGATTAGAAGAAAACAAGCTTTCTCTCCCCAGACTCCAAGAAATATGCAGGATAGTCAAAAGTATATTTTCCCTAAGTCAAAATGCACCAAAGGGCTACTTTGAATTGAAGGAACAACACTCCACCAAAGACAGCCAAAGTCACCGAAAGCTATGGAGTAGGGTTTTCAGCTATAGTTTATTTATTTATGAATTTAGTTTTCCTATTAAATCTCTGTATAACTTTTCTGTTTCCAGTATCACCACAAGTTCATACAACTGCAGTCCAGTCACAAACAACCAGTTTTGGCATCTATGCTAAATGCCCTACCCAGTTTTTAAGACTGTTGACAAGCTACTTAGATACTGGGAACAGAAAAAAAAATAAACTGGAGAAGAAAATAGTAGGCTGAGAAAATTATACAAAAGAGAGATTATAAATAATGTCCTTCTTAGGCAGAAAATAAATCCTTAAAACCGAAAGGGTAAAGGAGAAACTAAGATTGACCTCCTGCTGTTGAATCAGCTCTGAATTGTCTGAGTCATCTTGATTCGAAGCTCTAAAAAAGCTCGCAATTCAATGGAGAATAAATTGCATAAGGAGCTCTGCAGAGTGCATAACCAAGGCAGAGAGAAATATCAGCCATGGTCTCCTGAGAAGCATGAAAAAAAGATATCACTGTATTGTTATAAAACATATCCCAGAAAAAACTCTAAAAAGGACAAAGCCTATCAGTGTAGGTAAGCACAGTTCAGAGCTCTGTGCTAAGTCAGAAGTCCCTTGCACATTCAAGTAATTTTTTCACAAAATTTAGGTAGGTCAATAGGTAGTTGATGAACGTAACTCTGAGGTATCTGAAGTACACAGAAGACAATATTCTCACAGGTACATGTATTAAAGCATCTGCCCACTGCTGGAGTTAATAATAGTCTAATTCCAAAAGCTTATGACAGGTGAAAGAGTTATACCTGCTGTAGAGATTCTAGCGTGTATATTTATATGCAAAAGAGGAAAAAAAAGAAAAGAGAAAACCAGAAAAACTTCGATAATATAGATTGTTTAAATTACTAGATGATAGTAATACACTTGGTTAATTTAGTATGAGAATGCCTAAGCCTAAAATTGCAGAAGTGTGAAAGATTAGCAAAAGTTTGCACCTGGTGATACTAAGAAGTTACAAGATTAGACCATTAGATTTAGGGTCGTTAAGACTGAGTCCAGCAGGCAGTTAAACTGTCTTGTCCTAAGTATTTCCCCTAAAGAGAGAGAGCAAATGTTACCTCACAGCTGTTACCTGGACATCTGTTTTCAGCATATATGTTAGAAAAAATACTTCACTTATCAACAAAAAGTTAAAACATCTCAGAGAAAGCAGAAATAAATCAGGTTTTGCATAACAATGGACAAGGTAGGGAAAACTCAGGTCAAAGGAAAATTGAACAATACCTTTGGACAATAATTGTCCTTTGGAATCTAAAGTTATGGTCTGTCATAACAGCTGGATGAATTGGTACTGCTGGAGAAACTAACTTAAGATATTGTATGGCTTTGAGGAGGTAAATCTCAAAATCTGATGCTTACATTAACTTCTTTAATGAAAAAGGTACTATTAAAACAATAAATAAACAAGTGCAGCAACATGCCATTAGAATTCAATGTCTGATACAGAAGATAGGTATACAGGAGACTGCATAAATGATGCCTCGAATCAGCAGAAGCTCTTAACAGCAATAGCATGTAACAGATGTTTGCACAGTTCAGGTTCTGCCATGCAGATTCAGGTTTAAGCTTGCAAAGTCTTGCAGAATTCACATTTTCCTCCAGCTTGAATAAAGATGTGAACTTCTAGTTCTATCCACTAGGATCAACAGATTAAAAGAGGTTCATCTCTTTGAATTAGATAATTGAAAGTATCTGAAACACATGATAGAACACCCAAGTGCATCTTTTCTATCATTTGTGAACTGAATAGGACAGAAATGTTTGGAAACATTGACAGTAGTAGTTCATAAGACTGTTCAGTAGAGAAAAGCTGACATTCTGATAGGTATAAAGCTTAGTATCACAAGAAGAATCAAGTATACAGAGACCCTGCTTCTCTTATCAATGAAAGTTTCTGTACATCTTATCAGATGATTTCTCTCTCAAAGTTAGAAATTAATTAGGAAAAAAATCACTAGTGTTAAAAAGGGCAAGAGCACAGGAACTAGATCTACCTGTTCTGACATCAATGCTTAGCAGCGTTGAGCCTATGCTTGGGAGCAAGCTCTATAAAAATGCAGAAAACCTTATTCTGCCTTGTTGCAAGAGAGAAACTACTCTAATGTAAATAACTCTGATCTCTGCAGTTTCTTTTACTCCTAACCTGCAGGCTACTCATGAAAAAGTAATATTTTCCTAAAGAGCATGAAATAGAACCTGACTAACATGTATGTAACTATTCCCTGCTGTAACTTCCAACAAGCACATTCACATCTCTTTCCTGGGCTAAGGTACTTACTGACCATCTTTAACAGCTTTCACAGTGCTGCCCCTACTTAGCTCCCAGTCAGGAGTGCCAGGCCAAGCCTTGGCTGAGGGCTAAGCCTCTGTTTAACCACTGCTGTAGAGCTCAGGAGAAAGTGCTGCCAGGACATCAGTGGCATGGGGAGCTCAGACACACTTCTCTGAGAAGCAACCAAGACTTGTGTACAGTCCTGTGTCGTACCCTGTATCCCATTTACTCCTGCTCAAATACTCTAATAGTTAAGACAATAAAGGCTAACAGATCTTCAGGAAATCAGATTTTTACTGTGTTCCATGCAAAATAAATTCTTGAAATACAGGCTGAAAAAGCCACACACTTAGTAGCCTCTTAGTACTGTGCCTCTGCAAATAAGCAGTTTCTCTGACAGATAGCCCAGTCCTATAAACTGTGCAGACACATCAGGTCACTCCAGGCAATCACTACCAAGTGAGTGACCACTACTGCCCCTGGCTCCTCATGGCTGCCTTTTAACAGTAGGGAGGACTTGGTCTTGTGGCCCTGTGTCTGCAGATACTTGAACCCAAACCTGGTACCTTCTTTTGCTCACAAGCTGCAGTCCAAGTGTAAGCAAAATTGTTGGCTTATCATGCTTTTCATGTACATGAGCTAACTAAATTCGTCTGCTAGAGAAGTGAGGAACATATAACAAGGCTTTTAGAGGACGGCTGAGAAAGCTCACAGATCTTTTAATCACCCAAATACTAAAATCAGGTGCTCAAATATTGCATACTTGTCTTATCCAGTTGCTTTAAAAAAAAGAATTAAAAATTATATGACATTTGGAACACCTTTTAATCCTGAAATTATGTGACAGAAATAATGCCAGACAATGAAGCAATTTTCAATCCACATGGAAATAACTTCCAAAATGTGCTGATAAAAAAAACCCCACCTTAATTTATTTAAAAAGCAAAGAAGAAAGACTCCATGGAGAATTAAAATTTCTTCAGAAAAGGTCACTTAAGTCATAATGTTTACACCATAAAAAACTTTTGCTTAACATGCTGCTATTTTCTCTCTCAATTTATGACATCCCCCACTCTCCATTTATCAGATAACTCTAAATGTATCACAGAAGGATCTATGCATCCCACAGGAACAAAAGCACTGGTTTCCCAGCACTAGTATGAGGTAAGTAGATAGGTACCAAGACACAGAATCTAGGAAGGAGATTCACAGGGGAATCTTAAAGCTCCTTAAGTTTTACTTCTGAAGTCCAATACCAAGCACCACTGAAACCCCCAGAACAACTACTACTAAACAGATTGCCTGAAATCCAGGAATAACAATGCCCAATTGCCTCTGCACTAAGGCCCAAGTGGCACACTCAATATGGCACATGAAGTCTGTGGCTGAGCAGAAAACTGAATGCAAATCCCCCACTCTCCCTCAGCCTAAGAAATGTTTATCTGAAGATGTTCTACTCTGATCTGCAGTCCACAGAATCCAGTGACATCAGTGTGCACATGTAAGTCAGGAAAGATTGTGCTGAAAATACAGCTTAGTCGTCTCCCTCAGGCTCCCTCATACCAAGTCAGCCGGCAACCCTGGAAGAACCATCAGGATTTTTCATTATAATTAGCACGCATTAAAAGATAAGAAAAATGGTGCTGGATTTTTTTTCCTGATCCAAATGTTTTAGATGTAGAAATGCTTTAAGAGAAATGAGAACAAAGCCTCTGCCAATATAAATGGGTACAACTACCCTAAACAGAATTGCCAGTGTAAAACATGTCCTATGAAGAGTTCCATTCTCCTCTACACCAATATTTTATTGGGTTCTGAAAGATATATATTGTTATATAATAATATATTTGTTGCAATATAGTTTGGTCCAAGCTTGTATCTAGCTGGAAATGGGACAATTCCACACCACAGACCTTGCATGACTGCAAGGTAACACACACCTAACTGCTAGCATAAGTTTTACTGCAGGTACTAAGAGGCTGGGTCTGCCAGCCCCACACACTCCAGTGCAATGACTGTGCCCCTGGCCACACACAGCTAATCTGTGCAGTATCCTTATCCATATCCCTAGGGATCTAATCCTAGGTTAGCACAAACAGCTAACCTAGTCAGCTTTTTGTCTATAGTCACAGCAGCCAGGCACTCCAGAATCCCTGCAGGTGGCAAGTTCTGCTGAGTTCATGGTGGGGCTGAAGAGAGCCACTATAAAGGCAGATCAGACAGAACCAGCTACACCCAACTACATCTGTGCTGTGCTGCAGCTCCAGCTCCACTGCAGGGCAGACATAATCAGATTGACTTCTGCTATAAACGTGATCTACAAACATCAGAGAAAGAAAATTAATTGTTTATAGTACCTCAGTAAGAAGTGTCAAAAATAGAAGAAAAAGAAATATAAACTGTTTTAGATGCTGCTTAAGTTACTCAACATGTATTATCCCAAAATGTTCCTAACAGACACTGAACAACCTTAAACAAAGCCTTGAACTTCAGTTCCATTGCTACCTAACTGTATAATTAAAATAATGATACTTACTCTCAAATGTAAGGTGGTTTAAGAATGAAAAGAATTCTAGACTCATGGACTATTGTTATCAAGATTTAATCACCAATATTTATATTACTTTGCTCCCCTGGATTCTGGCACTTTAGAACATCACCATCACTTAAAGTGAAATTGAAGGCATATGGACTCCATTCCCTCTCATGAAAGAATTGGAGAAAAAAAGTACAGTATAGGGACAGGAATTTTATTCACAGCTGCCGAGATCACCAACTGCAGAGAGCAGACCATGTTGAGATAAACATAAACATGCTGGTAGCTGTTGAGAGCATTTTCTTAAAAAAATATACTCAAGGATTTAGCAATGTATCTACAGTATTTTCTTACCTCAACTAATATCGAGCATGGCAACATCATGTGGTTTCTCTGAGACTGATGCCCGCGATTTGAAATCATGTTCACCTGTGAAGGAAACAAAGTATATAGTGTCCATCTATAAGAAGCTATCCTTGTTTATAATAATGTGCCCACAGCAAACTAGAAAAGGCCTGCTTAAAACACAGGTTTGTACCAAAATAAGGAATGGCGAGCATTACAACAGAGAACTGTTTGTGTGCATTCCTTTATTCCAGTATGAAAGAGCTTCAAGCTAATTTAGATGTTACTATTTTGTTAAATTGATTAGAGCCACTTTTGTTCCAAATAGCAGTATCTATAAAAAGATTTTTACTTAAAATTATATTAAACATATCCCTGAATACTTCAACAAAACAAATCCTTTATCTCTTTTCTGCAGAGCTTTTCTAATTCTATTGACTTCAAAGAAACTTTAGCACGTTCTTAAAGTTTATACTAGAGGACTTTGCTGAAGAGGCATTAGTTGAAGGCTTAAAAATGTTCAAAACTTAAATATTAATCTACCAGGCTTCTACAGAAGCAAGGGAACACAGGACTAAATGGAACTGCCAAGCCGTGAAGTCGTGTCTTGCAGTTTCAATACCGTAGATCTTTAGTTCTGAAGGATCCACAAATTATTTATTCTCAACACTGCAGCTACAAAAAAACCTTTCCTAATCCCTTACAGAAAAGTTAAGATCTGTTGTTAAAAATAAAACAAACCGAAAAAAGCAATAACTGCCTGAAAGAAAAACCTGCCCTACTAATCTCTGCCATAGGAAAAGTAGAGCAGAGAACAAAGTACTCTGGATGTAATGATACTACGAATCAGCCCATGACTGATACAGTAAATTGACTAAAATCTCTAGAGAAGCTAGAATCTTCAAGAATTAGAAAACTTCTAAATGCTGGGTAGTCCCTCTAGATTGCTCTCTTCTTCCTTAAAAACACCCCACAAAACCAACAACCACTACTGCTCTGATTACTTCATTTTTAAAACTCTACTTGTAAAAGCTTCCCTCTAGGCTCTTCCTAAAAGGTACTGAAATAGTCCATTAGCTGTCTTCTTTTTTTCTCAGCTGTTCTCCTCACTGTTCTTCATTTATGTCTCACCATTCTCTCATTTTTTATATGCTCTCTCCTTCGAGTCTCCTGTGTTCTCCCTCCAGTTTATCCTTTTCACATACTGTCTTTTAATTCAGTTTCTTGCACGTAGCACATCTTTCAGCATCTTGTATCTCCTTCTTTCTCTCTTCAATGGCCTCCCAAATTCAGCTTTGATTCCCTTTCTTTCTCTGATGCTTTACTAAGCTGCAGCTGACTCTTCTCTTTCTCCCTCCCATGCCCTGCCTATGCATGTGCATATTTTATACAAGGCTTGGGGCTGAAAAGTCCTGGAGGCAGCACACTAAACAGAAGAGAAAGCAGATGCTTCCAAGCAATATCAGAAAAACAAACTCTGCTCTGTGTGTGTAGCCCAGCTCCCAGCAATGCACCAAGCATCTCTGATGCTCTGCTCCCCCCGTGAAGGTGGCTGGGGCAGCCTGACACTGTGCCTCCCTCCCCTGATGAGTGAGTCAGTAGTGATGTGGAGGCAGAGGTGTTGCTCTGTTCTATGAGACTTATGCACACACCAGCTGGGGTCTCCCTGGGAGCTGGGGGATTTTTTGCTGTGACCCTGTGACTCTGGGCATTTTTAGCCCAGTCATTGGTGCTATAAAACACAGCAGCAGTTATCTGCATTCAGCTTGTGTTTATCCAAAGCAATGAACAAAAAAGCACTTCATAAGGAAGCAAGTATGGCATATGTTCTTGAATTCTCTCTCAGATCATTAGAGGCTGAATCTTTTTATCAAGCAAATAGAAAAGGTTGCTCTGCTGTTGATCAATTACTTGTATGCATACAAGGCCAAACTCTGCAGTTCATATTCCATTCAAATCCTCACTCAGGCAAGAGTCCCAGAGACTCCTTGACACTCCATTATACAGTTACATAATATAACCATTAATAATGCATATGGAGATGTGCATGCACAGCTACTGCACAGTGGGACTATAGGCTCAGTTCATTAAGGAGACATCAGCATAGCAGTTACTTACTATTTAATGAGTGCTAACAATACATTGAAGAAAAGGGAACCAGCTCTGAGCATTAAGGACCAATACGTGGCTCCTCTGCAGCTATTACCTCAAGAACAAAAAGGGCCTAAGAATCATTGTCTCCAACATGGCATCAAAGGAGTGACATGTTCTTGTTAATTTTGTGTAAGTACTGCATATGTGTCTGCCAATGTCCAAAGCTTTCAATGCACTGAAATTGGGATGAACTCTAGAGCCTGAGATGTGTGCCAGAATTTTTTCTTTCAATAGCATGGAGATGGGCACTGGTTGGAGCCTGGAACACTCTTTACACAGAATAAACACACCTGATATGTGAAATTGCCTCTCTAGAGGTTGCTGCTATGAGTTTGGAGGAAGATGAGTGAGCCTGAATGAGGCATCAAGAAGCCATCTGTGAGAGAATGGCTGAAATGCTACGAGCATCCCTATAAATATCTCCTGTTAAAGGACTAGTTCTGTTTTAGTGATATGAAGTCTTTTTATGTAACTAGTTACTAGGCAGTTTCTCTGGCAGTACCACCCTGTATGCATTAGGCAGTCTGCCTCCCTCCAGCTGCAGTTTTGGGGGTATGCCTAACAACAACCTACAGGATCCCTCTCCAGACAAGCCTACCCCTGCCGCATGGCATCACCGCTAGACTAGGGTGTCATATTCACATCTGTGCTGTTTTGGGAAGAAAGTTGGCAAGCACACACCTCCAGGAGGAGCTCTGGACAAGAGCATTTTCCCTCAGCAGCAGCACCCCCCTGCAGTTCTAAATGCAGCAAGTCAGGAGCCAGAGGTGAATTTCACAATTAGCACTGTAGGCTGAACATCCACAGTTTATACAGTTGTTGCAAATCTGCTCTCTGTTTCTGATCACATTTGGATCAAAATCCATTCAGTTTATATCTCTCCTCAACATGAGAGAACTGCATTCATGTTTCTAGGGTGGGTTTTTCATAGAATCATTAAGGTTGGAAGAGACCTGTAAGACAATCAAGGCCAACTGTCATCCCAGTGCTATCACTGTAGCCCCTAAACCACCAGCTCTTAGCTGCTGTCTAAAGGGGGTAGAAATTTGGCAGCAAGACCATGGCCAAAACAGCAGAAAGTTTTTACAAAAAAGCAGTCACTGCTCTGTATATTGCCTAAAAATCAACTCTATAGACAATTTCTAGGCATGCCTACTGACCCAGGTACTAGAGGTTCACAGGGAGACCTCCTTTGAAGATGTGACATCAACAATGAACTCTGGGAAATTCTAAACAACTTTCAGTGTAAAAAAGTAAGATGCTTAGAGTTTAATAACTTCCAATGTTACCCAGAAACAGAAGAGGAAATACTTGGGCTTACAGCTTGAATATGACTTCAAAGGATTTATTTAATACCATATTCCTGCCACAGCCAGAAAAAGGAACTCAAATATCCTTAGTTCTGAAACTGAGTCCCCTAATCTCACTATTTTGCCACATCTATTATCCGCAGTTGCCATTCTTATGTCTGTCTTTCAGCATTTTTGGTGAAAGCCAGTGCCAAGCAGATTTAAGACACTACTGTAACATTCTAAAAAGTCTGTTCCATCACAGGTTTCCCTATAACTTGGAGTTTATCTAAAAATACAAATGGCATCTTCCATGTCATTTGTCTCTTTCCATTTATGGGTGAAGTTCCTCTATCCTAATGCAAAAATACTTACCAATAAGCAGGAGATGTAAGATGCACTCCAAACTAAAAAAAAAAATCTACTAAAATGCATATAGAGCTCACTAGAACTATCAGTAGCACTTACATTCTCCAATGTGGTAAAAATGTAGTGGCTTGCAGAAGGTAAACAGAGCATGTGTCTGTTCTGTTAAGAAAACAGGAAAATAAGGTCACTGTGCTATGAAGAAAATCTTCATGGTAGGAAACCATTTTTATGTGGCAAATCTATATAGTCTTCATAGAGGTAATGGAGAATAGAAAAGATGATGAAATTTTAATGACAAGAAAGAGAAAGAAATATAAATTCTGTAAGAATAAGTTGCTATCAGCTGAGAGACACACGAGAGAAGAAAAGTTGTGAATCACCCTGATGAGAGCAGGAAATGGCACACTTGGCTGCTTTTGCTACCTGAAAATTCATGAGTGCCACTAACTGGTGAACCTCAGTAATGAACTCAGATGCTCTGTCCCTCTGAAGCCCAGAGCAGTTACTCGCTTTGCCACTTCCTCCAAATAACCTTCCACCTCACAGTGTATCCATCCATAGCCAACAAGGTCCCTGTAACATCTGCCAGGCTGTCAGTGATTGTCAATGGACAGCAACATGTATGTCAAGTGTAAATGAAATGGGGGGGAGAATGTTACTGGAAGATTGGAGGCAGTGCAATAGATACCAACACAATATTTTCCCTAGTGATTTCCATATATGTTGCACAAATGTCTTGTTTCTTCATTCTTTGCTGACCTTCTGATGGGTGTTTCATTTGTGATGATATTGGGAGCTAAATTGTGCTCTTCTGTCTTGAAATTAGATAAAATTTTTCAAAAGCTGTTAAAGAATTGAAAGAGTATTGAGTGACAATCTTATTACCATAAAAGATGAAAGCTATAAACCAGAGAAACTATATCCCTCTCTTTCTTAGATTACTCATTATCTGAAGATTAACATTTAGAGGACCTGGAAGCCTGTCAGACACCAAATCAGAAGCTCCCACAGGAGTTTAGATAGTAAAAAGTGTTATCAGTAAGAAGAGGATTCATGGGATTATGTTTGTAGCGACAGGATTAAGTTTTGCCCAACAAGCCGCAGTATCAGAAGTAACAAAGTCATTTTTCTTTTAAGAAGATGAGGGAAGAATGCACTTGTTTTACAAGCAGGCAAATTAATATGGGATTAACCAATAAAAGAATTCCATAAAATTACTCCATTTGTGAAATCAAGGTGAATCTTAATCCTGTAGTTTTGTACTTAAAAGACCCCACTGGGGTGAAGGAGCAAAATCCTGATGCTGACATGAAATCCCATCCACCACAAACGTGACAATGACCCTCCACCATAATAGCAGGAAGCCCTTGCCACTCAGAAGGCATCTACACAGACACCTTCCCACAGTGAGGCAGCTAACTGTGGGAGTCTCTGCAGAGATTCACTAGAATAGTTAGTGCAGTTTAGCTGTCTGGAATAATATAGATCTTGGAATGGCTTATTGTCTTCATTTTGCTCTCTGTTTTAGAATCAAAATATTAAAATATGTGGAATGTTTTAAAAAGCTAGTCTTAATATGCAGCTTGCTCTCCAGTCAGGAATGGATTTACCAGACAAGGCAAAATCAGCTGCAGCATTCTCTGTATTATCAACACCCAGCGAGGTATGAATGACACGGGCCATGCGATGGGGGAATGACATTGCACTTGTTCTAAACCCAGTGGAACCAATTCTTGAATCCTAAAACTTTTGAACAAGTAATTCACAAATAAAACATGGAAATTAAAAGGGGTTTGTTTCAATTAAGCACTGATGACACTAAAATTAATGCTGCCGAGAGTCCCTCACAGTCACGGCTGGGAGTGCTGTGGAGGCGGCGGGTGAGTCAAGCTTGACTGATGTATCCATGATTGTACCTACATGTGAGAAGCATCTTTCGTCTCACAAGTCATTGCCTCACTCAGCGCTCAGTTGAGTATTTAGAGTCACTGCAGTACTTTCTGGCCAACCACGCTTTCTGTATTCTTTTCTAGTTTGTGCATTCCTTATCTGAACTCTGGGTCTGATCAGTCACAGGCACTATCCAACAGTGGATGTAGAGTTGGCCCACCGTGAGCAGTGGACATTGCCCTGTCTGTCATATAGTGTCATCTGGAATCAGGTGTGAGACAGCTGCTGATAAAACTTATCCAGCTGATTAACATACTTTCTCTCTGCCTCATTAACAGTATTAGAACAAAATTATAGCAGAGTAAGTGAAGTTATACTGTGGTTTCTTCAAATTTGTTCAGTACTGACATTTCTATCCTGATTTTTGAATTCTCTTAATCGCAAAATGTTTAAATTTTGAGTAATGTTGATTAGTTTTAAGCAGATATAAATATCACATATTATTGTTTCTGTTACAAGGATCAATTCCATCCTGTATTAATTAAAATTAAAAGTTAGTTCGCATGCCAGCCTGTGAAATGTACTATTTCTAAATATTTTTTCCAGAAAAAAACAATTGCACTAGTGTTCACCAAAAGTACAATAAAGCAGCATAAATCACCCTAATCACATGTATATCAAAACTAATTTGTATTTAAGAATAGCTGCATCTCAAGTTGTCTTGAACTGCTGATCTGCAGAATTCCTGATGGGGATTTTTGGTAAGCTGGGCTGAATACATTGTAATGGTTTTCTTCCCAGTCTTTAGCTGCTGCTTTTCTTTCAACTGTATCTTAAAATATATTAAGTACTTTCTTCATGTGACTATCTAATCAAATTCTGCATGGCCAAACAGATGGCTCCGGATATAATTCTTCTTTTTCAAAATCAAAATGGTGCACAATGTCATCAGTATGAGAGACTCTATGACACTGCAGCATAATGATGTATCAATTATTTCTCATCAAGAAAAATTTGATGTAGGCTAGCATATATTAATCTCTACATGCTATTTCTTCAGATTCCACTTATTTGTTCTATTTCCTTCAGGCCAAATAAACTCAGCTCATGTAAGACTAAAACCTGGCATTATTTCTGATGAAAGAAAATTCACTGGTAGTCCTCAACTTCTCCATAAGACCTAATTTCTGCATAATAATATGTGTAAAAAGCCACAATTAAACTTCAAAGAACTTAAGCATGATAATCATCTTTATACTTCATTAAAACAGCAATGACTTGAAATTTTACTGCATAGTTGTAAAGTTCCCAGTTAGCTTATGGAAATTTTTTTTCTTCTTCCTAATCTCTGTTCACTTAAAAAAAATAAATCACAGTAAATATCCTAAAGAAAAAAGAAGAAAGAAAGAATACAATTTTTTTTTTCCACATGGGAAATTTAAATAAAGACTAGTAAGTGAAGGTACATGAGTTGGTGAGCTGTGTTCTGGGCCTGCCTGGATACCAAAATACTGCCTACACTGCCTACCAAAGTACATAGGCTGAATTGTTCAGACTCCTCAAACAAATGTACAGTGAAATAGGACCTCTATGTTGTGTTTGCATTTTTTAGTGATAAATTATGTACTTCTTATTCAGGCAATTGGGATACCTCACAAAGGGTGAGCGCAAACTGCTAGATTTGCTATCTATGAAACAACAGTATGTTCACAAGAGTATACACCCATACTATAACTGAAGGCCAAGTAAACACAAAAAATAACCTCAACATGTATTTGTGCTTTGGATCTATCCATGAAAGATTCATTGTCTAAATATGTCACTGCAGCCAGTGATTCAGAAGTAGAACACTTCCATCTGGCAACAGATGGTCAAGATGCATCTTATTTGTAGGAGAATCTTCTGCTAAAAGAACTAGTTCTCTCCACAATCTGTACAATCAGATAAGCAGCTTCTATCTAGTATTATTGACATGAGAAACCACACCAAAACCTTATCTCACAAGTTCAATCAACCCTGTTTACACCTACATCCCTGCTTAATTAAGCATTCTTCTACGTATCATAGCCACTTCTGCATTTCACTCCTAATTTCTTAATTGCCAATGTACATGTTACATATGTAACCCCTGTGTAGTTTCCTTAACATTTTAGTTGGTGCTATGTATCATGCAATATTTTGTGATGAGCTTATCAGTAGTTGTCCTTACTGAGAGGTGCTTGCAGCTTCCTAGTAGCCTTTGCCAAGGGTTTGCAAAGCCATCCCCTCAGACTGAACCCACTGCATTGTTTCACGTGTTTTCAATCACTCACACACAAGAGCCAGTGTCTGTGGGAGTGACAGATGGCTGCTAACAAAGTTGGCCTATCCTATTTCCTCCCTCACCATACCAGATACGTGGTGCCCATTGCTGACTTTTCTTCTCTAAAGGTTTGTGGAAGAATATTCCAAGGCTCATCAACCTCTAAACAACCATTCAGTATTTACTTTTTGCAAAAATCCAGCAGATTCTGTTTTATGGTAACTAGAAAAAAGAAAAAAGGTTACTTTCACTAAATGAGTTGTTCTTTAGGATTTGTTCACTCAGCTCTGAGGAAAAGGGCTCAAACATCAATTCTAGTGGAGAGTTATGAGTCATCAGATAAGCAAATTCAGCTCTCCCATTTCTATGTGATATGGTAAACAAGAAAAGAACTGCAGAAGCAATTCAGTGCTTGCTTTGGTCACAGAATCTGAAGCGACTGTTGCCATGGGTACATAGAATCAAGTTTTAAAGGGGATTTAAGGACGTGAAGAAGCAGAAACGACAACACATCATGGAAGATTCAAGAACTGTAGATGCCTGAAGAAAATGATGATCTGAAACACAGAGACACAGAAAAGAAAAGTAGCCACTCATGCGATGAAGACAAGGTAAGAGCAAAGACAGCTAACTGAAACACCACGGGGGAGGAACAAAGAGCAGAAACTGGCAGACACACCAAGGGGGAAAGAAGAGCAGCTAGCTCTGTAAGAAGAGGAAGGGGCAATGAAAATAAGCAGGATCATGAGGCCATTGAATTGCATTATACAGAAGATCATGACAGAGAGGAGAAAACGACAAAAATAATGGTTAAAGAAACAGTAGATGGAGGATAAGGGAAGAAGCACATTTACAACATGAAAAAAAAAGAAATGTATGGATGATTGAAGATTTTCATTAAAAAGTCTATGAGCAAGTCATCAGAGCTGATCTGGAGGAAAGCAAAGGTGGTGTGGCAGGAGCAAGAATACTTGTCCTGAGCTACAAAAAGTCACCATGTGAGAACAGGAGCATTCTCTAATCCTACTTCATGCTTATAAATGTCACTGCAAAGTTTCATCAAGAATAGGATCAAAGAGCTGCCAGCTGAGAAAGACTGCCTTCTCTGGCCTTGAATGGAATTCTTCCAGCCTCAAGAGAAGGAACTTGTATGAAATACAGGATTAAATAAGCTGCAAGATGACTCAATGACTAATCTTAGAAGGAAGGTTTTAGGTTGCTTGGCTACTCGATAGAGGACTTCTTTCAGAAGAGAGACATTTTAAGGAAGGGACTGTAAGTAGAAACAAAATATTAAATAGTACCATCAGGTGAGTCAGTGACATGGCTGCAGAAATCTGGTTTTTAAAATAAAGTAGTTAAAAAAACCCCAACAGTAAGCAACACCTGAAACATACATGCATAAAAGAAAATAACCTCTAGAGGCAAAGCACGTTGAAATAGCAGTTGTGATGGGGATAGCTGTTCTTCAGTGAAAGCTTAGCTCCAGTGTAGCTTTGAACTTGAGAAGCACAGTCTGGCCTTTCTTTGCCTTGCTATTACAGAAAAGAAATGTAATGTTTCAGAAACGTTTCTTTAATATTTATATTCTTGTGGAAGTTAAAGTTGTGAATGGATTTAGATGCATTCACTGAGATCAGTTTTTAAACACGATTATCCAGATGAACTTTCAGATTAAAAATCACTAAATTCAAGAACTTTAGGACATACATTCTATTTCTTCTACATTTTCCTTAAACATCCTTTGATGGTCACAGTCAGAAACAGGGGACAAGCTAGATGGCCCTCTGTTCTACAAACTCTCCATGCCTGTGCCTTCAGCCTGAGAACAGTAAAGTTCTCTTCCTCTCAAAAATAGATTTATTTTGTCTACCACTACTCTCAAATAATCAAAGACAGATCAAAAGAAAGCTATGCTACTATAATATCTTAATGTTATTAAGACATCTTTCTTCCTTTTGAAAAATTGTGTTTTTCCTTCACAGTCAACAGACTTTCAAGCATTTAGGTCAAACATGTTTCAACTGGTTGAGACCTGTTGGAAAGCATCTTGCAAATGTCTTATGCACTGCAACTATGAATGTTGCAGTGCCATGTGACTGTTGAAGTTTGTAAAGATGTTGTGTAATTAGCAATATTTATTAAAGTTTCAAATATACTCTAAAAGTATTAACTGCTGCCCAGGGAAAGTGGTTTGTGATTTAAAATCAGTAACTGAAAGTGGCTTGTGATTTAAAATCAGTAACAATGAACAAGGGAAAAACAAAGGTATAAGATCAGATTATCACACTGGCCACACTTACAAGGAAAAATATTTAGTCAAAGTATTTTTTAAAGTATTTAGGTAGCTAACAAAGATTACTGGGACAGTGGCATTACTTGAAAATGTGCAATGACCTATACTCATCTGAATGAACCACCAAAAGCTTTAGCATATTCTGGAAGTACAACTGGGTGGGCAAAGAGGGATGCAACCTAAAATGACTTCTACACAATTTAGCACACACTGTATTGAAAAGTGACCTTTTAAAAAATTTTTGACTATGGATATAGCCATGATCCATCTTTTTTTGCCTATGGATATAGCCATGATATAGCTGTAGTTTACCTACAGCTATGATTTATATTTCTACTAGGCTTCTGGCTAACTCCCTTGAACAAAATGTACAAATGCTAAACACCACATAGTAAAAAAGGGTGCAAATTCATCCCGCTGTCTCAGATACTCACAAATATTTTCTATGTTTTTGTTTTAACTAATATTAACGCAGCATCTGTTCCTGAGGTCTAGATGCTATTGCAATAAAAACAGTACAAGAGATAGATGGAAACAGATTAACATCTTGCTGCATCTTTAAAAAGAATGTATTATGAATAGGCTTTTATCAAGGTAGGCAGCAGTAGTAATAATAGAACAGGCGGTGACTACCTGACACTGAAATCTGACACTGACATTTGAAGGAGAACTTGAATTGTGATATTTGAAACATTCTGGAAGAGAACTTAATGGTTCTTGATAAAGATTTGGGGGGGGTTTTTGCTCTTCTTAGAAATAAAAGACTAATGATCCTTCCTTTTTCTGTTGAAATGAATTGAACTTTTGGCCTTAATGTGATGAAAGAGAGATCTCAAGATACTGCTTTTTTCTGAACAGGTTTGGGGACATCACTATGGGTACTTTTGTGCATAATTTCAAATACTTGGTGATACAATTTCTTAAGATATAATTTGTAGCTTTTAAAAAATGGCCTTTGAAGCTGTTAACATTGCTCTCCATCCAGACGTAGTAGTTAGTAAAGTGCTAGCTTCAGGTGTCCTGAAAACCTGCTTGTTATTTATATACATATACATATATATAATTTTAAAATGCATTTCCAAGATACAGTTATTCGAAATGAGATGTTAAGTACAGTTGATCTCCTGGCACTTCAAATAGGTACATCGGAAAAATTTTGCAGAGTATGCTGCATATAAGAATGGCCATAACGGATTAAAAAAGACAGGGAATAAGTACTGTTGACACCACAGGCCCACCAGGTTTGACATGTCTTTGGGTGATCTCACACCAGCTTGTCTCTCACTAATTTCTCACCAGTCGATCTCCACCACGATGTCTCATGTCTCTCCATTTCAGTTTGTATAATTACTTTCTCCAAATTATCCAAAGGTACACATGATTTCCAAGAACAGTAAGTTTTTCTAATCATTTCTAATGCACGCAAAAGAAAGCTCAGAGTAGATGGGTAGTAGAAAGGTAGTAGAAAGCTGAAGGTTATAATTCCTATAAGAAGACCTATTTGTGCTTGGGTTTTATGAATAGTACACCACCAGTGACATATAGTAGGAAATATCTATTAGGAAGAAAGATTCCATTGTCACTACTAGAAAATAAAATACCTTGTCAAGGTTGTTTCCTTCCCAACATGCTAGACCATGGTATTGTAGAAGTATCTTGGAGGAGGGGCTGGGCAGGAGAAAGTAGAAAACAAATTCTGTAAAATTTTACAGTAGGCATTACTACAAGGAACAGCACTTGTTTTAGAACCCTGTGTGGCTATGTGCCTGTATTTGATTTATTTAGGAAAAAATATTTCAAGGAAGCAGCTTAAGCTCTTCCTCTTTAAACTACCTTATTGGGTCCCATTCTGGGTGTCTTGCTTGGAGTGAGGGACTGTGTTAGGCAGGAGTCCATTATAGCTGTCTAGGGTTATAGCAATATAAGTCAGGGACATCAGCAGAAATGCTTTGGTCACTGGTGATTTTAATGGATTAGTTGTTTCCTTTTCTGTTTCTGGAGGAAAAGGTTTTGTGCAAGGGGATTTTTGGTGGCTGGAAAATGAAATATGCTTTTATTATTTTTTTTCCTGTTAAATATTACTGAACACCTATTTAAAATTTTACATTTTTATAAAAATAATGTTCTGAACCAAATCCTACTACTCTGGAGGTTTAGCCAACTGCCTTCAGCAGCACATTTTGTGTAAAGGAAGCAAGTATTGTGTGGATCAACATTTGCGATATTTCTTTTGATATTAGCAACAGCAATTTAGAAACATTAGAACCACTATATACGAAAAGACCAAAGACCCATCTAGCTTTATATCTTTTCTGAACAACCACACTGTTTCAGAAAACATCAAACTCCAATAATGAATTGTTTGGTAGAAGGATAAACTTCTTCCTATTCTGAGTAGCTGATCATTTCATGCCCCTATGCTTAAACACTTTTTGTGCTACAGTGCATGCAAATGTATGTAAAGTTCAATATGAAAATGCATCATAGATAGAATTGAACAGCACTACTGCAGAAAATATCTTCTGTCAAAATTCACAAATCATTTGTGAGTTTGGAATTGTATATTAGAAGAAAGACGTACTTGAAAAAATATACAATATAGACTTTTTTTTAAAATCCCATATATTGTCTTCCACTATATTTTATTCCCCACTCACTAAGCCCTTGACATCAGCAAAAACATTACTGTTTGCATCCTGCAAGCTCTGCACAGACTCTTCCTGTTAGATGAACGCCCCTAGAAATCAGACTCCATTTTTCCAGGGAAGTTGTATCCCATTTTGCTACAGCTGTGTGATGCTTTGGCTCCTTATTTACATACCAATCCTTCACTTGCTGCATACAAAAAGCATTTTGTAAGCTGTACAAATGCACATGTACCAGATTCCAAAAAAGGCGAAGTCTGGTTTGTGTCCTACACTCTAAAGATTTCTGAAGACACAGTAAGGTTGCATATCAACCTATGCTCAGCAGAGTAATCTTTAACTAAAATTAGTCTTCCTAAATACTAATCAGCATTTCATCTGAGTTCTTATAATATATTCAATTCCCCAATGCATTAAAAAATATTTCACTCCATATTTCAATCTCTGGTTCATTTCTTCCATAGGACAGATAATTTCAGGTAATTAAAAACATTAAAAAGTATTACCACCCTTCTTAGCAACATCAGTTACTCGTTATGCCTGTTAAATCAACATTAATAGAACCAGGTACAAAGTAGCAGGGATCTTTAGGAAGTTTCCATATGCATTAGGCATTTATGTAAACAAACTACCTTACACGCTTTAAATGAAATCAAATGCTTCTGTTGAAGAAAAATATAGTGCTAAAAGTATTTTAAAAAGGTAATGAAAGGAAGAGGCAGGGCACGGCACAGTGCTGGACTGAGGAGAGTTGGGGCAGTGGGCAGCATGTGTTTGCCCACAGAGAGGCTTGGAGCACGGCAAGAAGCTGCTCTCCGTGGCTCCTGCGCCCACACACAGCTGCTACCAGGTGTAAGAGGAACAACAGAATAAACATGGAAAGCTCTAATAGCATGTGACTGCTTCTACATTACATGGACTCACTGAGAAAATAAAAAAAAAAGTCCAAATGTTTGGTGTTTTTTTTGACAGAGCAAGTTTGATGCATAGTTACTTCTGAATGCACTGTGCCGATGCAGTGGAAAATCCCAATAGGAATTGCCGGTGCCAGCTGAAACAGGATTATGCACACATGATTGACATAGCTAAGTAAGGAGCAATGCAAACCACTGCTGATTGATTTCTATAAATCAATTACACTCAAAAGACAACAGATTTCTATCTCCCACAGCAGAACTCCTGTTTGGTTATCCAGACCTCAGGATTAGAAGTGAATGTAGCCCTTGATGTCACTCTTGTTGTGTCCCAGCCACTGCCACCACCGCCCATGCTCGTCCCCCGCAGCCCCAGCCTGGGCCCATCGTGGCAGCCCTGTCGGGCCCCCGTTCCTCACCCTCCTGCCCTGCCCAAACTGCAGGCAGGGTCAATCCCCACTGCCTCCCACCCACTCGCACTGCACAGGGATCCCCCAGACCAACAGAGGAAAAGCTGGAAAAAAATACTAATGGCATATTCTTGCACCAAGAAAAGAAATTAAGGGAAAGGAGCAGAGCCGGAAAGGACCAACGCTCGCCGACGGCACGGCGGGGCCCGACGTGCTCCGCGCTCGGCAGAGGGCTCCAGCCCCGCGCTGCTGCCGCTGCCGCCTGTCTGTGCCCGGCGGTGCTGCGGGCAGCCCACACACACCGGAGAAACCGCACCGTCTGTCCAATCGCGGGGAATATAAGCCTGTCTGGAAATCAGGGTTAAGGTATTTGTTCATTTGAAAGAATAAATAAGCTTCATGCTTTCTGTTCATACCATTTTATGGAGATCATGGTTATTCTTAGCAGAAAAAAAAAAATCTATGGTGCTCTTGCACTGAGCAGCTGCAGAGACTGAAATAAAATGGCTCATGTGCTTTCTGCTTCTGTGCAACATCCACCACACAGAAAAAAAGCAGACAGCAGAGCAGGAAGCATGCTTGGGTTCATGTGCCCGTGCACTCTGCATTAGTGACATACCATAACTAGTTTTGCTTGAGTGAACAGTGAAATACTCGTTCTCTCTCTTATTAAAGATGCTCTTAAAAAACATGCCTCGATGTCAGTGTCTGCTCCCATCTTCTCCTTCACTGAGTGCCTTCTAGGCTATAGAAAACCAATGAAGGAGCCAAATGTAGACAAAACTGAGCCTTAGTAGAGAAGAGCAGTACTACCTTTCCGGTTGTTAATACCAACACAAAAATATTTCAGCTACTTAATTGAGCCTAACATGAAATACAGAAGCAATCTGACTGGCCTAATTTTGACTGTGTGCTGGGATTACTCCCTTCATTGCAGTACAGTTGCTCCTGAAGTGTGCCACTGCAAGTAGATCATCTCTATTCTAAATTAAACCCTCTTCACAAGCATATTCAGTCTACACCCCACTTTTTATATAGTGCTCTGCAATATATGAGTCTAGAGGGTAATACAAACAATTATTACATCTTTTTTATTACAGTCATCATTAAATGTTAAAAAAAAAGCAAGGTTTTTTTGTGCTTAGTACTCTATATTTATTCAGTTAGTGGTACATCCATTGATTATTTTGGGGTCCTTAATTGTACTGTAGAGGATAACTGTACAATAGAGGACAAATGTACACCCTTTCCCTCACTTCCGCTCATACACTTTTTTATACTCAAGTCTCCAACAAGCAGGCTAATTGCAATTGCATGAATACGAATATGGATATGGATTGATACACATGGAACAGGGCAAAGTCACAAGGGGTGTGCAGTACACACATACAGGGGCAACCTTCACATACATACAGTATGCACAGCTGAGTTACAGCAGTTACACATGTAGACATCACTTTATCTGAACTGAAAGCTGTCTGTAGCTGTAACTCTAAAGAAGACCCCAAGGACTCTGATGATGTGTTGATCCCCCATGAGAAAATGGCTTTGAATGTAATGTATAAGAACACATTTTGTACTGTTTTGTAGTATTTACTATAGGACAGCAATGATATTGCTACTGAATATCACATATTTTTGCCTTTCTTTAAGATCTATATGTCATTTCTCAATGAGATTGTCCATTTGAAAAAAAAGAGACATTTTCGGCTTTATCAAAATTTAGAGAATTTTGCATATGGGATATCTTATACTCTTAATAATATTTTTGTTCTTCAGTATTTATTGTAAAAAACAACCCTCCATCCCTCAACACAAATTCTAGCAAGTCTGAAATCACACTCAGAAACCCTCAATTTATGACAAGTACCCTGGAGATGAAGGTTTTCTCTGGCAGAGATGTTGTCCAAAATACAGAGATTTTATTCCTTATGTTGTTCAGTGACACATGGAAAATTTATTTGTTCAGTAGGTAAAAACATTTAAAGGCAAAGTGAATTACCTTAATGTCTCCTGTAAAACGACAAATCACTGGTGTAGAGTACTGTTGGTGCTGTGAAGCAGCACTTGTAGGCAGAAGATGCCCTGATGTCACAACTGTAACTGCAGGCAAACAATTCAGAACAGGCTAGAAATAGCAGGCTTTCTCGTGACAGCCATCCACATAATGTGGATGCAATGCCTGGCATTGTTATCATCTTTTCTCTTTTGGATTGCAAATAGAAGCGAATTGTATATTTATTTTCCTGCTGAATTTGAAAGATCAGCACGAGGTAAATGCAGCATTGGAGTGGAAGTGAAGCGAAGGGAATGCTGAGATTTTTGCATATTTCTAACCTAGTATAAACAGATATTCTTCTGCCTGAAAATTTCATTTATTTCAAAAAATCTATTTAAATTAAAGCAGGAAGATTTGAAACACACCATTCTTAAAATGTGTGTCCCTATTCTTCTCTGACTGTTTTTTATTAAGCAAATAGAGAGATATGGAGCAGGCCATGAAAAGAGTATATAGACATGTATATACATATATGCAGATGCATGCTCAAATGAGACTTTGAGTGAATATAAGAGCTTTTCACATTCAGGACTTAAGACTATCACATGTTAAAGTATCTTAGTACTGTAAAAAAGAAGAGTATGTAATCTCAGTAAAAATAACTATTTTAATTACACCATCAGCAATTTGAAATAGAAAATTAGCATTTTTGAGTTCATTTTAGAGCTAAAGATGAGAGGTGCTAAAAACACACAGTACCATATCATGCAGATTTTCCTCTTTGATTAGCTGTTTCTGTGGTAATGGGAGTAAAATTTTTCTTCTCCTTTTTAAATAACAGAAAACTATCAGGTCCAAGTTAGTAATTTCCAAGGGGTCCACTGTCCTATTACTGAGAAAGAAATGCAGCAGCTTATTAGATATTTCAGAGAAAATGTAGCTCTGCACTGAAACCCTGCATCATACAATGCAGTTAGTACCTGGGAGTTTAAAGTGCAGTTAAAATAACCAGCTCTTTCCAAGAAAGGAACAAGTTTAACCTCCACAGATTTATCACATCTTTTATCCCTGCGAAGTCCATGGGGAACAAAAGTCTCTATTTTGAAGAAAGGAAGAAGAATGTGTCTCTATTAAGCTGAATGTACCAGTTACCATGGGGGGGGGGCAAAAACTACCAGCTGAGCCATGAAATCAGTCCTGGCTGGTGTGCTTTTGCAGAAAGACCTTTACACAAACACAAACTGCTGTAACGAGGAGGACTCTACTGTATGAAATATGAGGTTGTGATTTCACATTTCCTATGAAATTTCATATATGTGTGTTTCCACTACAAACATAATTTGACATGACATTAACTGAAGATACATTCTAAAGACTGCAACTCTCAGTGAGTCTTAGTTTAATGCTATGTATGTGAGATGCATTCTTTTCAAATTAATCCTGACGCTCTAAGAGACAAATTTTCCCTGGCATAGGCTGGAGGATAAAATACATACCTTGGTTTGTCCAAATTTAGTTATTTACCTGAAGTACCTCAGCTAAGAGCTTCCAACTACACCCAAAATCAACAGAACTCAGGGAGTATATTTTGATCCTCCTAAAGCCTGAACTGACTTCTGTAGTCTCACAAAACACACCCACTCTTTCCACTGACTATATAGAAAACTTGGGCACAGAGTACCTAAACTTGGGCAGAATTAATCTGTGCCCAGATATCTGGCCCAGATATCTCTGACCTCCATGTGACATTGAAGAATACAGCACTAAGGGAGAGCATTGCTGTACAAAGAATAGTAGAACAAACATATCACAGTCCCTATGAGGCATCTAAGGACTATGCAGCTTATACGTTATCCAGCTCACTGAGGAGGTAGCAAAACTACCCCTCTATTCTTTCATGAAGGATGTTTAATACAGCTCTACCGTGAGTCCTTTCTTCCTTAGACAGCTATTTTCATTAAACACAGATCACTGTACTGCTGGGATGATAGCAAAAAAAAACCAATCACTTGACCATCAAACACTCTATAATGACAATTTTTCTTTCCAGCATTAATAGGCTTTATATAAATGACAAAATGCAGCTATTCTCCAGGCCACTTCATTATTTTTACCACAGCACCTGTACCTAAGAACCTATACCCCTGAGAACTTTGCATTACAGGTGCCAAGATAGCCTTGCCTTTTCAAGTAGGAGGGGTAAAACCCTGATAGAAGATGAAGACAACTGTATATATTTCAAAGTACCCATCTGATGCTGCATCTTCAGACCAACTGTCCCAGTTTGTCCAGATCACATGCTTGGGGCAAGCACACAGTACATTCAGAGAAACATGACTTCACAGGGTCCTTGGTCTATTTCAAATTTTAAAACTAATATGAGACAACTTGACCTAAAATATACAGTAAATAAATGTCTAAAACACACATTGTAAGGGAATGAATATTTGTGCCTACAAAGTGTTCCAAATCTAATTCTGTATTACAATTTTACTAAGTCAGTTCCTTCACTCAGTGCAGCTCTACAAATTTCCTGAATTGATAACCTTTTCTTTCTGCAATATATAGTCTAAAGAGACATAAAAACAAAGCACTAAACTATGTTCCCAAATCCTACTGAAAATGAAAGAAGCTACTCTGAAACACCAGGAAGCAATATTTGGTTCTAGTGGTTTTTGCACACAAGGTGGCTATGTTTTGAGTAGTTCCTACCAGGAAGATATTTTGAAAGATTCATTAGATACATTGACTTCAGTCCTATGCCATTTTCACTGGCTTAAAATAAAAATGAAGGCAGAATCAGGCTATTTCCTGGTTCAGAATGCAGCTGTTCTCCCTCTGACAGCATAACTAATTCATTTAATAATATTCAAAGCGCTGTAAACCAACATACTCTAGCAATTTCCAGTTGTCCATTATTTTTTTTTAGTTTCCCCTCATAATCAGACTTGATTGAGAGAAAATGATAGGAAAAAATACATACATTATGCATGTGTAGTGCATATCGTCTGATTTACGATGACATTTCCCTTCATTCACACAGAATCATTTTCTTCTGGCTATGCCTCTCTTGAGTTTTTCTTTCTCTTTCTGCTTACAAAGATATGTTTTACAGTAATGATCCAACATTATATGGTACCATTATATGGTACTGAAATGACATCGGCCAAATCACTGGGGCAGGAAATATCGACATCACGATAGCAAAGTCTGATGCTTTGAAAGCTGAATCTAAATTTCAGAAAGAACGTATAAAAGACATCTTAAAAAAAGTCTCAGGCAATTCTTGACAAAACTGCCCTGTGTGTACAACAAATAAACATGAGCTTTATGGATGTATGATTTAATTTTTTCTCCTGTTTGCCTTTTTTTCAGCCTAAGAAAGGGACCACAGATCCATTTCAGTAAGCTGGTTACTTAGAGAGACAAAGAAGTGCAAGTCCTCATGAAATACTTTACATTACAGTTTGGCTGAAGTAATTAACTTCACTTTTGGGCCCAGATTTTTCCCTCTTAAGAGCAGTACAATAAAAATCTAAAAAGTGCTTATGTTAAAATAGTTGTGTTTTACATGGTGGATCACATATATTGAAATATTGGGTAATGTCTGCTGACCATAGTCACAAAACTATTTCCTTTACTTTTCAGCTCTTAAGAAAACATGAAGGAACCAAACACCCCTTTTTGTTTATTTGCTCTTGATTAGCATGGTCATTAACTAAGCACCATATTTTGAAGGGATTGTGGCTGTTTTAATAAATAGCATTAGTGTCCCCAGGCCGTAAATAGAGCATAATTGCCTAGAAATTTGGGGGGCAGAGTCACTGACTGAAGATGTAAAGGTTTCTTAGTCATCCCAGTGAAATCTCTACCATCTCAATAAAGGCAACTTAATGCAACTGGTCAAGGGGGCAAGGCCAGAACACACAGGTACATAAGCTTCATTTTTGCCCTCCCAAAGTCATTTAGCCATGGAAGTTGTAACCCATTAAGCAGGACCAGTCGGGAGACAAGACAAGCCAGACTTACATGGAGCACAGCTGAGCAGTAACCAGCACTCTGGGGACACTTGTACAGAACAAGTTGCTTGGGCCCCATTCTCATCAACAACTTTCTCACAAACCAGCAGAAGGCAAACAGCACAGGGGACAGTTCAATAGAACTTGAAGGCATTGATGTTACCAGGTATAAGTGAGTAACTAATGCCATCTGTGGCCATTTAATTGTAGGTGAGGATTCATTGGAGGAAAGAGCTCAGCATGATTCCCCCATCAAAGCCTAAGCACTCAAGACTGTAAGTGAGGGCAAATGACTGCTGCTGGTTTTAAACAGGTTTTTACAGGGAAACTATTGAGGAAAATAATGTTTTCCTGTTCTACTGGTTAGTGTAAAATCCATTCCAGATAAAAATAGCACTTAAAGTAGTGTTTCACTCCCAGGAGGTTGAGTAGGTTGAGGAGGCGGAAAAGGGCAGGGGCGAGGAACAGCTGTGAATACTTCCTTTTAATTTTCAGATTTAATGAAAAATTAATGCATGTCCCATTATATCAGGTATAATCTGCACTTCTCTGCTCTGTATCCTATTGCAAATCTTCTTTCTTGAAGTAGATTAGCTAGCAGCAAATAACTCAGAAAAATGTTCTCCCTTTATTTTATGAAGTAACCTATTCACTACAGATCTTGTGATAGCAGGGGTGACATTTAAATCTATGCAACTTGCATGTACAGAGCCACATGGGGATTGTCCTCCCTCCTATCACTAGAGTGCACACAACTCCCGAAGTAAAAATCCACAGAGGAATACTATGCTTAACTTGGCAAACTTCTCTTCAAATACGTGCTCCTTTTTTGCCCTTCTGCACATGCCAGAGGTATGTTTTCATAATTTCTATAAATCACAAGTGACTATAATTTTTTTATAACACCTCATAAGAACCACCTTCCATTTCTCCCATATTCAATAGTTTTCAAAAATACAAAAGCTGAACTTACTCAGAACTGATATGCAAGACATTTAACCATTACACTAATAACACTACTGGTTAGCCATATTTTCATAATGGGAACAAATTGGAAAAATAGTTAATGAATATAAAAAAAAATCTCAGCACTGCTTTGCAAACCCTCATTTCTTGTCTTTCCCATTTTACCATTTAAAAGACTCGTTGGAGACTCAGAAAATATAGAGGAAAAATGTACTTGAGATTAGTAAAAGATGATAAATTATTACATATATATAATAATCTTATGTGTTACATTTAAAAAGAAAATATGTGACTATAATTCAAAAAACAGTACTAATAATAACCTCTATTTCTTGCTTTGTGAAATTTCTAGAAGAAAAATTATCCCATTGTGTCATTAAAAATCTGTCATTGTATTAAAAAGGATACTAGTCATGGAAAATACCCATTGGAAGGCACAACCTCGGGTTCACTGTCTCCTAGAGAAACTTCAAACATTATGTGTAAGTTTTTCTGGAGACACAGAAGTAGCTAACAATTGCTGTGTTGCCATTCAGTAACAGTGAGAGATTAGAAGAGATTAGATGGAGTAGAGGATGAACCTTTTGTTATCAGCCTGATTCTAAAAATTCTAGGGACATTAGAGGATTCCCATGGCTCCTCTGTGAAGAGGACTCGGTCTGTAATGAAAATGTATGGAGAGGCAAAGATCATAAGTATTCATTGTAGGTCTTCAACATCTTTAGAAGTTCCTGAAAAGTTCTAACTCCCATCCATGTTGTTAGAAATTGTACCCAACAGTATCTTTAGTGTGGCAGTAACAACAATAGACTTTCTTCTAATGATCTCACAGTACTGAATTTAATTATGGTTTACATAACACTCATACCATTGCCTAAGACTGCAAAGGACATTGTCTCCATGTTACAGAAGTGTAAACTTCAGCACAGAGAGCTTACGAGAGACAAAAAAAAAGATGGAAAAAATTTAATGAAAGAAACAACAAATTTTTATGCTCTGTGCCAATGCCAACCTTCTGCTTTTTGGAAGGTGATCCTATTTTTATGGGTTTCAGGAACATCACTCTTGGAAAGAGTCACACGAATGAGTGGGAAACTGAACCACTGGAGAAACGAATGAATTACACACAAAGAATTCTCAAATGTACAAATTAAGCAAACTGAAAAACAGACGAACTTTCTTTAATCCTCTGTGTATAGATGTTACTTCCTCAAACAGATGATGAAAATATTCCAGGCAAGACATAAAATTACTTAGTTCAGAATGCCCATGAAAACAAATCTTTGGAACAAAGAGAGGTAAAGGTTGATCCTTTGTACCTGTCAATGTCTCTCACCATATCTTTGATATACCAGGTATCCATTACATAGCTTCTAAATGAAAGATTAGGTCAACACACTGGAAAAGTGTCCTCGGTGTCAGTTCACAGTACAGAGAGCAACGCACAGAAGCACATTTTAAATGCATTTTCCCAAACATTTGAAAACAATTAAATTGCATGGTATAAATTGGATGTAGAAAAAAACCCAACATATCTGCATATCTGAGAAATCTAGCTAGGCAAGGGATTAGGGAAGCAGGACACTGGTGATCTGTAATTCCATCTCCATGTAGAAACTGTACGTTCTTTCTGCCAAACTTTGCAATAAGAGATACTGCTTTCCACACTTAGTTCCTTATCTTCTTCAGCTGGAATGGTGTTTGAGCTGCCTGCACTGCAACATCCTACTGACTCCAGCAACTTGAGATTGTTATCCTGGATTCTATTAGCTGGAGGTATCAACAGATACCTCCCCACAGACAGCAGTGGAGTTACTAGGATGAGAGAAAGAGAGTCTTTCTGGCTACATCTGCAGCCACCTGCCTGAAAAGCTCAGTGCCAAAATACTGAAGGGGAAAGAGATAGAAGGATACTACAGGACGAGGCAGGACAGGACAGGATAGCATGGCACAGGACAGATGGGACCGCCAGGCATACCTTGGACAGCTCCTCAGCACCACTTCAGCCGGCGAGCACAGGACGGTGCCACATGGGCAGCGACAACCTCATACAGGTGATATTTAGAGGGGTATGGTAAGCACAGGGCACAGACACAAGCAAAGAGAAGGGTGTCACGTTGCTCTTCCCTTCAGGGCTTAGTCACCTGGTGTCTGCTTTCTGTCTCAAATAACTATTGCCCTAAGCAAAGCCAGTTGGCTGGCAATATGCAGGAGACAGCACGACAGGGAAAAGCAAAGAATTGGAGCACTGTGGAAAAACGTGCAGGGAGGCTGGAAACAGACATGCTGAAGGTAAACCAAAGAGGGTGAAAAGATTAAAACGGAAGACTGAAAGAGCTGGATAACAGCAAAGGATAAGGGAGGATGAGGAGGAGGCAAGAAAAGTAAGAAACTATGTAAGAAAGAGTGAACAAGACATTAAGATAGAAGAAAAGAAAGAAAAGGTGTGTAGAAAATGGAGTGATAGAACTGGGATGCTGAAATGGCAAGGAAAATGGGGTAAATACGCAAAAGAGACGTGAACAAGAGATGCACAAACATCTGGAGAGCACAAAATAAAATGAGAACATACAAAAATGTGTAGCAAGAACACACAGAAATGTGGAACCCATATTATGGGTAGTGATACCTGCTCCTGGAACATCACATCAAATCTCCAAACACTACATCTATACCCCAAGACAAATCAATATTTACAGTTTCATCCACTAATCCATTAACAGATGAATGGGTACATTTTAACTCCTGGAAAAGTGTTAATACTTTCCATCCTCTTAACAGTGATCATAATCTTGACATCACAGTGATATAAAATGTAGCATTTTAACCTGTCTAATTAGGATGATAGGGGCATTCATTGCTTTAAACTTTGCTTTCATACCATAAATAAACTGGCTGATGATAGCTAGGAGTCATAAACAATTTTCATCTGGTATCCAAGATGGTGATATGGTTCATCTGCATATTCATCAAGTGGCATGCAAGTAAATAAGAAAGTTTTGCTGATTACTTGCCCTACTTCTTCTACTATAGTGAAATTCATAACATTAGGATCTTCCAACAGCAAGCCAGATTATCAGAACTTAATTCCAATGAGAATGAAAGGAAAGATTCCCACACTCTTATTTAATTATTAATTAAATACAGAATTTTACATTAAAATGGTAAACTCTTCTGTTGCCAAAGCAGTG